>NC_133326.1:485896683-486219114 GCF_042186555.1 Aquarana catesbeiana | reverse complement strand
AAATATCAAGCAAGTCAAAATATAGGAGTCTCATCAACAAAATACTTTTAGATAAATGTTACAATAAAAATTCAAAATGTGTACATAATGCTGAAAATTCAATATAGTTTCCCCTCAATAGTTGTTTCAACTCTAGTCACACCATTGCATAACTCTGATAATTAAGCTTTCCTTGATCTAATTCCAGCTGTATTCAACAATGACCCCCATAAGAGCCTATTACAATTACTATGTTACATCACACACCTGTCATGAGATCAAATTGCATACAAAAGACAAACTGCAGGTGTTACCTATTCCCAGCTCATACTATAGATGCCACCCACCAGGTGATCAGAGTTCTATGCTAAGATTGTTCTCATGAGCTCAGCGCAAAGGTTTGGGTTTCACTGAAAGAAAACAAACCTTACCATAAGCACATAAATCTTATCCATACATGGAGAAGACAGCTGTATGACTATATTTTTGATAATATACTTTTATACCATATACCACTGGTTCCAATATTTAATGCACAGGTGGTACTTCTCTTGCTGCCATTATATTCTCCTGCATAAGCCTTTGTCTGATTACACTATCCAAATACACTACAGACAATAGTGGCCCCATGGTTCTATTGAGTGTTTGGATACTCTTTCGAACACATGTGACAGAGCCCGCCAGAAAGCTGTCACCTATAATGGACCAATCATCTGCAGTGGAGCATTCCATGCCCTGCAGCTGCCCATTACAGGTGACAGCTTTTTGGTGGGCTCAGCCACATGAGTATCTCAACATGCCCGTACTTATTTTTGCTGGTCTCCTTTATTATGGTGTCAATCAGCCTTTGTGGGTGTAGGGAGAAGTGCTGATGCCACCAGAGGGTTCCACCTCGATTACAAATGTTAAACCACAGTGGCACCAGAAGCTGCATAATCACTGGTATTATATTATGTTGCCAATAAAGTTCATAGGTACTTTAAGCCAGGTTGGGCGTGAGAGTAAAGCCAGCCATAGATGGTTTGAATTTTGGTCGGTTTAGCTGGGACCAGCCAAGATTCAAACCATGTGTGGGAAGGCTGATTGATCAATCAAGCACTGTGCCTGGAGCCCACCCAGTTGTATGACTTTAGCAAATTATTATTCATTAATGTCTTCCTGTTTCTCCTTCCAGCTAATCAGGAAGCGGTCCTGAGATCCGATTGACTGGTAGTCCTAAGACCCAATTGGCTGCCAGTCCTGATTGGCCGGGAGGAGAAGCAACTGCCGGGACTTGCGAGGTGACGCAGGGGGGAAGCCGCTGAAGCCACGACCCGGATGGGGTAAGTACAGGGCTGGCAGGAGGGCCTGGCAGGCGACGGGCAGAGCAATGCAGCGAATGAGCGGGAGAAGTGGCCATCAAGTGAGCGCCGGGGGGGGAGGAGGCTGGTTGGCCAACTTCAATTTCAAGAAAACTGAGCACCAGCCGCCACTACCAGCAGCTATAGCCCCTAGCAATAATCAGTGTGTGTTCTCCAGGCCAGGACAGCTCCCCGCACCCCCACTCAATAGCTCCATGGGACAGATTCCCCCAACAACACTGACTGCCAAGTCCCCCAACAGCAGGAAAGAGAAATGCTCCATCTACAGCCAGCTTTAGTGCCTTATATTTCAACAATGATGGCTGTAGGGTGATAGTGTAAGGGCTTGTTTACACCATGTCCATTAAGCTGCATTGAATGAAGGCTCAACATAAGGACACATCACAAAAAACAATTGTTTTCTGTACTGTATACACATGTGTTGCATAAAATTACAGTATGTCTACATTTTTATGCAACGCTCAAAAATTGTGTCAATGCAGCATGCCTCTCATAATTTTTGCGAAGGTTCGAATTTTGGCCTTGAAATGGCTTGTACAGAAAAAACACAAGTAAAGAGAGATTCAACGTGCAGTAAAAAATGCAGCACAACCGGTTAAACATGCATCAATACATTTTCTGTGCATTTATAAGCCGTTACCATACAGTATGGTTCCCTCCATGTAGGAGTATATTTAAAAGAACATATAATGCAAAGAAAATAGGTTACTTAGGTCTCATGCATACCGCATTTAGGTGCAGGTGGAAGGTACAGACACACCATCCAGCCTTGCTACTGGCAACCTGTCTATGAGAGGCTGACAGATGCTGCCGCTGGCCAGGGCCGGGACCGTGCCGTGCACTGAACAGACTTCCATTTAGTTCAACATGCGCAGGGATGAATACCACAACACAGACTGCTTGGGGGCACTTTAGCATTATGGCAAAAACCTGCCCATCCAGTTGCAGACTTTTGTGACTCTATCATCAAAACTAAAAGTTCCAATAAAATTTGTGCCTGCAAAGTAAATATTTAATTCTTATGTCCCCCATTAATGAGAAATTGGCAGCTGAAAGACAAACACTGTGAATGTCAATCTCTTGCACCCCCACATCACTTAGTGGTTCCTTTGCCAACCCCCATTTCTCTACTGTGTTCTGTAGTGAAGTACACAATGAGTCTGTGGAACGAACCACCAAGCTCTACAGGTGAGCAGGAGATTGACACTCCTAAATGGTTTCTTAAACAACTTTAGATAGAGATAAGTATTTACTTTTTTCTTACAGGGACATGTTTAATTAGGGCTTTCACTTTGATGACTTTAAAATGAATCCATCCTGGTCTCTGGTCTTCCCCAAGCAAAGGTTCCATGTCAAAAAGCTACACCAAGGTCCAAAGAGAAAAAAAAATGTTAACAAGAGGTATGGGGGGGAAATAGAGGAAGGGTAGGGGTTGACTGTGGGCAACTTTGCTCCCCATCCACCCACTAGTGTTTTAAATTTGCTTTTCCAGTTATGTTACAATCTTAGTCATGTTCACTCCTTTTGTTGAACATACTCAGAATACAGGCAGGAAGGCTGTATTAGTAACCTGATAGCACATGAACAATACCTCAATATTCTTTTTGCACCAGCAGATGACACCATGACAACCCTCAGAAATTTTCCAGGGCATAACAAACTGTGCATGCCTTACCTTGTCCATCCCTAATAAATCTGACGCCCTGAGAACCAACACATATTTCCAAAGAATTACAAACTGTGTGTGTGTTACCGCCTTCATAAATTTTTGTAGATTATCATATGGGTACACTAAAACATAATATGATCTTTGCTGAAAGTGATGTTAACCAGTAAAGTATATGAAAGAAATGACAAGAAAATTAGAATATGAGGCACTTAGATACCACAAAGGTCTAATTCTAGATAGCATCGACTGAGCTGAGCTCTTCCTCCTTAATAACCCACTTATGCCTGGGGCAGACATATATCTGCATTCACTGCTAGCCACCCTTCCTTCTCCAAGTTGGTGAAACTGCAAAGAGAGGCGCACAATATCCCCAGCTGTTCTCTATGAGTTATATGTTTAATATAGAAAAAAGGGATTTAATGATACTGCAAAGTTTTAAGAGATTAAAAAAGGGAGACAAGAATATTATTATATCCATTACATCTGGAGAAAATTGCCTTATTGCAAAATAAAAAAATAAAAAAAGTTCTACAAATTTATAATCAGAAAGGCAATTTTTTTTAAGGCAAAATATAAAAATATTGCTTCATTAGCAGTGCTGCAGTAACGGCTTTGTGAGGGACTGGGGATCATGGAGAGCTTATAGCAAATGAGACGTACAAGTAATGGCTCGTCATTTACCAACACACTTATTCAATGCATTAGCGGAGACTTAAAAGATTAATTTGAGCTAAGAGTGCCGTGGATGGGGAAGAGCAAGTGGAAGGGACTCGTTATATTTTAATGGTCTATTCTTCTAGACAGACATGACTAGATGAGAGATATGTATTTATTCTAATGTTTTCCACTTTAATTTTCATTCCAATTGATAGACTGGATTTGGTCTTCACTGAAGACAAAATACATTGTGCTTTATAATTCCCGGCTTAACAGGGACAGAACTGGACTATCATTTAAAGCAGCTTTTGGCAAAAAGAAAACTCTGTCAACGGACCATCTAATACTATCCAGGAACACTGGCATTATGCTTTAAGCCAGTTGTGCACAATTTACTTTATTTAGGGCACTTCATGTATGGTCTCTGACATCACCAGATGCTACAGAAAGCTGTTAAAGAGACATACAGCAGGAGATTGCCAGAAACTATAAACATACTACAAGAGATGGTCAGAGATTGCAAACATTCTACAGGGGATGGTTAGAGACTGTAGACATTTTACGGAAGATGGTTGGAGACTGCAGACATTCTACAGGGGATGGTTAGAGACTGTAGACATCTTGCAGAAGATGGTCAGAGACTGCAGAGATTCTACAGGAGGTGGTCAGAGACTGCAGGCATGCTACTTGAGGTGGTCAGAGACTGCAGGCATGCTACTTGAGATGGGCAGAGACTGCAGGCATGCTACAGAAGGTGGTCAGAGACCATAAGGCATGTCTCCAGTCTCCAGCAACTTCTATAGCATGCTTCAGGAGACAGCCATTGACTGGAAATAATTTAAATGAGACTGCTAGAAATCATTCAGGATTCATTAAAAAAAAAATCGGACGTAAAAAAGCATAAAAGACAAAAGGCATGAACATGACAGCACAGAAAAATATAGTGTGAAAGAAAAAAAGCAAACCATTTACCATCTGCTTGAAGCCAGTGTAAATAATATATTTCTCTCCCTAGCACCAAAAAATAGACTACTGTTTGAAGGCAACACAGGAAGTGTCAAGGGGTCACATGCGATACTCTTGGCCACAGGTTTGCTACTGGGGTTATGAATATGCACATACAGTGTGTGTGTGTGTATGTATATATATATATATATATATATATATATATATCTCATCCTCCAAGTTAGGCTGCTAGATAAATTTAGTATCTAGCTCCACTGTAATCAGTTAAGCAGCTTTGGGTTATTTTGGGCTGTTCTGTGTCACACTGGTTGCAGGTTTGACTGCTTCCCCTGCCTTCTCAATAGTTCTGGAAAGTAGTGGGCTGGATGAAGTAAATCAGCAGCTGAATATTTATGTTGTCTTAGGCAATACCTGGGGGAGGTTGCCCAGATGGTGGCTAGGATTGAGCATAAATAGTCTAAGGCCTGGATCTGCCCTGTTCTTGTCTAGGAGGAGAAATTCCCAGCCCAAGGGGCTCCTGCCCTTCTGAGCAATCCAGCTGTACTTCTCTATTTGCTCATTGAGGTTTCAGCTATGGCAGACCTGTGGGGCCTAATCTACAGAATTTTTCTGGAGCTGATCAAGGGATTTGTCTAGGTATCCAGCCTGAAGAGCCCACAGGAGACATGTCTGGCTAATATTGGAAGGAGGCCTCCAATTATTCAGGGACATTTGTGAGTACAGACTGGTGTTTGTGATCCCAGTAACTGTGTGTTGCTGCTATCCCTCTGGAATCAGTGTGAGCCTACTTAAAAGTGGACATTACTTATGGTGTCCCTGTGCAGCCCGGTTCATTATTTTCTGCTGCAAAGACTGTGCTACGAAGTTTCAGGAAGTGAGAGGTGTCCTAAATGTCTTACTGTGTTTAATAAAGCATCAGAAAAGAATACCCCTAGACCAGGGCTCAAAATTTCAAGTCCTGAGCTACTAGTCAGGTCTCATGGGTTACTCGCCACCAGTTTCCCCGCCCAACCCCTACCTCGCCCCTAATTCTGCCCCTAATCACGCACTCATAAATTATCTCATGACATGACACTTAATTCTGCATAAAACATTTAAGTTACAAAAAATAAATATTAACAACAACTTTATCAGTTCCCCTCAGCACAACCTCACCAGTGCCCATCCATGCAGCGTGACCCGTGCCCATCATTGCAGCCTCACCGTGCCCATCATTGCAGCCTCACCGTGCCCCCAATGCAGCCTCACTGTGCCAACATTGCAGCCTCACTGTGCCAACATTGCAGCCTCTCCGTGCCCCCATTGCAATCTCACCATGCCAACATTGCAGCCTCACTGTGCCCAACATTGCAGCCTCACCGTGCCCAACATTGCAGCCTCACCGTGCCCAACATTGCAGCCTCACCGTGCCCCCATTGCAGCCTCACTGTGCCAACATTGCAGCCTCACTGTGCCCCCATTGCAGAATCACTGTGCCCCCATTGCAGACTCACTGTGCCCAACATTGCAGCCTCGCCAGGGCAGAGGAACAGAGAGGGTGGCCGGATCATGACTGGAGGAAGAGGAGAGCCACGGGATTACAGAGCGCAAATAGCACGCTGTTACAGCTTACACTGAAATCGCCTCCGCTCTGCTCGCCGTCACACACACAGCCCCGCCTCCTCCTGACCCCGCGCCTGTGATCCCAGCATTGGACCCCGCATTCTGTCTATCACAGGTGCGAGGTTGGGAGGAGGCTGGGGTGTGTGTGATGGCGAGCAGAGCGGAGGCAACTTCAATGTAACAGGGTGCTATACCGCTCGGTTACCCCGTGGCTCTCCTCTTCCTCCATGCTCTCTTCCACCGGGGCGATCACTGGGAGAACGGCTCCCAATCAACCCCACCCGCCGGCAGTGCTCGCCCCCCCCCTCCCGCTCCCAGGCAGCCCAGCTTGCAAGCCCTCATTTTCCACTCGCAAAAAGAGAGTAGGTGAGTGGAAAATTTGAGAGCTGCCCTAGACCAGTGATGGCGAACCTTGGCACCCTAGATGTTTTGAAACTACATTTCCAATGATGCTCAACTACACTGCAGAGTGCATGAGCATCATGGTAAATGTAGTTCCAAAACATCTAAGGTGCCAAGGTTTGCCATTACTGCCCTAGACTGTTTAATGGGCCAAAAGAGTGACTGCACCTGTGTGCCTGGTTGCTAGTATCCTAACTAGGGAAAGAACCTTGGAACCAAATCAATGGGCCTTTTCGGGGGGTAAGCGCTACATAAATATATACCATTTATTTGCCAATGCAAGCCTCTTCTGTCCTCTGTAATATAGGCTGGGTTCACACTAGTGCAAATTGGAATGCAGGTTTTCCGCATCCAATTCGCATGTCAAAAAACTATGACTGGTTCTCAATGGAGCCGGTTCACACATCTCCATGGCTGCAGTGGAGTGGATTGCACAGGGGCCCTGTGCCTCTTTGGCTCTGTTTTAGTTCTTCAGGTCCGAATTCAGGCCTGATTCATCTCTAAAACAGAGAACAGGGACACACGGGACCCCTGCTGTGAGCCACGTCTGCACTAGAAGTGAACCCAGCCTTAGTTTCACTTTACTACAGGCCCCTGACTTTCCCTGACTTCATGGTTAAGCCTCAGCAACCTCCACCTCACAATGTATTTGGAGTGTCTTTACTGGTTTTGAAAACAACATCAGTGTTAGATCCCACTGCTGTCATCAATATGTGATAAAAGCCCTGTCAAAGCCCAGCCACTGCCACCAATGTATGACAAGAGCAGGTCCTATCTCACTGTGCAGCCACCAATACATGACAACAACGCTCAGTCCGACCCAACGCAAAGATTATCCAGCTCGCAGGACTACAATCTAGATGCCAGCAGACTAAAGGGCTGTACACACTGGCTGAATATCAGGCAGCATCGTCCGGTTTAATAGAAACTGACCGACATTCGGCCCTTGAGTATGGCAGCCAGTTAAACAGAAGCTGGCCAAATGTCCAGCTTCTGTCTAAGAGGCATGACCGAAAAAGGTCTGCCTAATCGGAATCCGATCAGCGCTCTCAGCCATTGGCTAACGGTGTGTTCTGGCGGGGGGGCGTCATCAGATTGCTAGTATAGGATCTCCTCCTGAGCTCTTCAGTTCCTTTTCATGCAGCCCACTGGGTTGAATGAAAAAAAAAAAAAAAATAATAGTGTGTACCAGGTTTTAGAGTGATTGACACAGGTTTTGGATAACTATACAGTTAACCTGTTACACACCAAATAGTTCCCACCTTGTGTTTGATCAGAGAAACAAACGTTTTAAAATAAATACTGTAACAAGTCTAAACTTTAACCACTTGCCGCAAAATCACGTACCTGTACGTCCTTCTGCTTCAAGTGGTTGTACCGGGGAGATGCCTGTAGCTGTACGTTTTTTAGAGCCGACGGTCGGCTTTCTTGTGATACCAACGAATGTGGCTAAGCAGCTGTTATCACAAGCAGTCGGAGGGGACATCCCCCCTCCTCCCGTCGCCTTCCACCGCTCCACCCGGGTTCTTCCGTTCCACCGGGAAGTCCGAGCGACCAGCCAGAATGTTCACCGGTTGGCTGGAGACCTGAACAAAGCGGGAATCGGATTCGATCGGGTCTCGGATCTAGTAACCCGGATGCGATGTCATAACATCACTTCCGGTTTACTGGAGCCTTAAAGGCGCCAGATTTTAAAAAAATTCAGTATTCAAAACAGCCAAACTTGGCGTTTTGAATGCTTTTAAGTGCATAGGAGGGATTTGGGGTCTTATAGACCTCAGATCCCTCCAAAAAAATACCTGACACGTGCAAATCACATGCGATGCCTGTGTTCGCAATAGTGTGAACCCAGGCTTAAGGATAATTTGGACGTTCACACTGTAGTGGCATGGATTCTTTAAGTTCTAGCTTACTGCAACAGAGATAATTTTAATTATTTAAAACTATTGTTTATTGATTAGCTGCCCAATTGGAAGCAATGGTAAGTTGACAGCTCCCGCAGCTAATCGCGCTCGCTCGCATGTAATTGCTCATAGAGTGATTGCTGCAAATGATCAGCCCTGGATGCAAAGTGCTGGACTTTACAGACTTGAAACTAACTTGCACTGCAGACTGCTGAATTTATATAGGATATGGGTGTTAATCTGTTTTCTTATTAATTTTTTGGGGACATGTCAACCTCATTATTATCACACTGATCACTGAGGAAGGTTCACTGAGCAGGAGCACAGGGCTAAACCATGAAGTCAGAAAAAGTGAGGTCCTAGAGAGAGGGGTACAAAATAAGCTTTTTTTTTAGCTATTATGTAACAGAAGATATCTTGTGACATTTGGTGTTAGGCAGGACTTTTCCTTTTAAGGGTGATTTCATACCTACTGTATGTGTTGCAAAAAACACACAGCACATTTAGAATGGCACCCACAATTTACAACTACAGTAATTGGCAACACACTTGTACTGCAGTACACATCAAGGTGCACTGCATTAAAAAAAAATAAAAAATGCTGAACAGATGTCTTATTTTTGTGCATTACCAATGTAATAGGAGCCCATTCCATATGCAATGCATGTTAACATGCAAAATTCAGTATGTTAACAGAGGTGTAATATAGCACTGCAATGGAACATAAGTATGTGAAGGGTCCTAAGAGTGTAAAATGGAGCACAGATAGATTTTTGAAAGAGACTGAACAGGGAAAAGATAACAAGAGAAGTAGAAGGAATTATGCCTAGTAATAATGACTCATCAGTGAGATGCTTTTACACCTCCTGTTTATAAGAGGAACAAGAAAAGAACTTTTAGTACAAGTATTTGAATTGTCTCCTAGGTGGCTTTCACCACCTCCACATCTTTTATGCTCAAGAGAAGGTATTTTCAGCTACATAACCTCAACCCTAGACACTCCAGCACATGTCTCTTGGTGACCTAAACCCATTACAGCATTGGCAATTAATGGATTTGAACACCCACCTCAATGAGAACCTCATACAACTGCATGTTCTATGTTACCATTTGATATCCAGGTGGATTTCGATCAGACCTGGAATTTGGTGGCATCAGACTGTTACCAGACAAAACATCCTACAACAAACTTTCTTGGAAAATATAATTATGCATGACATTTCCCAGGTTTACACAGCAAATACCATAAGACAGTATGTAAAATACAGCTGAAGTCTTACGCAGTGTCCTTTTAAAACTGGTTTTATGACTACAGGGCAAGCGAGGATATGTGATAACAGGGAAGATAAAGACGGCAGTAAGCTTTGCAAAGAGAAAAAAAAGAATTATTGAAAGTTACAAAATGTTTAATGGAAGAGAGCAGAGTATACTGTATTCCTAGATTGATTTTTGAAGATCATAATCTTACCCATCATACAGATCTCCAAATTGTGTTTGGCATGTTGAGAAAACAAACAACAAAAACCTCATTACATTGATGGCATAAATTGCTTGTAATGATCTTTCCTTATCTCATATTACTCCCATTAACGTGTTTATCGCATTCCCGTCTCACTATTAAACTAGTTCGACACAGTTGTAATAATGACGACCAGCCTTTATTGCTTTTAACTCTGATGTCTGGAGTGGGGATACAAATGAGTCAGGGGCGTTGGGTGTCTCGCATAAGACATGCTAATGAGTGTAGTTTAATGCTACTTGTGTATAAAGCACTATTCTCTATGTTAATTATTGCCACTTTCTAAAAGGAAAAGATACTCTCAGTGAAACCTGTATGGAGATAAACATGGGCTGCCATTGCTCACCTCTTTTTGAAAACACTGGATGCCTGGTTGCAATTCTAATCCTCTAACTGTATGTTTTATAACAATAAGTCACTGACCTAGGCAAATCTGCAGCAGCTAAAGTTAGACCTTCATACTTTCTTTGATGGGCTGTATAAATTGGCCAGTTTGATAATACTCAGTGGGGGTGAATGACATTGAGGATTTTTTAAATTCCCTCATACATACATGTGGTATTACCAACACTTTTTTTTTCATTACAATCTGTAAAATATTTGATGAAACAGTCTATTTGAAGTGTATATAAAGCTCAAACCTTTGTTTTAATTAATCATAGAGTAGGGAAGAGTTAAAACCCCTACCAGTCTGTCTATGCACTGTTAAGGAGGCCTTCCCTTCACTTTCTGTCTTGTAGATGCAACAGGAAGCGAGAGAAAATCTCCCTAAAGTGAAGGCAATTTCCACTTTAGAGTGTTGTCACTGGAACATTGTCCCAATTGGATGAATTCCCGGCCCCTCTTGCTCGCATGACATCTGTAAAATTTATATTTTATAGTTAAGTGGCAATAGTTAGCAGGACAATCAGTAAACCTCCCCAAGATAAAGACAGCAGTAAAAACTTGACAGAGTACTTAACCTTTCCTCTGCAAAATTACTTTAAAAAGTTTTACCTTTATGTATACTTTAATAGTTGGGGCCCCTGAATTCTGTTTTGTTTATTGTTTATGGCCCATTTTATTCAATTATCTAGAACAGTGGTCTCCAAACTGTGTGCCGGGGGCCAGATGCAGCCTTTTGCTTGCCTTTATTCAGCCCTTGGTGCACGTTCCTCCCATTGATATAAGTTGGTAGAATAGTATCTCATATTAACAATGGGGCACCATTTCTTCCACTGACACCAACAATGTGACACAATTCCTTCCCCTAATACCAAATGTGGTGATGCTTACTCCCACTGCTGCCTGGAAAATTTACACTCCAACTGGCCACAGTTCGGCCCCCTAAATTCTGAAGGACAATAAACTGGCCCTTTGTTTAGAAACATCCACCTCCCAATGTGAGCCATTAGGGGTCACCCATTTTCCCTTTGAGCCATTACAGGAGCCAGGATGGGCTCCATCTCCTGCTGGCACTCTTAGCAGCAGATGCAGAGGCACCCATTTGTACATCCCCAGCTCATCGAGCTGAGCGGCACACATGAAGAGCTAACCAGTCACCCTTTGTTTAGAAAGTTTGGAGACTCCTGATCTAAACAAGTATTGTTTTTGAACCTACCATCATGTGTTGTTACAGTTGCCATCTTCAGCTACCCTAATTGAGTTTCGTTTTGGGGAAAAAAGTAATTTTACTACCTAAATTGTTCCATTTGTCCTTGTGCCTTCTTAAAGATAATAATTTTCCTATTTAGAACTTCTACCCTTGAGGTCTTCATTGTCTTTTGTTGCCTACAGAGTACTACCATAAATAAAACATTCCATGTGTCTACTGTTCACCAAGCAAAACTGTAAATACTTATTTAAGAAGTCTCCAAGGTAAGTTGTATTTTTTGACAATTGTGCATGCTATATTTGGCAATGATGATTTTCAAATTCAAGTGAATGTTCATGATGATGAGTGTCTTTGCTTAGGGACAAGGTCAGAATTGAGACAAAACATGAGCAGGCCCTTCCACAGCAGCCTGTGCCTACAAACTACTTGGTATCTCTTCTTCCTTTTACATATATTCTTTTTAAAAGGTCTATTTCAGTGGCAGAGCCTTAGGTCAGCCATACATGGTTTGAATCATGGCTGGTTCAGCAGGAACCAACTGAGATTCGAACTGTTAATGGGCAAGATGAATGTACCAAGTTGATCGATTGATCAACTTGAGTACAACCAGCCAGCTGGCTACTATAGCCGCTAGCGATAATCACTGTCTTCTCCGGCGGGGACGGCTTTCCCTGCTCTTCCCCACCCCCCTGCCGGAAGTAGACAATGGCCTAGAAGGAGGGATTCCTGCATCAACACTGTCCGTGTATGGCCAGCCTTAGTTTGCAAGAGTCAAGGAGTAGAAAGGGCATGGTGTTACACCATTGGAAGGTATATGCCTACTTAAAGCTGGCACCAGCTCCTTGTTCCCCATCAGCAAAGCAACATTATGAGTAGCTGACTGACCAGAGACACTCATTATAGAGAAAAAAAAACAATGGTGCCACCAATGATAAACCGATCGTTCTACCTAGAAAATATTCAAGATATTATTTATCTGGTCATATATTATTTATCTGGTCAACCATTATTCCTAATCTATTAACTCGTTTGCTGCCAGAGCCATTTTTTTGCTTTTTTTTGTTTTTTTTTGCAGTTTAAAAAAATAATTTTAGGCCTGAGGATTATGAAAAAACCCCAACACATTATACTATATATTTTCATAAAGCAGGAATCCTGGAGAATAAAATAGTGGTGGTTCCATTTTTTTAGAACACACAATATTAGTGCAGTGATTTACCAAGTGCAAAATTTCTGCAAAAAATACACTAAATTTTAGGGCACACAAACATATTATATTACCCAATGGAAACAAAGAAGAACGGTGGCACATTCAGAAGTAAAATCAAAAGAATTTGTTGAAAGTGCATAAAATCAAGCGAACATTACAAACATCAATCCAAAAAAAGGTGCTCAGTGGATGCGTTTCATACAGACGTGCTTAGTCATCACTGGAGTACCCCCAAATGTGCATGTTTATTTGTAGCAAAAAGTCCATGGAAGAGACCAATCGGGAGCCCAGAATCACCAAACCTTCACCTGGTCTGGCAATCGCCAAATGGCTAAACATTGATCAATTAGCAAAAAATGAAACACAGCGGTGCATAAGAAAAATCCAACATTGCAATGTGAAGATACAAATATGCTTACAAATGAAGAAAATACGTGAAAACTTGATATATTATATGTGATTCATTTGTGAAGGGAATTTAAATGAAGAAAAAAAATTGTGAAAAATATATGTTGTAAATGATGTTACGCAAGCATGAAATATAATGTATGGTGCATCCATATGAGGAGGACGCACAGGGTGTTGAAGAGAATATAAATAAAATGTGTATAGACTAAGTGAAATGTGAATATAATGAGACAATTGAAATGAATAATCAGTGTACCCGTATTTATCAGCGTATAACACGCTCCTTAAATTTAAGAAGGAAGTTTCAGGAACAACTTTGAAGCAAAATAATGGTCAGTTCTCATCAATGCATCCTGATTAGTGCCCATCTGCAGCCTCAATGCAGCCTGATCTGTGCCCATCTGCCCATTTCCGGCGGTGTGTCACTGTTCGGCGGACACACTGGGGAGATGGATTGGCGCTAATCACCTGAGCCGCCCAGGTGAAAGTGCTCCACTCTCAGGTGTTGTCTGTCGACTTGATGTGGGGGGTTGGGCCATGATGGAACACCTATATAGGCATCTCTCAGGCTGGGCTTCACACACTTTACCTTCCTTCCTGTTCAGCATCACACACACATGTATGGAATTGACCACCTTGTGCACATCAGGTATTATTCCCTTTTCCCTACTTTTTCTTTTTCATCAGTCTTTGTTGTTTATGTTCTTTCTTGGCCTCATTTCTTTCTTTGTTTTTTCTCTTTTTTCACTCCTTCCTATCCCACCCTCTCTCCTTATTTCCACGTTTGTCACCACATCACTCTTTTTTACATTTTCTCACACTTACACATCAACACATATCACTACGCTTTGTTTCATCTAGGTTTCCCACATGGAGGTCCGCATCCTACACTCATTGCACCCACCAGCTATGGTTTTGCCTATGGCGGTTGTTCTCATTCCTGCAGATCACCCTGGCGTCCGGCGGCGTTGCTTTGCAGCTCTATGCGATTCTGGATGCTGTTTCACTGGATCGCTGATGCAGAAGTGAGTTTGGACGCAAAACCTTTAATTAATTTTGTACAACCAAACCATTCTTATACAAAACCTTTTTTTCATTTCCTGCATATTTACTGTATAATTTTTTTTTTTTTTATAAAAATATTTTTTAGAATCATTCCATGACGTATGCTCCTGATGAGCGGTTGCTATACTGCGAAACATGTAGAGCTTTGATTATTACCAATCTTCCCTTATCATGGAATACCAAGATTTCAATGATTCTACTTGCCTCCATAAGTATCTGTCATGGCAATAAGTCTCTTTTACTATTTTAATTTTTATGTCCTAATTTTCATGGCTCTTTTTGGGTCTAATTACAGTAACAAATGTACACATGCATATTGATTGTTATCTTTGCTTTCTGTGTGACAATGGATCATGGCTTATTGTGTAATTTATGTGTATTTTATGTACAATTAATCCATGGTTTATTATATAGAGGCTTGATGCCCACAGCATTTTAGAGGTTGGATGCCCAAAATGTTTCTTACATACCATGGATTATATCAAATAAATGAATTTTGGTCACTTGACCTGCGTTTGTGCTGCTGTGTGCTTCATTTAAAGTCCCACCTCTCTTTTTCTTTTTTAAACACGCACCTTCAATTTAAAGTGGGGTTCCACCCAAAAAAAAAAAAAAAACTACATGAAAAATCCTAAAAAAAAAAATACAAAAAAACATTTTGATATATTTTTTTTTTTTACTCACCTCTAAATGCCTGTTGCTAGGAGGTCCCTCGTAGTCTGCCTCTTTCAGTGCCTGGGCTGGTGACATCACTTCTGTCTCGGCACAGGAAGGGCTCAGCTCTGCTCCCTCCCTCCTGTCAATCATCTGGGACCCATTACAGGTCCCAGGTTACTGAGCGGACAATCATGGCACGCGGCGCCGCTCGCGCATGCGCAGTGGGTGCCAGGCTGTGAAGCCACAGCCCGGCGCCCACAGTTGCAATGCCGGCGCCGCTGAACAGAGGGGGAGACGAGCGGGGCTTCAATCCCCCACATCGCTGGACCCTGGGACATGTAAGTGTCCAATTAAAAGTCAGCAGCTGCAGTATTTGTAGCTGCTGACTTTTAATTTTTTTTTTGACTGGCCCTCCTCTTTAAGAAGGAAGTTTCAGGAACAACTTTGAAGCAAAATAATGGTCAGTTCTCATCAATGCAGCCTGATCTGTGCTCATCTGTAGCTTCAATGCAGCCTGATCTGTGCTCATCTGCAGCTTCAATGCAGCCTGATCTGTGCCCATCTACAGCTCATCTCCCATCAATGCACCTGCCTGATCAATGTCCATCTGCAGCCTCACCATCTCTCATCAATACAGTGCAGGAAATCACCAAGCCGTCATCTCCTGTTTACCCGGTTCTCAGTCGGCAGTCACACACACACAGTTCCGCCTCCGCCATCAGCATTGGACCAGCTCCAGTAATAGACAGTAGAACACTGGTCCAATGCCGGTGGCGGAGGTGGGACTGTGTGTGACATGAGAGCCGAGTTAGAGCCAAGTGAGCGCCGAGTAAACAGTAGAAGACGGCTCAGTGAATTCCGGCAGCGCACGTCCCCCTCCTTCCCCTTCGAGGTACACTATCGGCATATAGCATGCACCCGTGATTTGCCCCCTATTTTCAGGGGGAAAAAGTGCGTGTTATACACAGATAAATACGGTAATACATTTTTTTTTTTTGCAGTTTGAAAAATCATTTTAGGCCTGAGGATTATGAAAAAAACCCCCAACACATTATACTGTATATTTTCATAAAGCAGGAACTCTGGAGAATAAAATAGTGTTAGTTCCATTTTTTTAGGACACATAATAATAGTGCAGTGTTTTATCAAGTGCAAAATTTCAGCAAAAAATACACTAAAGTTAATTTTAGGGCACACAAACCTATTATATTACCCAGTAATTTTGCCTAAAATCTGTGTGTGCCTGTGAAATGGCAATAAACATTCAATAACCTATATTTTCCATAGGTAATTCTTTAATAGCCCCTACAGGTCATCAGTATAAAGTTAATCATGAATAATGGGCCTAGACTTCCAGCTCTCACTCATAGCATGTATAACCATACGTAACATGTGTAGCACAATCAATGTTTTCATGAGTAGGTAACCCCGATGAATGTGTTTATGTTTTTAAGGGAGTTTTGAGTGCTTGGGTGTAACTTTAATTTTTTACACTTTAACTCTATGCTAAACTTTATTTTCCATCACACATAGGACAAAAAGTCCCCTATGTGATGCTTTTTTTATGTGACAGGTTCTCTTTATTAAAGTGGAACTTCAGTCATTTTTTCATCTTTCCATATATTAAATCTTCTGCCTTGTTGTTTTAACTTTGAATAGTAAAATATTTTTTTTCTGCCAGTAAATACCTTATACATCCCACTTCCTGTTTCTTTTCTGGAACAAAGCCTAGGCTTATGACATCATGCACAGCTCTCTCACTCTCGTGAGAGTTTGCCAGGAAGGGAGGGGGATGAGTCATAAGAGGGCCAATGAGAGCTACATAACTGGAGGTGTGTCTGTGTAAATCCAGGATGTGAACAGGCAGCAGCTTCAGCTGCCCACAGTTAAAATGATTGCAGCCAGACTTAGTGGAGGGGGATTTCTGCAGCATATTTGGCAAGTAGAGAATCGCAGTATATATATAAATAATATTATTATTTTACAGGTTTTATATAGCACTAACAGTTTGCGCAGCGCTTTACAGCATGAGGGCAGACATTACAGTTACATTACAATTTGGTACAAGAGGAATCAGAGGGCCCTGCTCGTTAAAGCTTACAATCTAAAAAGGAAGGGTCAATTCATACAAAAGGTAATAGCTGTGGGGGGATGAGATGATGGGGGATGTAAAACAGTATTAGTTAGAAGCAGGATAAGCTTCTTTGAAGAGAAGTGTTTTCAGGGATCGCCTAAAGATGGATAGATTAGGGGACAGTCGGACAGATTGGGGTAGGGAGTTCCAAAGGATGGGAGAAGCTCTGGGGAAATCCTGGAGGCGAGCATGGAAGCTAGAGAGAAGGAGGTCTTGGGATGACCGAAGAGAGCGGCTTGGTTGGTATTTTGGGACTAGGTTAGTGATGTAGCTGGGGGCAGAGTTATGGATGGCTTTGTAAATTATTGTTAGTACTTTGAATTTTATTAGTTGGGTGAGTGGAAGCCAGTGGAGGGATTGGCAGAGAGGGGTGAAGGACATTAAATGGTTGGTAAGGTGGATGAGTCTTGCAGCGGCATTCATTATGGACTGAAGGAGGGATAGTCTATGTAAAGGTAATCCAATGAGGAGGGAGTTGCAGTAGTCGAGACGAGAGATAACCAGTGAGTGAATTAGAAGCTTGGTGGTGTCATTAGTTAAAAAGGGGCGTATCCTGGAAATGTTGCGGAGGCTAAGGCGGCATGATTTGGACAGGGATTGTATGTGGGCCTGAAAGGACAGTTCAGAGTCTAAGGTTACCCCTAGTACCCTGGCATGTGGGGACAGACTAATAGATGTGCCATTGATCTTGACAGAGAAGTCAGGGGAGGGGGCACGTGGGGGAGGAAATATTATGAGCTCGGTTTTAGATAGATTCATTTTGAGGAAGTGGTTTGTCATCCAGGCTGATATGTCTGTTAGTAAATTAGTGATGTGTGAGGAGATTGATGGGGTAAGCTGAGGGGCAGAGATATAGATTTGGCTGTCATCAGCATATTAATGGTAGTGAAAGCCATGAGAGGCTATCAGCTGACCCAGGGAGGACGTGTAGATCAAGAATAGTAGAGGTCCAAGGACAGAACCTTGGGGGACCCCAACGGTAAGAGGAGTTGGAGAAGTGGAAGTGGAGTTGTAAGTGACACTGAAGGTGCGATGAGATAAGGTAAGATTCGAACCAACGGAGAGTGCAGCCATGGAGACCAAGCAAATTGAGTTTTTTGAGGAGGAGGGGGTGGTCATCTGTATCAAAGGCAGTGGAAAGGTCCAAGAGTAAGAGTATAGAATAATGACCGTTGGATTTGGCTATTAGTAAGTCGTTTTTGAGCTTTAGGAGGTCAGTTTCTGTGGACTGCTGTGGGCGAAATCCAGACTGAAGGGGATCAAGAAGGTTATTCTCAATGAGGTGGTTAGTGAGTAGAAGCGCTTGTCCATTGTTTTAGGTAAAAAGAGGAGGTTAGGCTCAGAGACTTAGAAGTAGCGGGAGTGTTAAGATTAAGAGGGATGTTGTAGTCACCAAGAATGATTGTTGGAATTTTAGAAGAGAGAAAGTAGGGTAGCCAGGCAGAGAAGTCGTCAAGGAAGTTTGATACCGGTCCAGGGGGCCGATAGATCACAGCAATTCTCAATGAAACTGGAGAAAATAGACGAATACAGTGAGCTTCAAGTGCTTTGAGGGGATAGGAGGATTCCAACACCACCTCCTTTCCGTCCACTAGGCCTGGGAGAGTGAGTCCACAGGAGGCCACCATAGGAGAGAGAAGCAGGAGAAGGAAGGTCAGATTCTTGAATCCAGGTCTCAGTAATTGCAAGTAGGCTCAGGGAGTTTGTGATAAATATGCAAAATGGTTGGAGGGAAGCTTCAGAATGGAAAAGATGTTTTTATAAATTATGTGAGCAGATTGCAGTTCCTCTTTAAGATCTTTTAGATCCTTGATCTCTCACTTGCCCTCTAATAAAGTTAATGGAGCACAGATCCATTTCGCAGGAATTCCAGGCATACTTTGCTCGACCGCCATCTACAAAAAAAGCAATCCACCACAGATGGCAGTGGACACTGCCGCTCACGTGAAAGAGCCCCGTAGCTCCCTAAGGGCAGGGACTGATGTGAATGAGCAACATATACATTCACATCATGTATGTAAAGCTCTGCATAAGTGGTTGGTGCTAAATAAATAAAAAAGCCCATTGAGAATAATGATAATGATAGAAATGATAGAATAATGGTAATGAGATTGATTTCCTAAGGGGATAGGGGCTGGTCACTGAGCTTAGTAAATAGGATGAAGCTGGGTTTACTTCACTTAACCAATCATATGCAAAATCGTGTCGGGACAAGTCTAATCATTGGAGGAGAGAAGGCTGAGTTTTCAGCACAGATAGAGAACTGACCATGCTGTGCTCTCATGTCTAGCGTGGTCAGTTTTTTTTAAATAGGAAAGCAAAGGGACTGGCGGGAACACCAGGGATTTCACACAAAGGAAGCAATACAAAGAGAACAGGATCCTTTTTTATACAAGTACATGGTACAGCAGGCACATATCATGAATGTGAAATGTTGGGTTTATATATTCTGTAATCGTTTGGTCAAATGACTGCTCAGTTACTGTGCTTTATGATGAGTCAGTATGAATCCTTTGAATATATAAATATCCACAGAAAAGAAAAATCAAATGAATATTTTCTGTAGCAAAATATTTAAAGCCACTTTTGAAAAAAAGTGAATATAAAATTGTATATCTACTTGAAAGAACAAGAACAGCGCTGTGAGTGGCATTTTCCCATAAAGCCGTTTTGTGTATTGAGTTTAATGTAATCACAATATTACATTAGGTGTTGGGCTTGCCACAGAAATTTTCATCAATATGGTTCTAATTGCCTGATGAGGGCTGTAGAAATCTTACCCTACTAATAGAATGACAATTAGATTGGTTTAGTGGAATCGTGCCAGACTGTGATTTCATTCATTCTGTGCAGTGGCCTAATAGAGACAAGAATCAGGATGTCAGATTTGAAGACTAGTGAAAACGTTTGAAAAAAAAAAACAAAAATACAAGGGCAGTAACCACGTCAAGACCAGAAGTCATAAAGCTGAACTATAGACACAAGCACTTTTATTTAAACATGTTCCTGTAAAGCCACTTGCCCACTGCCCCATAGCAGATTTACTGTAATAAGGTGGCCGCACTGCGCAGGATAACATATACTGTATCTCACAAAAGTGAGTACACCCCTCACATTTTTGTAAATATTTTATTATATCTTTTCATGTGACAACACTGAAGAAATTACACTTTGCTACAATGTAAAGTAGTGATTGTACAGCTTGTATAGCAGTGTAAATTTGCTGACCCCTCAAAATAACTCAACACACAGCCATTAATGTCTAAACTGCTGGCAACAAAAGTGAGTACACCCCTAAGTGAAAATTTCCAAATTGGGACCAATTAGCCATTTTCCCTCCCTGGTGTCATGTGACTAGTTAGTGTAACAAGGTCTCAGGTGTGAATGGGGAGCAGGTGTTTTAAATTTGGTGTTATCGCTCTCACTCTCTCATACTGGTCACTGGAAGTTCAACATGGCACCTCATGACAAAGCACACTCTGAGGATCTCTAATAAAGAATTGTTGCTCTACATTGGGATTCAGCCACATGTAGCTCATTGACAGGTGCCTGGTAGATTGCGGTCTGGACTTGCTGACACATCACCCCAGAACATCAAACAGAGTGCAGCGCAGAGGGACTACTTGCAAAGTTGGAGCTGTAGTAGGGAGCAAGAGCCGCATAAGCTGATGTCTCTGCTGGCTCCTGTCCCAAGCGGAGTGATACCAACTGCACTCCACCTCTTATCCCGGCTAGCAGTCTCCAGAGTGGTGCCAGCAGCAGAAAAGAACAGATCTTCAGGTCAGCGTGCAGCAATACACCGGGCATAATAGTATAGGGCTACCTTCACACTGATGTACTGTGGCTTACACACACCATAGGTGCAGTGCAGTGTACCTGCAGGTTTGCAGTGCTTATACTTCTATTATACCCTGCAGGTTTTGTGCACTTTCTGAAAGCGACCCACACCTGTGCAGCACCTGCCAAGCATGACCCATTCAAGTGAATGAGGCCACTCTGCAAATGCCCTGCAGCCATGCGCAGTACAGCAAACAAGGGGTTAAAGCAGGCAGGGTTGTGTTGCTTTCTCACTACCTGGTTTAACCCTTTGGACACTGCAGAAGCATTCAGTTGCGAGGCACTTGCAGAATGGCCCTATTTACTTAAATAGGTTGTAATTGGCAGACGGTAGCACCCACAAAATGGGCTTAAATCCTGCTGCTGCATGTGTGCACCTTTGGCTGCTGCTTCAGCAGCTAAAGCAGGTAGGGCTAGGGGGTGGTAAAACTGCGATTTAACCGCAGGATTTTACCACTCCTCAACTTTACGTGTGAACGAGTCCCAGGACTGGTACAAGGGGGGGGGGGGGCGGGAGGGGCGTCTGCCCTGGGCGGAGTGGGGGAGGGGCGCCGGGTTGCCAGTAATAAGAATCACAGAATAGTCAGGCTTTCACACCGCTCTGTGCTGCATCCTCTGTTGCTGCTTTAGTCTGCCCAGAAGCGGGGCTAACGATGCGCCCACGCCCATTGGCTGCCTCCTCTGTACAGTGACTGTCACTGAGTGACATTCATGTCCTATCTCAGAAGCTAGAGGGACGCTCTCTCCCAGGCTGGGCTTGAGTTCCTCTCAGTCTGGCCAGCTCCATCGGGGCTGTCACAGGAAGAGCTTCTCTACAGGGGGCGGAGCAAGAAGATAACACTAAACTGCAGCCCCGATCACTGCTTCCCGCCCAGCACTGCAGACATCAGAGCTCAGCACAGGGCAGAGTGAAGATGAGAGGATGGATGGATAGTTTCTGACCTGTCTTCTGCAACTGTAAGACCTGATCTATTCTGAAATCTAAACTCTATCTGGCTGTGCTGTAAACCTGATGATTTTGGATCCCAGCCAAAATCTAAGTTTCTTTCCTCTGTGTGTGTAAACATGGCAGTCAGGTCCCCTGAACTCTCTGTCAGTGTGTCCTGCTTCATTCATGCCCTGCCTCTAAATTACAGCTCAGTGCAAGCACAGGAAAAGGTCCAGGGGCAGAGCTTCTCTTACAGCCCCCCACATTGTCAGCAGAGATGGAGGAGAAGTCCTGAGGTCTAAGTACAGAGCTCTGTGTATGTGCAGACTGGGGCAGCGCTGGGAGATTCCAGCTGTACAAACACATTATTTGCCATAAACCTCATTGGGAATCAGAGTCCCCCATGTCAGAGTGTGATCTCCTTGTTCTCTTTCCCAGGTTCACTTGGAATAGGCCAGCAGAAAGTAGAGGTGTGCTGAAGTGTGGTATGGTGGATCCTGTTTTCCATAGGCTTGTGATGAACAGTATGTTCTAAATTGGCCTAGAAACTACCAGGAATATAGTAACAGATAAAACTGTCAGGATTACCTAACTCCTAGCAAACCAGACTTGAAGTACATTATGTCACAATTATGATCCAGTTGTTGGTGTCAACTAGCCAACAGCAGGACTAGCCTGTCAGCATGGTAGCAATGTCAGGTGATGACTTTCTCTGCTCTCAATAGCAAACCTGTCACCAGCAACATGGTCACAAGTGTGGAATAAACATTAAAGCGGCATTAAACCCACAAACAAACATTTATTATATTGCAGGTTACCAATTCCTAGATGTGATGGCTGCATTTGTTTTCTTTTTTAGGCTTTCTTTTGTTTTTATCTGGTAATCCAGCCAGCAAGTCTGTTGTTTTTCAAAAGAACAAGCTCACTTGCAGATACCGAGATGAGACAAACCATTTACCACTGACAGGGGGGTGCTTAGAATGGTCAGCATATATTTAGGTAAAATCTTTTTACTAAAAAAGGGGAAAAAATATGTTACAGTAAATTATAAAGTGTGAACTGGAGTTTTACTTCAATTTGTTAGTGTATTTAAATCTGTTAGATAAATGAACACTCCCCTCTCCCCCCAGACTGATAGTGTTGCTGTCTGCTGTGCCTCATGTGCTCCTTTATCCAGAGTGGGAGCCTTTGTTTTTCAGGTTAATATTTCTGAACCACTCCCCAGTTCATGCACACTAAAGTATTGTAGATATTCTGAACAAAAACAGCAAAAGTACTTTAAAGTAGACCCTCCCAACCCTAAAAACATTTGGATCTTCTGAATGCCCCCCTTCCACAGTCATAAAGGTCTGAAATCTGCATCACTTGCTACTGAACCCTTGCACTGCGCATCCCTTTAAGCCTCACCCAATAGCCAGCACAGTGAAAGCCGCATCCTCTAGAAGCAGGGTCCAATTTATTATTTTACATTAAACCCTGTTCCTGACTCCTGCACTCACATCTCTTTTTGCTCCCTGCACTTTGTAATTTATCCAATCCTGACTTCTGCACTCCAATTGTAGGTATAATGATCATGTGTAGGCAAGGTGATTGGGGGGGGGGGGCGCAGTTTGAAAAGTTCGCCCTAGGCGCTGGGGGACCTTGTCCCGGCACTGACGAGCTCTAAGGGTGCCACTCCCAAATGCAACTAAGGGTTCATGCACAAGAGCACAAGGCGCTCTGAAAAGTGTATTTGACAGGTGACAAGGAGGCGATATGTTACCTCCTTACCACCTGTAAACGAAAAATGTATTGAGAATGGGACTTTAGAGGTACTTCATATTCAAGACAGAACAATTGAATAATATAAAAATATAAATCATTTATTCAAAAAACACAAAAAATGATAAAAATATGGCTACAGTTGCAATCATGGCCCTGGGTATACACACCTAACCTAACCCTGACCAAATGAGAGAACTGAAGTTACACATATGTTGTTCCTACGTCCTAAAATTTCAACATGTTTCGCTGGAACGGCTTTATCAGGAAAAGGACGGAGGCATTCAAATAAATGTTAAAAGCAGCGAACTGTGCACAACCTTAATGGTAGGTCCTGGAGTGAGCGCAGCTGGGAGGAACCAAGACAGCCCCGCTGCCTAAATCCAAAACCGGTCCATAAAATGTCAGACTTCCCTGGAGAGATGTGGTTTTTAGTTTGATCAAGGAGATAAAAGTGCAGCAGTATCACACTCCTATTGCTTTGTGAGCACTATGTATAAATCAGTTAACGCCATCTACAAAATCTCAGAGTAACTAACTCTTACACTATTCCAATCTTTCCCAGACGCCAGTACTGGAAAGATGCATAGGGATGGCAGGGGATCAGGAAGCCAAATTTCCAAATGGAAAAGATGGCTAAAATCGATCTCTTAAAATCCCATCCGTATGACTTATGAGCGCCCGGGTAGGTTTTGGGAAGTCTGACATTTTATGGACCGGTTTTGGATACAGGCAGAGGGGCTGTCTTGGTTCCTCCCAGCTGCGCTCACTCCAGGGCCTACCATTAACCAATGGGCACTTAAACCCCCTTAATAACCAGACCAACTTTCAGCTTTCAGTGCTCTCACATTTTGAATGACAATTACTCAGTCATGCAACACTGTACCTATATGAAATTTTTGTCCTTATTTTCACACAAATAGAGCTTTCTTTTGGTGGTATTTAATCACCGCTGGGTTCTTTATTTTTTGCGCTATAAAAGAAAAAAAAAGAACATTCTGTAGAAAAATGCATTTTTCTTTGTTTCTGTTATAAAATTTTGCAAATTAGTAATTTTTCTTCATATATTTTGGCCAAAATTTATACCCCTACATATCGTTGGTAAAAATAACCCAAATCAGTGTATATTATTTGGTCTTTGTGAAAGTTATAGAGTCCAAAAGCTATGGTGCTCTAATTTCTTGAGACCCTAACATGCCAGAAAAGTACAAATACCCCCCAAATGACCCCTCTTTGGAAAGAAGACATTCCAAGGTATTTAGAAAGATGCATGATGAGTTTTTTGAAGTTGTCATTTTTTCTCACAATTCTTTGCAAAATCAAGAGTTTTTTTTTTTCACAAAATTGTCATATTAGCAGGTTATTTATCACACACAGCATATGCATACAACAAATTACACCCCAAAACACATTCTGCTATTACTCCTGAGTATGGCGATACCACATGTGTGAGACTTTTACACAGCGTGGCCACATACAGAGGCCCAACATGCACGGAGCACCTTCAGGCAATCTGGAGCATCCAGGCCAATTCTGACATTTCTCTCCTACATGTAAAAATCATCATTTGCTAGAAAATTACATAGAACCCCAAAACATTACATATGTTTTTTTAGTTTAAAAAAAAACAAAACAGTAAAGTTAGCCCAATGTTTTTGCATAATGTGAAAGATGAAGTTATGCCGAGTAAATAGATACCTAACATATCACCCTTCAAAATTGCACACACTCGTGGAATGGCGCCAAACTTCGCTACTTAAAAATCCCCATAGGCGACGCTTTAAAATTTTTTACTGGTTACATGTTGTGAGTTACAGAGGAGGTCTAGGGCCAAAATTATTGCTCTCGCTCTACCGATCGCAGCGATACCTCACATGTGTGGTTTGAACATTATTTTCATATGTGGGCGGGACTTAAGTATGTGTTCGCTTCTGCATGCGAGCACTTGAGGACAATGGGAAAAAAAAAAAAATATTGTTCATTTTACTTTATTTATTTTAGTTTGACACTTTTTTCCAAAAAATACATTTTTTGATCACTTTTATTCCTATTACAAAGAATATAAACATCCCTTGTAATAGGAATGTGGCATGACAGGTCCTCTTTACAGTGAGATATGGGGTCAATAAGACCCCACATCTCACCTCTAGGCTGGGAAGCCTGAAATAAAAAAAAAAAAGATCCTGGCTTCGATCATAGTGGTAAGTCGGTAGAAGCACCTGAGGGCGGCGGGAGGGGGGGGGACGTCCCCTCTCGCCTCCCGTAAGAACGATCAAGCAGTGGAACAGCCGCTATGATCATAGCTGCAGGCATAATTCAGATATTCCGGCACAAAGTCAAGGACGTCCTATGGCGGCCGGCAGACAGGAAGTGGTTAAAATGCATTTTTTTTTAACACAAAGTTGTCCATTTATACAATATTTCTAACACATAGCATGTACATACCAAAAATGACACCCCGAAATAGATTCTCCTACTCCTCCCGAGTACGGCGATACCACGTGTGAGACTTCCACAGCCTGGCCACATACAGAGGCCGAGTACAGCTGAGTATGGCTGAGCATGGCCGAGTATGGCTGGGTATGGCTGAGTATGGCTGGGTATGGTAGAGTATGACTGGGTATCACCGAGTATTGCAGAGTATGGCTGGGTATTGCAGAGTATGGCTGGGTATGGGTATCACTGAGTATTGCAGAGTATGGCAGAGTATGGCTGGGTATGGCAGAGTAGTGCAGGGTATTGCAGAGTATTGCTGAGCATGGAGAGATGGCTGAGAATGGATGGATGGATCCATGGATGTGACAGCAATTGTCACAGAGCAGTGCTGTGAGCACTACACATCCAGCCCACAGCGCTGCTGCCATCCGATCCTCTGGACGCTGGACTCTGGTCACAGATGTTCTTGGGTGCATGCCCCAGGGGGCGCGCAAGAGCAGGATTCTGGGAGGACATTACTGTACGCCCTCCCAGAGTTATCCAACCGCCCTGCAGCCGTCATTTGGCTATGGGCCGGTTGGTAACTGGTTAAGGTTGTGCACAGTTCGCTGCTTTTAACATTTATTTGAATGTCTCCGTCCTTTTCCTGATGAAGCCGTTCAGGCGAAACATGTTGAAATTTCAGGACGTAGGAACAACATATATGTAACTTCAGTTCTCTCATTTGGTCAGGGATAGGTTAGGTGTGTATACCCAGGACCATGATTGCAACTGTAGCCATATTTTTATAATTTTTTGTGTTTTTTGAAAAAATGATTTATATTTTTATATTATTCAATTGTTCTGTCTTGACTATGAAGTACCTCTAAAGTCCCATTCTCAATAAATTTTTTGTTTACTATTTCCAGGGATGTTGGGACGTTTGCATGTTATGTTTTTTGTTTGGTGCTGACCTCTCGCCACATTTTCTAGACTCCTTACCACCTGATTTAAATCCATGATTGGTGTGCAATGCGCACGATTGCGATACGGTAGTTTAAATCAGGAGTGAGGAGGCAACTTCTCCCATGTTGTTCAGATAGATCTCCACCTCTTTAAGGTTGCCTACCCCTGCTCTACATAAAGATGGCCTAGGCCTTGCCAAGACCCTGAAACTGAGCTGCAGCACAGTGGCCAAGACCATACAGCGGTTTAACAGGACAGGTTCCATTTAGAACAGGCCTCGTCTTGGTCGACCAAAGAAGCTGAGTGCACGTGCTCAGCATCATATCCAGAGGTTGTCTTTGGGAAATAGATGTATGAGTGCTGCCAGCATTGCTGCAGAGGTAGAAGGGGTGGGGGGACAGCCTGTCAGTGCTCAGACCATACGCTGCACACTGCATCAAATGGTCTGCATGGCTGTCGTCCCAGAAGGAAGCCTCTTCTAAAGATGATGGACAAGAAAGCCTGCAGTTTGCTGAAGACAAGCAGACTAAGTACATGGATTACTGGAACCATGTCCTGTTGTCTGATGAGACCAAGATAAATTTATTTGGTTCAGATGGTGTCAAGCGTGTGTGGCAGCAACCAGGTGAGGAGTACAAAGACAAGTGTGTCTTGCCTACAGTCAAGCATGATGGTGGTGGAGTGTCCAAAGTCTGGGGCTGCATGAGTGCTGCCAGCACTGGGGAGCTACAGTTCATTGAGGGAACCATGAATGCCAACATGTACTGTGACATACTGAAGCAGAGCATGATCACCTCCCTTTGGAGACTGGGCCACAGGGCAGTATTCCAACATGATACCGACCCCAAACACACCTCCAAGACAACCACTGCCTTGCTAAAGAAGCTGAGGGTAAAAGGTGATGGACTGGCCAAGCATGTCCAATTGAGCATCCTCAAACGGAAGGTTGAGGAACGCAAGATCTCTAACATCCATCAGCTCTGTGATGTCGTCATGGAGGAGGGGAAGAGGACTCTGGAGAACTCCATGCCCAAGAAGGTTAAGGCAGTGTTGGAAAATAATGGTGGCCACACAAAAGATTAACACTTTGGGCTGAATTTGGACATTTTCAATTAGGGGTGTACTCACTTTTGTTACCAGAGGTTTAGACATTAATGGCTGAGTGTTGAGTTATTTTGAGGGGACAGCAAATTTACACTGTTATACAAGCTGTACACTCACTACTTTACATTGTAGCAAAGTGTCATTTCTTCAGTGTTGTCACATGAAAAGATATAGCAAAATATTTACAAAAATGTGAGGGGTGTACTCACAAGTACTCAAATGAAGGTGTAGAACCATCTCAAGGATGATCAGAAGAAATGGACAGCACCTGAGTTAAATATATGAGTGTCACAGCAAAGGGTCTGAATACTTAGGACCATGTGATATTTCCGTTTTTCTTTTTTTAATAAATCTGCAAAAATGTCTACAATTCTGTGTTTTTCTGTCAATATGGGGTGCTGTGTGTACATTGAGGGAAAAAATGGACTTAAATGATTTTAGAAAATGGCTGCAATATAACAAAGAGTGGAAAATTTAAGGGGGTCTGAATACTTTCCGTCCCCACTGTATGTATATATATATATATATATATATACACATACATATATATATATACATACATACATACATACATACACACACCCCAACACAGACACAGTCATGCTCAAAAGTTTGCACACCCTGGCAGAAATTGTGACATTTTGGAATTATTATTGAAAATATGACTGATCATGCCAAAAAACCTGTCTTTTATTTAAGGATAGCAATCACATGAAGCCACTTATTATCACATAGTTTTTTGGATCCTTTTTAAATCATAATAACAAAAATAACCCAAATGGCCCAAAAGTACATACCCTGAAATCTTTCTCGATATACCTGACCTTGGCTTGGTAACAAGAGATCCCCAAAATGTCCACTTAATAAGTGATTGAACAATACTGACTGGCATATTCAAGGCTTTGGATGTCTTTTTATATCCTTTTCCATCTTTGCAAAGTTTCATTACCTTGTTATGCAGGTCTTTTGACTGTTCTTTTTTACCTCCTCATGGCTCAGTGTCTAGCCTGATTAGTGCATCCATGTGAGAGCTAACAAACTCATTGACTATTTATACACAGACACTAATTGTAATTTAAAAAGCCACACATGTGGGAAATTAACCTTTAATTGCCATTTTTACCTGTGTGTGCCACCTTCTGTGTCTGTACCAAGGCCAAACATTCCAGGGTATGGAAACTTTTAATCAGGGCCATTTGGGTAATTTCTGTTATCATTACTATTTAACAAAGGATCCCAAAAACTGTGTGATAATAAATGGCTTCATGTGATTGCTATCCTTAAATAAAAAACAGTTTTTTGGCATGATCAGTCATATTTTCAATATTAATGCCACAATTTCTGCCAGGGTATGCAAAGTTTTGAGCACAATTGTATATGTATATGTGATCCTGCATTTCCGGATGCAAAGCAGGAACACGGATCTTTGCCTTCCACTAGTACAATCACCCCCCATACAGTAGTAAAACACTGGTCAGGCACACATTTAACCCTTTGATTGCCCCTGTTAACCCCTTCCCAGCCAGTATCATTAGTACAGTGACTGTGCATATTTTTTTAGCACTGATCACTGTATTGGGCACTGGTTCCCCCAAAAAAAGTGTCAAGTGTCCGTTTTGTCTGCCGCAATATCGCAGTCCTGCTTTAAGTCATTACTAATGCAAAATAAAAATTTCATAAATATATACAATCATTTGTAGACACTATAACTTTATACGCTTACTTGGATTTTTTTTTACCAAAATTTTGTAGCAGAATACATATTGGCCTAAACTGATGAAGAAATCTGATTTTTTACATGTTTTATTGGATAGGTTTTATAGGAGAAAGTAAAAAATATTGTTTTTTTCTTTCAAAATAAAAAAAATGCATATACCACCAAAAAAAGGGCATCAATTTTATTTGGGTCCAGCATCGCATGGCCGCGCAATTGTCAGTTAAAGTAACACAGTGCCGTATCGCAAAAAAAATGGCCTGGGCAGGAAGTGGGGTAAATATTCTGGAGGGCAAGTGGTTAAAAACGTAAGGATATAAATCCACTTTGTTTGCACCAAATGCCTTTGTAAATCCAGATATCACCTTGTAAAAGTAGTGTTGATCTCATCACTGCCAGGGCAGACAGCAGAGCTATGGGAGGGACCCAGTAGCTCCACCCACTACAGTCTGCCACAGTGGGGGCAGGTACAAGACCAGTCACCCTGCACAAGGAGACAGAAGCCTGAACAGATCTAAAATAAATCTAAAATCAAACCAAGAATCAAGTAAGGATAAACATGCCTTCTGTGTTTAGTCAATATACATTTCCATTACTGATAGATGTGGCCGCTGTCAGAGCTGTATAAACTGTATATAGCATCAGCTACATACTGTATACAGCACTGTGTCCTGGCAGTTGTACAGGGACTTCCCGTTGATGGCCAGAACAAAATTGTGTCATGCTGAGTACTGCTTAGCCATTCACAAGAAAGCTCATATTTTTATGAATGAATACAAGGGTTCCTTTGATTGGCTGAGGTGGTTGGTTGGGCAATGTCACGGTCTCTACTTCAGCCAATCAGTGGAAGCCTTGTATTCTTGGCTTGTTACAGGACACAGGGGAGTCAATTCTTAGACCATTGGGTTATGCTCCACCTCCAGCTAATTGGACACTGGCAAAGAGCTTGAGTTAGCCCTGCACGACCCCTCCCCCTCTACCCCTCTCCACATTGCCTCAGTTTTTTCGTTAGTGTTGACCTGTCTTACTGCTGAGAGTTTTTTTCCTTTAATATGCAAAATTTTCTTACAATTGCATCCTGCTGCTGAGCCTCAGTTCTGAAGAGCAGCAAGCAGGTGCAGTTATCCAGATCAATCCCAATTTAAGTTATTTCTGTTCCTGGAGGGTTTATATCCAGAACCCTGGAAGAAGAATGGGAATGGCTTGTAAGCTGCTACTTGCACCATGGATAGGTGAAGATTGAGCTGACCTCCAGATAAGTTGCCCCTAAAATGTGGGGTCCTACTGAGTTCCCCCCTCAGGCTGTGACGCTTCCCTGTCTTGTGTGGGAGCTGCATACAGCAACCAGAGGGTGTCACAATTTTGCACTGTACTAGGCTTTCTGGGCCTACGCTATCTCTGACCAGTCTCTGGGTATCTTGGACACTGGGCATGCACTCACCACCCAGCCTGTGGTGCTAGAGGGTACATGCACAGATGTAACCTATTGCCTCCTGTGCACACATGGCCATCCACTTTACTGTGCAGGTGTGTCCAAATTGGAGCAAAACCTGCCCTTCCCTGACTGGGACACTGACCACACAGGACAACAGACAGCACAGGCCATATTGCAACCGTGGGCCTCCAGGTGGTGGGATACTGGGAGGCCACCCCACCCCATCCTTTAATCTGGTACTGCAGGTACCATGCACTGATGGGCACAGGGAACATAGTGAATATGACTCGGGGGGGGGGGGGGGGGAGGAATCTGGAGGCAAACAAATCACCTCTGGCCCTGAATCAATGTCTGTCCTTCCGAAGGTGTCTTTGTAGCCAAGGGGGGATTTTCTTAAGCTTTCTTTACTGTGCTGGTGCAGGTGTCTGTAAGGTATTACAGCGGGGCAACTGTAAACAGTCTAGGCCTCTGTCATCACAACGGGACAGCTGTAAATGGTCTAGGTCTCCTTCACCACAGGAGCTGCCTTGTGAGTTTTCTATCCCATCCATTCTATGGTTGGAAGAATAGGAGAAAGGGTTTAGGGAATCGGACACCTCTGAGGCCAGAGTGCCCTCCTCAGAGGAAACTTCCGTCTCAAACATTTCCCAAACTCCAACCATTAAGGAGAACTTCTTCACAGAGGTGGTCTGTAAGAATCTGAAGCAGTCACTGCCTGCAACCTCTAGGCCTAAGGTGACAGCGTTAGAGCCTTGGAAAACGTACAAACCAGCTGAATCCTTTTTTATGCATTCTCATGCAGCAATATCTGTTGCAGGACAACTTCTGCAAAAATGTTGGCAGTCCTGCCGATGGACCAGTGTCTTATTTAAATAATAACACTGACAGTTCCAGTGGTTAGTGTACCAGTGATTAAGTACACTGCATACTTGTTTTTGTTTTCTTGGCAAGTGAAACCCTGCTATTGCACCCATGGGAGTTTGCCTGCTTTTGCTGGTACGGGCAAAGTGCATGGCTAAGGAACCTGGGGCCCTTAAGTCAGGGTCTTCAGCTAGACAGCTCTTGGAGTTTTTTTCCAGGGACATTATGCTTCCATGTGGATGCGTTGGGATATTCTGTCACATAACTCTCTTGCCTGGGAATAATGTTGGTTTCATATAAGGTGAGTGCTTGGGGTAAAATGCTGGTCAGCAGACCTCTTTTGCCAGAAATTGCTCTGGGCACTGGTGAATTCCTCTTTTGCAACTACCTTGGGGGGACAGACACTTATCTCTAAAGTAGCAGTAGAAATCTTCAGAGAAAAACCCATCTTCGTCTGGAGCCAAGAATGTTTCTTTTCAGAACTTGGGATCTAACCAGAAAGCCTACTTTTGGAAGCCTTTCAGGGTGAGGTCTAGTGGCCTTTGCAGCTGAGACGATCCAAGATATCACATTGTCTCCAAAGGATACAAGCTGGAGTTTTGTGGCTTGCTCCACACTTCCTACTGTCAGATATACCTGCTACATCCAACAAATAAGCAGTCCTGTTTACTGCACTGGGCCAGTTGTACTCCAAAGAGATCATATTCCAACCTTTTCATGATACCCAAGTCCAACAGCGATGCGTGGCCCTTTCTGGATCTAAAGCACTTGAACAAGTTTCTGTATATTCAAAAGTTCCGTAGAGAACTTGCGTGGTTATTGGCTGCTTATCTCCATCGGGGGGGAATTCCAAACTGTGATTGAAAACATGGCTGTTTACCCCCCACATTCACATTTTTCTGCCTCATCAGCGCTACATGCATTTGGTGATAAACTGGTAAGCAAATCTCCTAAGCCACAAGCAGGTATTTTTTTCACTTTGTCTCTGAAGGGGGTTGGGGACATAGACCTACTGGGATCCAGACTCTACCACAAACTGGACAGGTTTGTGTCCCACCCTTCAGAGTAAATGCCATAGTCCAGTGGTTCTTAACTCCTGTCCTCAGGCCAGGTTTGCAAAATAACTGAAATACATCACAGGTGATATAATTTGCTGCTCAGTGATTATAGTATTCCAGTCTGCATCTCCCCAAGGCCATAATTAAAATCTGGCCTGTTAGTGGGTCCTGATGATAGGAGAAGAGGGCCATTGGCCTAGTCACTCCATGAAATCAGTTCAGCCTGATTTATGCATCTGAAACTCCTGCTTCCTCTGTTAGAGAACGCAAACCAGTTATTCTCATTACAGAAAGATTTTTCAATTTTTGCTCACCAATGCACGCTCCACTGACTCTGTGGGAACTCAATATGGTGTTGTCAGTCCATCAGAGGCCACCATTTGAACCTTTTTGGGACATCTCTCTTCTTTTCTGCAAGGTTGCTTTTCTTGTGTCTATCACTTTGATTAGAAGAGTGTCTGGACTTGTGGCAAGGAACATTCTATGAATATATACATCTGCAAAAAATATTTAGGCTCACCAAGCAATAGCCGGGTAAACATCATGGTGCCAATTATGAGGTGGTTCTGGAGGTAGGAGTCCATCATGCCACTATTCAAAGCAGATGCAGAATTCCATTTTATTTGGATAACAATTTTAAACAAAGGCACAGCTCACTGATTAGTCTAAGTAGTCCAAATCTGACAGCTTAAAAAACAAATGTTACTGTAGAGAAAGAATAAAATCCATCCTCACCAAATACTTATTGACTTTTTATTTGAAATCTGGAATGTCGATTTACCAAGAACAACAGATGATTGACATTACCTTTGGATCTAAAAGGCTCCCTGTAAGTATTCTATGAGCTAGAAATGTACTTTCCACTCATTTCAAAGAAAATGTCTCCTCTCTCACTGCTCCTAAGGTCATGCAGGAAGCTCTAAGTTTAGGTAGACATTTTAACCCCCAACACTGAGCAGGCAATGTTTTGTATATTCTAGCCAATGTTCCGTACAGTAAGAGGTTATTTTGATACTAATTGCTTACAAGCATCTATTGTTAAAACCAGCCATCGACCACCTTTATTTAACCCATTAAACAGATCAATTATGTTGTCTTATGTCTATGCAGGATGACTGTGACCTTTTCAAGAGAATGTTTAGGATGCAGCCAATCAAGGAAACAAATAGCGGAGTTACATGCTACCTATCTGTAGCTGACAGACTGGGGTTTTGTTTTATGTGCTGGTAAATAAACCTTCTGACATAATTTACTAAAGGCTTAACTTAGTTAATTGGTATCTCTGAACATGCTGAGTGAGGTTATAAAAATGAAACATAGCAGCAGAAGAAAAGTCTTGAAAAAAATTTGATACCATAATATATATTGGTTGCATATATGCCCTCCTTTACTATAAGACCATTATTGTTCACAAAACTTTATAGTCCATGCTAGGCAAAGTAGCCTGTTTATTGCATAGAATGCTTTGTAGGCAGGGCCTGCACTTTTCCCGTGCTTGCTCACAAACAAAGCTTCTCGTTTGTAGGATAAGCAATGAGTCATCCACTCTGCCACTCATAAAAACAGTGATCACTGTCTATGTGACCAATCATTTAGAAAAGTGTGCATAGCCACGTGTAGGAGGAAATTTACCTTGGCGCTTATATGGGGAGACGGGAGAGTGTGGGGAACGTAAGCATGGATAACTTATGGTAGGCAAAATAAAGTTGGACTTAAAGCAGGATCAAAATTGCTCTACAGAGAATACTACAATCACATTGTTGACACTTAGACCCCATATACACTATTAGATTTTCTGCAGATTTTTGTCTTCAGATTTACCAAAACCATGTAATGCAAGGGCCTGTCTGATTGCATACAAATTGAAACTCTTAAGGTTTGACCTCATATTATATGGTTTTGGTAAATCTGAAGACAAAAATCTGCCGAAAATCTAATGGTTTGTATGGGGTCTAACTTTTAAGCATGCTTAACAGATATATTAAAGTATAGTTCCATCTTACAGCTGATTAGTCTAAAAATTTAACATCCCCCCTCCTAACACCTATGCTAACTGTAAGAAAGGTTCATATACTTACCTCATTTTCAGCCCGCTCTGGTCCGATCATATGATCCAGCTCTGTCAGCCAGCGCAGCTGCACGGAGAGGAGGGAGCACCGACAATGGATAGGCCATTGAAGCCTATGGGTGACATCACAGCTTTAGAGCTTTACCGGCTGTTCTCGGGGCACTCTCTCCCCTGCAGCCCATGCTGGGTGGCACAAGCGAGCTCAAGGGACCAAAAAAAAACCAAAAAAAAACAGTACTACCAGTGTACAAATTCTCTATATTGGCTGCAAATGCCATTGATGATACTCAAATCACCAAAGTGTGATCAAAGTGTATCTGAGTATCTCCTGAAACCCAGAAGTGTCATGCACAGGGACTTGACTTCTGCCTAAGTTGGATTTAAAGCAGAACTATGGCTCCCAATTAGGAAAAAAAAAAAAAAAAAGCAGCACTTAAGTACATTTGCACTTACACAGGGGCAAAGGGGTAAATCATAGAAATGTGGGTTTTATACTGCTGCCTACAGGAGATGGGCACTTGCAACAGTAAAGGCATTGGGAGCCCACCCAATATAACCTCCCTAAAGATTGTGCTTTAGTTTTGTCAATAATGAATTTGATATTCCAGAACCAGATAGGCAACACCAATAGAGGGAGACGTATGTAGATTTTAAAGTGGATGTAAACCCGAAAAATTTTTCTTTTTATGTCATAATGTAGAGTATAAGATTTCCTATCATTTGAGCCCAGTCTTGCTACAAAGAGTTAATCCATCTCTGAGCAATCCTCTTTTATTGTTCAGTGAGATAAATCTTGACAGAGAAAAACTTTGTCAAATCCTCCCCCTTGCTGCCAGTGACAGGTGATTTACATATCTCGTGCACTAGCCTAAGACACAGGCATTATTTCCACCCCCACTCCTTTCTTCAGCAGCTCTGCAAGGATTGGCTGTTCCACACCTCAGCATGATTTGGCATGCTGAAGTCATGTGGTTACTTTCCTGCCTTTTCACTGGATGTTAGAGATCATAGCAGAAGTTCAGTGTAAGAAATACACAGGAGAAAATGCATATTGACAAGGGGAGTGTAGAGGTGGGCGGGGAGTCTACTGACATCACGACTCCACCCACTGAGCTCCAGACAACAGACCCACCCACAGAATATGCAGTTTTTCGGCTCTCATAACAGACAGAGGGGAGACATTTGACAGGTGAAGATACATACAGGAGGCATGTATATCCTTATAGATAACCCCTATGGCAATAGTTTAGAAAGGATGACATTGGGTTTACATCCACTTTAATGCAGTGGTTTTCAACTTATGAGAAAAAGGGGCCCTTAAATGCAGCCCTTGACATCAAAGGGTGGCATTTGATGTTCAATATATATAATGCTTGAGAAGACTGTCAGAAACTGCAGACCCAATAGAGTAAATGAGGGTCAGAAAGTATGGACATGCTACATTTTTGGAAAGAAAACAATATGAAACTGAGAACATGTTACTTGAGGTTAGTAGAGACCAATGCCATTACCCTAATCAATGTTCCCACTACAGAATGCTGAGGTCCAAAGGCTGCACATTTTATACCAAAGGGCCACAGGTTGGGCACCAGGGCCTTAATGATAAAGTAGAGGAGAGCCAAGCAATCACATAAGGAAACAACATATGGTGAATGAAAACCTAGAACAGAAGCAAAGATGGTAAACAAAAAAACAAGAAAATTTGTAAGAAAAGGCTGGTGCCTAGGATACATAATCATTGACCTTAGGGAATGTCGGATTCCTTAGGGCACAAATGTCATTCCCATGAATGACAAATTGTATCCACAATTCTATAGAGGGTAAATAGGATAGTGTTTGTTACACTGAAGAGTAGAGATGACACTATCACATTGGAGCCTCCCTATGATCAGACCCTCCAACCACAATGTCTCATCTCCACATTAAAACTCTAATTTTTTCTCCAGCAGAGGATGAGAGGTGGACGAGGCAGACTTCTGTCTTTGAATACTGGGGGCAGCCCTGCATGCCACCTGCCCTGGATTAGAGTTGGCTGCCATCACCATAGCAACTGACACCATGCAACCTGGCCCTAGAGCGTCATCAGTTGATATGTTGTGGGTGGCCGACCCACTCATGCGATGGCAACTCATGATGCTGATCCAGGGCAAACTGGGTCAGTGTTTTTCAACTGTGGCATCCTTGTTGACAAACACTGGTATAAGTCACAGAGGAGTCTATATCTGTATCAGCATATTGAACTCCTATAGGTATCGTCTAGAATACAGCATTAACCAGATTATAGCGAAGATCGCATTTACCAAGATGCCTGCGTCAGAGGGAAACAATAGAGACTGGGTATACCGAGGGTTGTACCACTGCTCCAAAACTGGAGAAGTGGAGAACTCTGCAACTGACACAGTACCCACAGGTTTGGAAAGCTGTAATACCCATAATTCAGAGCCTAGTGCCCAAAGGTCACATTCCATTATATCTTCGCCCTGTACATGGGCTTACTTAGAGTGAATCTTTGGAGACAGATTCACACCAAAGACTGTGCCTATTTCTCTGAATCTGAGTGCTCGGCTGCTGACATGGACAAAGAGTCTGGAAACCACCAATGGCAGAGTGCAGAGCCCAAAAGTCACCCTCCAGCCAGGCCTCACAATCTGCTGTCCAGCTTGTTTAGGGTATGGCCTCCAAGGCTATGCCAAGGATTAGACGATCTGGATACCTACTATTTAAAAACCATCTCAAGCACCCTAATAAAAATCCTGATTGACTAGAAAAAACATCCACTTAGCACCAAGAATGTTGTTGTTAGAGAAAAACAGCAAAGTGTAGGTTTTTCCCCATCAGAGCTGAGGAAAAAGCATTTAATCGTCTAGGACACTAACTATAAGCTGAGGCATGGCTATTAGGGGTGGGATTATCGTCAGAACGCCTTCAACATTTTTTATGGTGTCAGTGTCCACCTCCTGAAAGCAGCTGCATTTAACCCACACATCTATGGAATACTATATCTCTGTGTCCCTCAATAGTAGTAAAAGAAAGATGTTTCAGGGGACATGGCTATCATCGTTACTGCCGATTCAAAAGCTCATAGCTTATCAGTCAGCACCTGGCCACACTTAGTCCTGCTCAGTACTTTCTAGATTGATACCCTGCCTTTGCATGAATTTTGAGTTTTCACTAGCTGTAAGCCATAATCAGCAGAATTAAAAGAAAGAAGTGCTTGAAATATATCACTCTGTGTGTAATGAATCTATATATGAGTTTCACTTTTTGAAATGAATTACTGAAATAAACTTTTTGATGGCATTCAAATTTTTTGAGATGCACCTGTATTTCTGTTATAGTTATGGAGTGCAGGTGGTTTCACCAGGTTGTTGATTGGACAATATAAAAGCAGGAGACCACATCTACACTTTACTCTTCTGTATGTATTACCCAAATCTAGTGAAGTCATGTTTTGTTTGCACTTTGCAGTGTTTTCTCAGTGCTATATAAAAGTGTGTTAGGCCTGCAGAACAACTCCCCTTCTTCATAGCATGGAGGAAGGTGTCCTGTAATGCTAATTCACTTTCCAACATTGCTTAAGGGCCGGTTCTCACCAGAATCACATAGGAACGCAGCCCACGTTCTTGTGCGATTCCTGCGTGTTCCCCTGCAGTTTAAGTTGGCATCCTTTTTATTTAAATGGGTAGCGCATGCAAAACATGCCTCACCAAATTGAATGGTACTGTGGTATCATGTGACCTGGTGTCCACAAACACACTGCCTTTGTGATCTGTGTTTGGGGTGCCGTTAACAATGTACTGGAACCTGCGGCAGTTTGCAAAGGCAGTGCATTTTGAATGCAGTGTGGGAAAGGTGCATGGAACACCTCATTCTATTGTGAACTGGTCCTAAGGAGTTCTTTACTGGAAATCAGACATTCAATTTTCAATATTCAGCAGAATAAAAGATTCCAAAAAACATATGAGATTAAACTTTAGTGTTCATGAGCTGATACATCTGAACCCATTGCTGGATGAATGCACTCCGAGTCCTATTGCTCACTACAGATGGTAGTGGCACATAGATTGTAAGCGCTAATGAGCAGGGCCCTCTGATCCCTCCTGTATTGATTTGTATTGTAACTATACTGTCTGCCCCCATGTTGTAAAGCTCTGAGCAACCTATTGGCACTATATAAATCCTGTATAATAATAATAATAATATACTGTAGATATTTTCAGTGACCAGTTCTGGAAGTTAGCCTTTCCATGCACAGGAATGGTATGTAAAGACTTGTGATGCAGATATAGTTACCAAAGAACATAGTATCATAGTGTCATTCTTTCTTTTAGTAAAGCTCATCTCATAAAGACAGTCTTGTGAAAATACAAACTTTCTGTATTATAGATTTAATTTCCATTACCAATGGCTAATCAATTGTTAGGTAGGCAAGTTTCCCATTGTTGCTTTTCCCAATAAAATCTGTGCACATTCTTGAAAACACTTTTTTCTGTTTAACAAACAGGCATATATCAGCTAGTAAACCAGATGAAATACAAAACAAATTGACACATAGCACAAGTCAATAGGAGGCTTTTTGAAGTATAATTACAATGGAATTCTTTATTTGACAGCTCCGCAAACAGAACAGAAATATTTTCATGTATCTGAAAAGTAAAAACGGTAATAGACAGACCACATTTTGTTTTATTCTTGCCATGCTGAAACAATTAAAAAAACAAAACAAAAAAAAACAAAAAAAAAAAACACGGGGAACAATCTAAAGAAAACCAAAACAAAACAATGTGAAATAAAAGCAGGGCAGGGAATTTTTAAAAAATGGACAAAATAAAATGTAGAAATAAAAATTATGAAATTAAAACTGGAAGAGAAGAAAGAAAAACTTCCCAGAGAGAAAGGTCAAGGTTTGGGTCACTTGGGGAAAATAAAATACATCAAATATTTATAAACCGAGAAAAATGTAACGATAAGCTTCTGATTATACATATGAATTTACCCATTTTAAAAATAGTTACATACTTTGCCATAGTAATTTCAATCGAGTTTTTTTTTGTTTGGGAATTTTTATATATATTTCTTTAAAGGTTTATATATTAAAAAGCAACACTTTCATGTACATAAAACTGTACAAAACAAGGCAGCATCACAAGCAAGTAAATTAAATTTTTGTGTTAGCCCCTTTCCATTGTTGGATACACGGTGAACACCTAACATTGTCAAACCTCAATAGATCGGGGGCAAAGAGAATCAACACTAAAATCTAAAAAACAGGCTTTTTATTTTTTTCCTTTTATACATTTGTGTTTTGTGGATTTTTGTAAAACACTCTGCATTCTGCATCAGACTACTCCGCCTTCTGTAGCCACTTTGGCCCAATTTACCATCACTTCATTTTTCGTACCTTTGGTATTTGTCCAAAAATTAAAAGATAAAACAAGCCGTGTTAACATAGTGCAGGCTTTAAATGTAAAATAATGTTTTATGTAGGATTTACAACAATGTTTTTAACCAATTCCATTACATGTTGCAAAGAACAAGGTTGTCACAAAAAGCATGGATCCTTGTGCTGTGGATCAGTGTACATTTTTTGACAGTAGGCTACATTTATTACAGTCAGAAAACCAGGCAGTTTCTGCACTTTGTGTTTTATTCCAAATGGTGTGTATTTTAGCTAAAGCAATTCTTAATTCTTATCGACTATTCAAAATTCTGTAAATTTTCAAGGTAAACTGTATAAAGCATACCGTTAGTAAAGTACAGAAACCGCCACGTTTTCAACCCGTGCACAATTTAATAATGCCCCAAGTTTGTAACATAACATTTGCAAAGCAAAGCTTGGAAGTGTGAATTTTTGTGCTCCCTAAACTTGGCCTCCAAGTTCAACTAACTGTGCATGATTTCCTGTTCTCTTCCCACAAACAGAAGTGAAATATTAATGAGTTTAATATACAGTAACTGCCTGGAAGTCTGGATTGAATGGACTCTGTTGGCTGTTCTTGGTGGATAATCACTGATCCGTTCAAACAAATTTTAAACATGCTTTTTCCATTTAAGGTTGTAAATGTTGGCACTGATCTTTTTTTTCCTTTTCTTTTAACATTCAAAAATCAACATATATGTATCAAAAAGCCTCAATTTATTGGACAGATTAAACCTAAACCTAATAATGTTAACTGTATGACAGTCTTATCAGGAAAGTGTCAAAGCACTCTTCTATGTGTACTTGTTTTCAACTATTTCCATATGTAGAAGAAATGACACCCAAAAAAACTGTCAAATAGTTTTGGCAAAAATCTAAGCAGGGACACCCGAGCAACCAAGAGAAATATTTTTAGCACTCTATGTAGTACAGCTCCTGAAAGTTGATTTCTTATTGGATATAAAATATTATCTTTGCACTCAATGTTGCAGAATGTAAAACTTCTGCTGTTCGCTTACATCACTGAGCGAATCCAGTGAAATCTTGAGCCAGCCCCTCCATAGCTCAGAGCTCCAGTGAGCACTCGAGGGGCTGAGCAGAGATCCATGGCTCTCTGTTTAAAGCAGAGGTGGAGAACTCAGTGATCAGTGGTGTTTGATTACTCAGTTCTCAGTGTAGAGCCGGTGGGGAACAATGCAGCATCGGATTGATGCTGCAATCACCTAGATGTGTATAAATGTTTTTTTTTGTTAAATCCATACTGCTCCTTTAAGACCACACCAACTCTATTGTCTGCATTTTTGGAATTCAAAAATAGGAATGTTGGTGGGTAGCATTACTCGGGAACATGAACAAAATAAAATCGCATGGTGTTTCACCATCAGCCACAGAACACTATGCTTCCATATCATTCATCTTTCAAGCATCATGGCTGTGTCATGATGGGCGATTAAGGGTCTGTATAGAAGTCAATGCAAGTCGCCCCGAAAGTCGTACAGGAACCTTTTTCTAAGTCGGAGCGACTTGCGTTGCTCTGATTAGAACGGTTCCATTGCACAGAACGGGACGCTACTTGTCAGGCGACTAGGTCGCCTGACAAGTCGTCCCAGTGTGAACCGGGGCTAAGGATACCACAGCAGAAAAGGACCCTGCAATAAATCCCAAGATTGTTTGTTCTGAGCCAGACCCTAAATCCTTTACTAAGCCCAACATGCAGAAGCAAGATCTCTATTCATAGTTCAAATGACAATATCAGTAGTATATAAAAAGTAATTCCCTTATAATAGGCAGTTGTTCTATATCTGAAGCATCACAAAAATGTTATGAACTCTTACAATATGGAAAAAAGGATCAGTTTAGCATTGAGAATGGCAGTGTTACAGGACCAGACAAAAATCTCCCATCATGCTCTGCATGTCCTGCAAACAAGGCTCGATCCTGAAAGGAATCCAATTACATGTGTCCTATCGCTACTTATTTGACAAAGCACAGTTTGTTTTTACACTATGTACCTGTCACAGCCAGAGCTCTGTACCTGTCAAAAGCCTGAGGAGTCCAAGTATCTTATGGTGCCAGTGACAAGATGTCCAAATATTCTAATCGATCACACTTGAAAGTCAAGAATCACTGCAGGAAAAAATTGACTTTTTTTAAAAACTGCAAACAACATTTTCACCCCTATTAAAAATGCAGCAACAATTATATTTGCAAGATGAGCTGAAGGGCCCTACTGTCCAACGCAGGAAACACTGGGGCAGGAAAATGCGAGGAAAGATGGGAAGTGAATGAAAGATAGCAGTGGATAATTAACAATCCACCAAGAGAGAGCTTTATGTTAGTGTTTAATGTGTCATTGTCATAATTCAGCATGCTGCAGCAACATTTGGCTCCAACACAGGCACCCATCACTTACTAGCTTGGAATGGTGTATGCCACCATCTTCCAGTCCAACTCTCTTAACAAACAGAAACAAGATAGGAAGATCGCTTCAGAACATAGGGGCAAAGGCCCCAAACTGACAGTGCATTTATGAGAAATTATATTTACAACAGGCAGTATGTGTTAAAGAGCAGCAGAGATTTAAACCTGTGCAGCATGAGCTATAAGGATGAGGAAGCACATGATTTGCGGATCGTTCGAGACCCAAAACTGAGGATATGCCTGAGTTGTTTTAATATACCAGGGTGCACAAAAACTTGGACATGGCTAAAAAGATCTCTATCACAATCGCACTATTTTGAATCCAATATATATCTATAATTGACTGTGTTGGGTGGAAAAAGCAGTATGTCAGATATAGAGGCTGTCGCAGATTCCAATTTAAGCTCCTGCCTTGTGAAAGCACCATCTTTCTGTACTACAGCCTTGTAAGCGTCTATTTTTTTAATGCTAATTTTTTCTAGGACATGAAAGTTTTGCTGTTTCAAGATGTTGAAAGATGCGATTGGCAATGTTATGTGGCCCAATATCGACAGCCTAGAGAACCCAAATCCAGAATGTAGGACCTGAAGCTCAGACTATGTATTTCTAGCCTAGATTTTATGGCAGTACCAAGCTCCCTTTCTTTTAACTTAAGGATAAAGAGAACATCACAACTGACAATAGCTAGGATCCTGCTATAAAGTGAAAGGTTTAAGGTTAATTACTTGTTGGCCTATGACACCAAAGTTGGAATCTCCTTTCCATCAGCACAGCATTCAGATCTCAACGTTTTTTGGTTACTTGTAATCCTAAATCCATTAAAACGATGTCCAGCTCCATGTTTCCTATCAATTTGGTGGGTTTTAATGAACAAAAAAACCTCATCTGCAGTTTACCTTCATACGGTGAACCTGGCCAAACTGCATTCTGACAAATACCTGGTTGTATTTTGTCCGTAAATTATTTAGGCATTTTCACTAGTAAAGCTTCTCATTACGAATACCACCCACAAAATAGCTGCTTATCTGTGGACAAAGGGTACTTGAACTTTAAAGAGAAAATTTATTCTCCCAGACAACCTATTCATTTTCCTTCCTCTCTCCTCCATTAATGGAATTGATACTATGGCTGTCCTAACATGTACTCTGCCCTGAACCTCCTGGGATACCCACATCAGGGGTTCCAGGAGGTTGAAGGGTACTCTACGATGCATGCACAAAACTTATCAGGGGAGCCAGAAGCCTATCCAGGCTTTTTACAGTCACCTCCCTAAAGGCACAACACATGTATGTCATCATGGGGTGGCTGAACAACCCAGAAGACACAGCAGACTCCCCCCCCCGGTGACATCAGAAGACAAAAGAGGTGTGGGACCATAGGTGTTGCAAAGAAGAGGCTGATCCCTAGGGAACACCACTGGATTGCTAGGCTTGGGCAGTATTCTTCTGGTGAACAACCCGGCTGTACAGGTAAGAGGGGAGGGGGAAAAAATAGGATGGGGGGCTAAATTCTTCACTAAGAAGGTTAAAGAATTCTGTATTTATCTATGGAACAGATGCTAGATGAACAGTACATAGTTGTTAAAGGTTTCAACGAGATCAGTATATAATTTCCAAATATGCCTTAAAACATAATAGGCCTCTAGTATAAAGAGTCTGATGGGAACCAATCACATTCCAACTTTTAATCCTCCAGTGCTGGTTAGAAATGGTTAAAAACTAGAAGTAGGAGTCAGACTTGGAGCTTTGGGAGACACAAATACCTTCCTAATAAATACTTTCAAGGCTTGATGTCAACCATGGTAAAATCTGGGGGTGTTTACAGAGAACACAACATTGAGCAACCAATTAAATGCATGTTTTAACTTCAGAAAAATAGATCCTCGACACTGTGTAACTATAGACAATTACCCCATTGTAATACATGAGCTGATTAAAGGGTGAAGTCTTAAAATGCAGTAGCTCAAATATAAAACCCAACCAATCAGCAGCCACCTTTCATTGTTCTAAACTGAGACTTGTCTGGTTAATATTGGTTACTTAGTACACCACTGTCTTTTTAATAAGTCGGTATGGCCATAAACAACCTTGTAAAAATCTATACAGCTCTAGTGCAAAACTTTTAAAGACGTGTACATGGATAAAACAGCAAAAACAACCCAATACGTGTGAATTAAAAAATAAAATGTTGATAGCCAATGGTACACAATGTAAAGAGGCTCATCTTCCTCATACAACATAACTTAAATGAGTACAGTATTATATTTGAACAGGATATAGGCTTCCATAATGTGTTTATAAAAATTATATTTTTTTAATGGCTAACCATGAATATAGAGCCGGCACACAATGTAAAACTGATCAGTGTAAACAGTACCTTGTGGATAACAACGGAGTGAAGGTCCTTTAAAATGTAAGTAGTCTCAAATGCAAAACAATTGTTACTTTTTCCACATGCACACAATGTTATAAAATGGTACAAAAATGAATTCCAAATCCCCCCCCCAAAAAAAAAATATGACTCTGGCAGCTGGCATATGAGTATCAAGACAGCCAGTTTCAATTCGTAGGCTAAAACCCCTGACATTTGATCTAGATCTGGCTTAAGTGATGTTTGCTCTTTTTTATCCCCCAGCAAATGTGCGAATGTATTTTTAGCTAAAAACCGTATGAAACAAACTTGTTAAATCATTTTCTGTGAAGACTGTGGTGCAATTCACAGGTGAAGAGTCACATTAAAAAATAGCAACTTTCACTTAGCAAATCTAGGCCAATTATGTGCAAATTAGTATGTATCATCATTTGACAGGAATACACATAGGGGAACTTAACCTTTCTACTCTGGAGACAAGCTTTCCTTTCTCCAGTAGATGAGAACAGGATGTAATGCCTCCAACAAAAAAAGAAAAATATTTTTAAAAAATATACATGCTCTCATTGCCAAAGTGCCAAATCTTATTTCGACCACTTTGGAGAGTGCAGAACAAATAAATAATAATAAAGGGTATTTGCAACATTAAAAGCTGAAATCAGGCAGACTTAATCATCATTCAAAGGGATTGTATTTACAGAAGTCTACATGAAAAGGTCAGTCGCAGCTTACCCTGTATTGATAAGTTAGATATGCAGATAGAATACAGTTTGGTCCCCTTCAGGCTTCCATTGCAAAACATCTATACTCATTCAGTTGGCACCTTTGGCATATGTTATCCCCCTCCTCCTATTGGTTGACGGCCCTTTTTAAGATTCACAGAACTACTTTGACCAGGCCATCTTGTATAGCACACCCGAGGGAGCAACCTCTGGCACTTGGCTATCCTCAACCAAATTAGGCTCAAATGTGAGCAGTCCTTACTTAAAAGTTAGCATGCAATAAACCAAATGAAAAACAAAATGTGCATAAAATTATTGTGAATTTTAAATAACAGCGTTATACAAGTTATTTGTTGGCTTCAAAAACAGACACGTGGACACCATTCAACAAACACCAGATGCATGTACCTTCTTTATCTAAATAAGCACTGTTGATAGCAATTGGACCCTAAAACAGCAGTTACCACCTATATACCAGGAAACCGCTTGGTTATAAAGAAAAATAAAAATGTCAAATTTGAAGTCTGCATGCCGTGTTTAAGAAGTAAGTTTTAGGCCAATAAAGAAAAAAAACTGTGGGCTTTAAGCCTCAGAGTAAATATAAAAAATATTTCCAGTAAAATGTATTCCAAATGTAAAATGAAAAAGGACTTGGTACCAGATATTTAAAAAGAATTTGGAGTCCAGAGGCGTGCGCTTTGGAGTGGGATCTTCAAGAAAGCTTGGAATTTAGATAATAGCATGACCTTGTGTTTTTCTTCCTAGTGGAGAAATTGGTTACAAAGCCTACCGTCAGATGTAAAAATTTGCTCTACCCACAAACGCATAGAAAAACTGCAAGGACTTTAAATAGCACAGCGGAAAATCAGAAGCCTTCACCCACTTCAGTTATCACAAAGAAGTGTTTTTTTCTTAATAATGAGGACATTCAAACCTACGTACCAGAAGAGCACCAAGAACTTTTTTAGACTTTTTCAAACTGAAACCAGAACCAGAATGGCTTATAAAGTCCTCCGTTGCTTTGAGGTTTCCCTCTTTGAGCATGAGAAACCAAAATGCAAGCTCCCTTTTTACATATATAAAAACTATACCTTAAAAAAACTCCCCCCACCCCTCTTCAAATCCAGTTCTGACCTGTATGACAATGAATTGTCTATGTAGAGGGTGGTTTGAAACTTTACATAGGTATAATAAAATAAACCTGAAAAGGAAAAAAACAAACAAAAATAAAACACTAGAAATTAATGTAGGCGCAAGCCCAGAAGCAGTTGCATGGACCATAAAGCACTGTGTTGTCCTTTGTCCACCTTTAATTTTTTCTCCTTCATTTAAAAGTTAGCTTGGTTTAGGTCTATCTCCCAAATTCTTCCCTTGGTCCTTTTGACTTTAATCCATGCCAGGAAAAAAAAAAGGGTCAAGTGAACCTCACAGATATATCTCCCGCTTGGCAGATTGAGATGGAGTGGTGGCGTGCTGGAAATCAGCCGTTTGGGTTAGTGGGATTTCCTCCAAAGGGGAGTCCGTACATGACGACTCATGGCTGTTACTGGTAAAGGCACTGTAAGTCGGTAACAGCTGAATGTTAGCCATTTTGGTGGTGCTGTTATTGTTGCCTCCGATGCGGTCCTCTGGAATTCTGGGGTTGCCATTGCCAATTTGCTCTTGACTCCCCTTGTCTTGGTAAGGCACAAAAGTGGAGAGCTTGAGGGCATTCTTGGGCCTGCGGTTGGGTGATGGCTGACCAGGCATCCAGCAAGTGTCAGAGTGTCCATATTCTGTACATTCCCGTGTGCAATTTCCCGTCATGGCTACATCAGGCAGTGGTCTGAGATCTAGAATTAGAAAAAAATCATTGGTCAATGCACCAATAATCTAGCAAGATCCCGATTCTCTATACATCTATCCAGTCCCACCCACATGTCTTAATACAAAGTGTTTTTTTTCAAATGCGAATCATGTTTTATAGGAATAAAACATGAGTCATATCTCATAAAAAAAAACAAAAAAAAAAACCAACATTCCTACACTGAACATTATACAAACGCCTTATACGGATCCTATGGGAATAAAGACATTCTAACAAGCATTACCTATGTCATGTCAGATTTTAGTATGAGTCTGGCCCTACCCACTGCATGCTCCTGATTGCACCTTGTCAAGTCTATATGCCATTTAGAGAAAAAAAAAAACAGTCAGGGCTCCTGATCTACTGGTCATGTGTCGTCTCTGCTCCAGCAACAATGCAAGATCAGAAGGTGACAGTAGCAATTATGGTAAGTAACTACATCAAATTGAAATGGAATATTTTATATATCTAGGCTTATTTAAAATGGCACAAGAAAGTGCCAAATGCAAAGACAGTTGAAATTAGATTTCATTCTGAGTGGCTGCAATGAATTACTACACATTTCTCCTAGTGCAGATTATTGAATAAGCCAAACAGTACAGTTTAATGAGATCGTAATAAAAAAGACTTAAACAAGAAAGAAAAAAAAAAAGTAGGTTGCCCACTCAAACTTTACAATATTAATTGTCACAAAAAGAGAAGCTAATCAGTGAACAACCAGGACTAAGAATACTACAGAGGATCACGTACTAAAATGTTTTAAAAGATATTCGTAATGTGGCAACACAAACACTTCATATTTTAAAGGAGAAAAGATTCTAGGCATGCTAGTTCCCATTGCGGCTTCCATCACCAAGATGGCCCACCACAACCCCTAAATGCATATCTCGGTTCTAAAGCAGGGATCCCATAGTTGCTGCTATGCTTCACCTTCTGTTATAGCTAAGGCAAAAAAAAACTGCAACTGGCTTTTGTGGTTACCTGTACTGAACGTCCAATCACAGCTTCCACCTAACCCAGATCAGGTCCTTTGTCACAACAAAGAGAAGGCAGATAAAACAGACTGGATGGACTCCACGGAAACCTACTGCAGGGCAGAGGTAAGCAATTTGTAGGTTAGACTGGCCATACATGGTTCAAACCTCGTCTGGTACACCAGGAACCAGCCGAGATTTGAACCGTAAATGGGCAGGCTGAATCTACCAAGTTAGTCAACTTGGGTACAACCAGCCTGCTGGATTCCCTTACAATTATCGCAAGCAACTGCTATAGCCGCTAGCGATCATCACCATCTTCTCCCAGGTTGGTTGCAGGAAAGAAATTTGCTCCATGTATGGCCAGCCTTAGAGGCCATTTTTGCAATGACAGAATCTATATTTTTTAGTTCTAATATAAATATAATATAAAGTCAATTAGTTGTGATTAGACAACAAATAGTTTTTACTTCAAGTAGAGTCTCATTTATCAAGTTGTCTCAAATGGAAGACTGTAATTCTCCACAGTAGCCAATAGTAATTGACTTTTTATTCACCAACTATCCCTTTGCAAGGCAGGTTTAAATCCAATTGGTGGTTACAAAGCAAGAATCGGTTCTGACATAATGATAAATTGGGTCCTTTGATCAATAAGGGCCTTTTTATAATCAGTATAACCAATAAAGAGAACATAATGTACTTTTAGTGAGCACATATTTTGAGTAGTTATTTGTGGGGGTTTAAATTATTTATGTAACTTTTGCATTTTTACAAACTTTTTCCTTTTTTTTGTCATCATATTAACTGTAGAGTTTAATTTGACATTATTATAATGAGTAGGGACCCTAATGCCTGCCAGATTTATTGTACACTGAGCCGCTTATGCTGTTCACACTAACACTATATATAGTGTGATATAGTGTATATGTAATCATTGCTTTAATGGGTTTTGTTCTCCTTGTTAAACTTACACAATTTTCAGCATTTTTTTTGTTCTTTTTGATATAAGATGGAAGTTATGTCAAATACTTTGTTTTAGGCAAGGTTGGATTATTGCTCATTACAAAATCTTATCATGAGAAAAATACTGTGAACTGTTGTTCACGACTGTGTCAAACTGTGCGTTTCCTGTGCTTAAAGAATTAGTTTTATTTATACTTGCTTGCGTCCTTCAGGAAATGTGTAGGTAGGAGGGGGACCAAAGAGTACGACCCTTGTTTCTACATATTCATGTAGCCAAATGGTGTCCCAGTGTTGGTGTCAGTGGAAGGAAAAGTGCCTGAAGGGCCGGGTGAAATCAAGGAAAGGGCCGCATCCAGCCCCCGGGCCGCAGTTTGGAGACCGCTACTTTAGGGTATACACTAAGCTATGCATATCATACAGCACCAAATTCAGAGACCCGAGCCTTCATAACCTCTAAACCAGGGGTCTTCAAACTATGGCCCTAGTTGTTCAGGAACTACAATTCCCATCATGCCTGGTCATGTCTGTGAATGTCAGAGTTTTACAATGCCTCATGGGATGTGTATTTCTGCAACAGTTGGAGGGCCATAGTTTGAAGATCCCTGCTCTAAACCCAATCCAAAAGATTTTCAAGGTTGTTAGTGCGCAAACACAGTAGTAGTCACATGCCAAGATGGCATCAATCCTCACAGGGCAGTGATGATTTTTTTTATAACTTTAAAACTTCTCAGTCGTCAAGGCAGAATGTTTGAAAAAGCTACCAAACCCCAAAAGGGTCAGCATCTAAACCCAAAAACTAAAGTAAACAATAAATTGCAGCTAACCAATAATTAAATGTGGTGGCTGCATTAGTTTTCAACTGGCAAACCAGCTAGTAACACACTTGTCTTAGGGTTTCTCCACTCTACGGAAGATCAACTGAACCACCCTTGAAAAGCAGCATTGTCAACTTGTGGAGAGCATAGTGTTATGTGGAAGATGAACTCGGCTAACAGATTAAAGCCAAACTTATGCTAACACTTTTTAGGCAGTAAAAGCTTTTTTTTCCTTTTTGGAAAAAGATTTTAGATAAATAAACCTTTGACCATCGTAAGCACCCCTTGTCACAGCCCTATAACTGACAATTTTGCTTGAGAGCTTTTGTCTGTTACAGGAAGTTGAAAAATAACATAACATACTGGCTTCATATACAGGTGAAAATATAGGAGAAAAGTAAAAACAAGGTAACTAAATGCAGAAACCACATCTAAAGCCTCATACACACAATCGGATTGTTAGCCAACAGAGCGGCAGACTTTTGTCAAAAGGGCGTGTGCCTGGATCTTGTCTTGCATACCAACGGCACACAATTGTCGGCCAACAAACGCGAACGTAATGACGTACTACGTGGAATTTCAGCTTTTGAGCAACACCCATTGGGCACCTTCTGCTAATGTCGCGTTTGGTTAACATTGATTCTGAGCATGCGTGTTTGTCCTTTGGACTTTTGTGTGATGGACTTGTGTACAGACGATACGAAAATCTGACAACAGACCGTTGTCCGCCAAAAATTTACTAGCCTGCCAGCCAACATTTGTTGGCCGAAAGTTGGACAACAATAGTCTGAAGGAGCGTACGAATGGTTGCATTCTAGGCAGTCTGTCATCACACAATCCCCTGCCAACAATCGGATCGTGTGTACGAGGCTTAAGGATTAGTAAGCTGTAGTATATTCAAACTTCGCTTTTTGGTTAAAGCGGAGTTCCACACAAAAATGGAACTTCCGCTTTTCGGAACCCCCCCCCTCCGGTGTCACATTTGGCACCTTTCAGGGGGGAGGGGGGTGCAGATACCTGTCTAAGACAGGTATTTGCACCCACTTCCGGCATAGACTCCCATGGGAGTCTATGCCTCTTCCTGTCCCTCCGCGCTGTCTCCTGGGAAATACACAGCTCCCAGCAGATAGCGGGGACCAGTTACGATGCGCAGCGCGACTCGCGCATGCGCAGTAGGGAACTGGGAAGTGAAGCCGCAACGCTTCACTTCCTGATTCCCTCACCTAGGATGGCGGCGACAGCTGCCGAGAACCGAGCGGGTTCTCTGCGTCGCCTGCCGACATCGCTGGACCCTGGGACAGGTAAGTGGCCATTTATTAAAAGTCAGCAGCTGCAGTATTTGTAGCTGCTGGCTTTTAATACATTTTTTTTGGCGGTTTAGGTGGACCCCCGCTTTAAGACTGGCTTTAACTACTTGACCTTCGGAAGGTTTTACCCCTTTCATGACCAGACCATTTTTGCTATTCGGCTATGTGCTACTTTAACTGACAATTGCGCAGTCACAAAACACTATATACAAATGAAATTTATATAACTTCACACACATGGAGCTTTCTTTTGGTGGTATTTGTATTGGGTTGTTTTTTGCAATATAAATGAAAAAATGTACACAGCTACAGATGTTATACAGTAATCCCTTGGGGAATCTTTTTCTAGGGACTGGCCTCTGGCAGTTGCGGGATGACGTCACTTCCACACATGCCTGGGAGTAAGTCCTCCTGGCACACAGAGACCATGCCTGTAATGAGCAGCTCAGTTTACATGCAGGAGAATGCTACGAGCAGGCAGGTAGGTGTCTCTTCTGCAATAAGGAGCCTGCCTGCTTTTAGTTTGTGACAGCGGAACATTAATTTCGCTTTAATTATTCATTGTCCACAAACCCAAGTGGGTATGTCCATTGATCAGCCAACTTAGTGTGACTTTGAAAGGGTGATAGGCAGTCAGGCGCTAACAGACACTGGCTGGGAAGGTCACTGACGTCGCAAATGACACTAAGACAGTAATACTGTGCTAATGACACTGGCCGGGAAGGGGTTAACATCTAGGGGCAATCAAGGGGTTAACCATGTGCCTAACAAGCGTAATGAGTGCTGCTTTTACTTACTAATCTGGCTTTTTTTCTCTCTGCATTTCAGGGAGAAGAAACCGCCAGATCATTGTTTACTGTACACAGAGTTCTGTGTTTTTGTAAACACTGGACTCTGGGTGTAATTGGATATTGAGCAGGTTTGAGACAAAATCATTGGATGAAATCTGCTACCAAACTTGTGCTGTGTCCAATCACAGAACGGGTCAGCAGGGGGCACGGGCATGCACACACCAGACTCGGAAGATGACCAACAATTAACATGTACGTTGCCGTGGCTGTACCTGCCGTCCGCTAGCAGTATATTTACTATGAGTGGTCGGCAGGTAAACTACAGTAAAAAAAAGTGCCAAAAATGCTTGTTTGTCTTAACTCATAACTTCACCATAGAGCTAAACTGCTACAAGACTTATTTCATTTTGGATATAGCAGGGCTGGTTTAAAGCTTCTATTTTTTGGTTTTTATTGCCATGTCTTTATTAGGAAGGAAAGGAGGAAATCCTTCCAATATGGACACAGACAAAAACAGTGTTAGCAGAGTGCAAGCATGGGTTGGAATTTCTCACACTGTTTAATTTTTAAGCAGCACCTTTCTGTCCCAATGATGCTAGCACCCCAGCAAATTTTGTCTCAGCAAAGTAGACAGGAAATTAGGAAAATCTTCCATGGGGAAACAGACAAAAACAGAAAGCCAACTCCTTCCCACTGTATACAAAGCAAAAAGGAAAAAACACTGTCCCGCAAGAGGTGAGAAAGGGGTTAGCTACATCAACCATCCCTGAACAGGGGTGGGAACCATCTACTACATCAGTCTTAATATTTCTAACTCAGTGATTTTACAATTCATACCTTTAGCCAAGTAAATAAAACAAATTAAACTCCTCTGTAAACTTCCTGACACCAAGGATGAGGTTATGTAACCAGAACAGTATGGTTCTACAACTTTCACACCTCCCATCCTTCTCTTAACCAATAACATCTACACATGTCAAGCTAATTGAATTACAGAGTCTGTGCTACCTGTGTGGATAAAAATGTTGGGGTATCTTCCTGATACTTATTGGAAGGGTCTTGGAGAAGCTGCAAAACATACAGTCACATGCAGCTAGACTTTTCTGTAATGTTGACAAACTACAACTATTCACCACGGGTCTCCAAACTTCCTAAACAAAAGGGCCGCTTTATTGTCCTTCAGACTTTAGGGGGGCTGAACTGTGGCCAGCGGGAGTGGAAATTTTCCTGGCATCAGTGGAAGTAAACATCAACACATTTGGTATTAGTGGATGATATAGTGCCCTATCGTTGGCATCATTGAGAGGAATAATGCCCCATTGCTGTTGCCAGTTGGCAGAATAGTGTGTCTTATCAGTGGCAGGAATAGTGCCCCAAGGGCCCGACCGCTGATATATACCATTACCTGAAGAAATGGGAACCTTCAAAGACAAATGCTGTGCATACTTCTACATTATGAGAGCTCATCCCCACCATGATAAATGTAATTCCACTTTAAAATTAGGGAGGGCACAGGCTGCCATTAGATTATAAAGAGATGTGTTGCTTAGGCCCCTTTCACACTGGAGCGGTTTTCAGGCGGTATTGCGCTAAAAATACTGCCTGAAAACCGCCCCTAAACAGCCTCCGCTGTTTGTTCAGTGTGAAAGCCCGAGGGCTTTCACACTGAAGCGGTGCGCAGGCAGGGCGGTGAAAAAAGTCCTGCAAACCGCTTTTTTGGAGCGGGGAAGGAGCGGTGTATTCACCGCTCCCTCCCCGCTCCTGCCCATTGAAATCAATGGGACAGCGCGGCTATACCGCGGCAATACCGCGGCTATAGCCGCGCTGTACGAGGGATTTTAACCCTTTTTCGGCCGCCAGCGGGGGTTAAAACCACACCGCTAGCGGCCGAATACCACTGCAAGAACAACGGCACAGCAGCGCTAAAAATAGCGCTTTTGTACCGCCGCTGCCCCCACCGCCCCAGTGTGAAAGGGGCCTTAGATAACAATCCATCTTAAAAGAAACCTGTCATGTAATAAATCGCTGACCAACATCTGGAAATGCTGGTTGCCTTAGAGCCGGTTCACACGGGGGCGATGCCAACCAATTGACTTTAATATTTTCAGATTCGTTGACCTGGAATTATGCAGATAGGAGAGTCAGAGTAGTTAAGAATCTTTATCTGCATGTTTCTTCTGCACTGGGTACAAAAAAATAAGAAGCCCAAGGATCAACTAGGCAACTAGCATTTCAGAAATTATTCAGCAAAGCCAGCCTCCATATTTCTTTTTGGAAAGGCTTACTTAAAGGTTTCCTTTAAATGGGACAGCAATGCAGTGTAGCCCATAACAATCTTCTGTCAATGATTGATAGCCATGGCTTACTGTACAATATTGCTCTTTGCATCTTATTAAATAAGCATCAGAGTATCTGCCTTTCATTACCTCCCCTGTGTTTGAGCAGGACTCACACTAAATTAAGTACCAAACGCTACAGAAAAGTGTTGGTCTGAAAATGAAAGCTGGCTCCTCAGCTCAAGAGAATAAAGCTTGCATGGTTAGACTGCTAAAAACTTTGCATAACGTATGGATGGAAAAAAAAAAAATCACTGACGGTATGAAACGCACAAGTCAATTTCTGCTATGAAAATGAATGTAAAAATATGCAGTGATTGATAGTGTTGTTTTAAGAGCCAGCTGGAAGCACCTGGCACTGATCATGTATATTATCTGCTTACATTTTACAGATCTTGTATTTTTTTTTTTCTTTAATAAAGATAATTTATAGATCAAGTCTGCACAGGCATTTCAGACAGTGCTGGTCAGAAGCTGGCTTGCTGTGATGCAACAGAGGTTAAATAAAAGGGAAATTTGATGCAACTGTGTACGAAGAGCTTGCAAGGCGCAGACAAAAGACCCAGGCGCACCATTAAAGTATCAAAACAAAACATTTAATTACTAGTCATGCCAAACAATAAACCTACTGATTTGGGGACCCAAAAGGTTCGCCATGTATTTGCCTCTATCTGTCTGACAGCTGCTGCATAGCTTCCCTTGAGTTATTAAGAGTCCCATCTCTCCCTCCTTCTACCCCTCCTCTTTCCATCTCTTCAACCTGATCCCCAGACTCCTGATAGTTTAGAAATGACACACAAGATCTGGAGATTGTTACATACAAAAAAAAGGAAAAGAAACAATTTATCCAAATGTCTGATTTATCTGACTTAAATAAGGAAAACCTTGCAATTATAATGAAAAAAATATGTAAAATATAAATTTTAAGGAAAACAATGATGGTTTTGGCTCCTTTATGTTTAATGAAGAATGTTTTGTTATATCTACAAACACACATTCATTGTGTTTAAATGTAATTTTTGACTCATTCCTCCCACATTGGTTTACAGCTGATGCTATTGAGCTCTTTAAACAGTTTACAGAAAAGCATGTGGAAAGGAGACTACAGCCTGATCTACTGGCTGGACTAATACAAACTATTCATACACAATATTTCATATGTACCTGAAAAAAGAAAACGAAAAACGTAGATGTTACTTTTAGCTAAAGTGTTTATTGTAGAATTGTTGTTTTATTATTTGTTTAACTAGGTGCTGCATATCAAAGAAAAGAAATGGTAAGGGCCCTTTCGCACATGCTGTTCGATTAGGTTTGCCTGTTCGTTCTTGCGCCTCTATGGAGTGACAGATGTCAGCTGTGACATGTCCGCTGACATCCGGCGCTATCCGATCCGCAAAATGCAGACGGATGGAAACCCTATTTTCCATCCCTCTGGCGGATCAGATGGAATCGGATGAAAATGGACAGGCGGATCCGTTTTCATCCGATTTTCCATTGAGGACAGCAGTACTCTGACAGGTCCGTCTCAGCACAGTGAGCGGAGATCAACAGATCAATCCCTGCTGAGCAAGCAGAACCCTCAAAATGGACAGCCCCGTGTGAAAGAGGCCTAAGTGTTACGTTTTTTACCCCACAAGCAAGTTTGGCTTTTACATTTTAGATTTCACAAAAGAGATTTTACTTTCAGGTAAATGGGGCTTTCTAACCAAATGGGGTTTTGTTTAAACATCCAAATGTTTTTACAAAATTGGAAAGAGGGGAAAAGTAATGATGGAAAAAAGGGGGGGGGGAGATTAACTGCGCATAAGTGATATAAAGTGATCAAAAAAAGGGATCAGGTAGAAATAGCAAATAAATGAAATATTTGTAATATTATAAAAGCTGCAAATTCCTATATGTGACACAAACACAAAACATGAATATTGTAAAATTAGGTTAAATATAAATGTGTATAATCATATATCATATAGATAGGCATGTATAAATAATCAATAAGTCTAACATAAAATGTCTTCGTGTGCAACAATGGAAAAAATGAATGTGAGTCCATATGTGAACACCCGAGTGTTGAATTAAATGAAATGAAGATCCTGCTGGATGAGGACTAAGTGCCTGAATCCACCACTATGTATAGAGTGACTGGCCGCTTACCAGAAACCCATGACCCCCGTTACAGAGGGTCTGAGTGAGCTGTTAGATCTAATTGCTCCGGACCACTGTAAAGCCGAGATTGGACACTAGGATGGAACATCAGGGACCTCGATGTGGATGGATGGATCAGCGGGAAATCAGGTTCTCAGCAGAGTGATGTGACCTGGGGTCAAAGGGATGAGGACTTTGTCCTCATCCTGCAGGATCTTCATTTCATTTAATTCAACACTCGGGTGTTCTATTGTTCACATATTGACTCACATTAATTTTTTTCCATTGTTGCACACGAAGACTGCATTTTTGATGTTAGACTTATTGATTATTTATACATGTCTATCTATATGATTATACACATTTGGATTTATCCTAAAGGTGATTTAATTATCACTTATATACACATCTGTTTTTCAATAGCGCGATTCAATTAGTTTTACAAAAGTAATGATGGCCATACATGGCTTGAACTTTGGCTGTGGGTGGCCCTATTGCCACCACCTGGCTCAACAAACTTCAATCAAAGGAGGACAGGCGGAAAAATCTCGCCTGAACAGTTACGGCAGCCAATCAGATGTAGTCACTGTTTGGGTATAGCCACTGGAGCAGCAGCTGTAAGAATACAAGAGCGGGCAGGGGAGATTCCTCAACTCACACTGGAAGGAAGTTTAAAAACAGAGCAGCAGGGTGGGACTTTGTATGCGGTGCGAGGTGTGTAGAGCCAAGCGCCTCCATCCCCGATAATTTGAACAAAAAACAAATAAGGTGGGACTTTAAATGAAACATGCACCCCAGGAGATAACACGATAATTAATATAGCAGGTACCCAAAATATAATAGAACCACATATGCTGCATAAAAGCATTTGGGTTTTATAGTATCTAGTATGAATGTTATGATTTTTACTTCTGTCATAATCTATATACCATTAAACCATTTATGCCAATTGATGCCATGTGATGCTTTTATGCAACGTTTTTGGTTCTATTATATTTTGGGTACCTGCCATATTCATTGTTATCTTGTTATCTCCTGGGGTGCATGTTTCATGTTTTTTTGGTCACACTGGAAGGAATCAAAGAAACATGTATGGCTAGCCTAAGATCCTCCTCTCATACATTTACCTACAATCTGTCACATCGAGGACTGGGCTATGGGACATGGGCTATTCAGAGATGCTCTAGAGGGTGACAAGTGTAACTGACTGTTGGAGGCATTTTGCTTTCATTTTCAAAATCTCTGCAAGACCAAACTGAACTTTCTCTCTATTTAACCAACTTCTTTCTGTTGACCAGGTTTCAAGACACCAATCAAGTACTAGAGGATTTGAGAATGGATGAATGTTTATCTTCCTATGACTTTTAGGGAGAACTTTGCCTGTGCATGACCACCGTTACACATGACACTTACAGAACACGTTGGAACCAACCCTCCTGTCACCTCTATCATCAGATAATGTGTTCTATATGCTAATGGCTATTTAGTTAGAGTAGATGTTGACACTAACTGAATTATATTTCGTGTTTGTTAAATTAAACTGTATATCAAACTCAAATTCATCATGGATCTCATTAGCATTATGGTTGCCCTCAAAGGGCTGGTTGTATCTGTAAGACTAGATGTCCAGAGCACCACATCGCCCGCCCACCCACCTTAAATCAGATGTCAGGAGCCTCCCCACCATCCGGAGTCAAGCGTCCCCCACCCTTCCTTACATCACAGTGCACCCCCCTTACTTTGTGCTGCTGCAGGGAAAAAGCTGGGGGCAGAATGTGCAGGGTCTGGAGGACTAGAGGAAGGCTTGAGTCAGCAGCTGAATGCTGAGACCAGGGGAAGCGGAGATGAGGAGGCTGCTGCGGCTGCACAGAATCTGTAGGAGTTCTGTCGTCCTCTCTGCTGCCAACTGCTGAGACTAGGGTAGGGGAATAGAGCCTTTCTACAGCAGCACAAAGACGCACAGGATCTGGTGGGAGCTCTATCATCCTTTCTTCTGCCAACTGCTGAGACAAGGTGGGGGTGCAGCAGCTGCGGAAGAGGCGCGAGGGCTGCATGAAATGGCCTGGTGGCCTGGTTTTCGGCCTGCGGGTCTTGTGTTTGACACGTCTTCTAAAAGCCTCCTATCTACATGGTGCATGGCATTGCTAAGGATGGTTTCCTGATGGTGACAACAGTGCCTAAGTATGTAGTGAAACTGCTAGTTGTAGTCCCTGTCAGAAGCCTGTGTGACAAGGGAGCAATTTGGAGACTGCAACTCGTATAACAGGAAATGTCTCAACAAAAACCTGCATGGGAGAAACACTAGGTATTTTTAATGGAAACTGCCTCATGCACATTAGATGTTTGCCCAGCTCTGCTGAACTCCTTTTCTCTTGGCAGGAGAAAAGCAAATTTAAAAATGCACATAGTTATGTTTTGTAAATGCGTTTAGGCGCTTATTCCATTGGCAAGAATAACTACTTATTTTGGCCAATTAATTAATTTTGAAATTAACAAACTCTCAAGCACTAAACGCGACTAGCGTTTAGGCATGTTTAGACGCGCCTATAGGTGTTTAGGCGTATCAAGCTTTTTTTCTGCTCAAAATGCTCCTCTCCCCTACACTCATGTTATATATTTTTTTTTCCCCCAACCTTTACATGCTCCTCTTCTAACCTCTTTTACACCTGCAAATGCCTATGTGTACATGGCCACATAGGCTAACAGAGGGGTATTTAGAGGCTGAAAAAAAAAAACAAAAATCAATACACCCTTAAAAGCAGCCTTTGCTTTTTTTTTTCTTACGCTCAGTGTGCGCAGTGTGTGTGCTCTCAGCACAGAAACCTCTGCTGCCCATGGACATATATGTGAGGTGTGTGGGCGTTGAAGCTCACCCTTTTTGCTGCTGCACATATGCATGCATGTATATGCACATATACAAGATTTTACTTATTTGGTTTGTACATACTGTACTTAAATAACATATTCTAATTATTCATATAACAGAAAAAAGCATAAACAGCAGCAGCCACTAGAATATAGAGGACCCCTACTTTAAACAAACGTGCAATATCTTGTACGGTTTCCTGTAAGACATATTCATAATGTCTCAGCCAATGAAAAAAAACAATGTGAGAATTGGAAACAGTTCTCATTCTCTGGACAAAAACAGTCACGCTCTTTGCTTTCAGGCACAGCAAGGCTAAAACCATGTTAAAGCCTCACTGGCCTAAAGAAATACATTGTTAAATACTGCATTCTGTATTGTTTCTCCTGAATCTGTGGAACACATTTTCCCCATTAAGTGTGTCGATTCCTATGGCTAATGATATTACTTTCTCTACTGCTCCTGGCATGTTGCAATCATAATTGGGTAGGTGTTCCAAGAAGCAATAAATCATTCTACAAGCGACTGCGTCCCACAATGTATTTGTACAGCAAGATATGGGGTGGTGGGTTTGAAGAACGAGTACCGTATGTACAGCCATTTGAAGAGAACCTGCATTGTTCCCCATGGAGCATGAAAAGGCAACCTTTCTTGATAAACCTTCAGTTCTGGGACCCCACAGCCATTACAAAGTCAATAGCTCTTGCAACGCTCATGAGATCTTAGAGGAAAGTGGCCAATCATTAATGCTGTTCTAGCCTCCTCTTCAGCAAAGAGAAAATGACCCATTCTTGGGCTTTTACTTCTAGGAGGAGCTCCTACAATCTTAAATGAGTGGGGTTGGCAGTTTAGCAGGGGTCTATTTTGTGTTCACTTTTAAGATTAGGCTTTCGGCTTTACAAGTACAGCTCCAAAGCTCGATTCCAGAAACATTCTACTCATCAGTCCCCACTGTGCCAGGATTTTTGTTGTATGGCCTGCTCAGCACCACAGCAGGTCTTCAAAATCTTCTGGCTCCCTCTGTACATGTTTGTTGCCGACTCCATTAATTCTTATGGAGCTTTCCTACTCCACTTGTTCCAATGAAGTGTGGAGCCCTCAAAAGGTTTAAATGGTGCTTTGCAGCTTGCATGTGCAGGGTGAGCTCTACCTGGGCATAAGAATTTGAAGATTAAGCTTCACACAGCAAATATCTTGACACAGTACTTTGAGGGGGGTGTGGGGAGGTACAGGTTAGCCATTTCAGCATCAGCATTACTAGTCTGCTCAGTGTATATAATGTGGACTTTGGTTTCTGGCCTCATTCTCAGAGAAACACAACGTCAAAACCACATGTACTGGATGTGTGTCTGTAACTATCATCTTTGTGCATGAGCCCTTATGAAATCAGGACAAGTAGCCTTAATCATTTTGCTATAGTCTCTGTAAACAAAAATCAGAGGCAAGAGCCCCCCTTAATTGGACATGGCCGAGATAGGAAATTGCCACTACATTCTCTGAAAGATACAAGAACCTCAGTCCACACATGGACATGCACATGCACATAAAAGTGGCATTTTGGCTTCGGGAGGGGTTCACCTTCAAAGCTAAAACAAGACCATGTACAGAGGAACCTTTCATGTGGGTAAAGATGTGAGGAACTGCCTGTTCCTAATAACATTGCTTCTAACTCAGACTCTACATCAAACAGGTCTTATTTCAAATGCCATTTTGCTGAATAATGAATGATACTACTCATTTTTGCTTATACCTTAAAGGGACTATGGGACAATCAAAAGGATTGTGAGAGTGGTTCTAGTGGAAGTAGCCATTGTCCAGTTCATGTACTGATCACAGATCACTATCACAGAGCCAGTCTACATCACAAATAAATGCTTCCATCACAGGTGCGTTCTGCTTGAGACATTCCCTTTACTGCCTATGCTACTAAATTAGTCCGGTAATACTTTTTTTTTTCAGCTAAAAAGAAAAATCTATAATTAAATGGCTCATGCAAAGCCCTAAAAAGAACAAAGATAGTATGGTATGTAACCACATACAGAATTTCATTAATAATCTTATATTTCTCGGAGTTCAGGAACCACCAAGTAACTGAACTCTCATTTCTGTTCTCAAACAGGTCATTGGGTCAGACTATGATTTAGCACTAAGAAAAGAAAAATGGGATCTTTGAAATGCTGACCTGAGCAGTGCTGCCCCTTTGTGATTTGATAACCCACAATTCAGCCTTGAGGTGAACAAATGCTCATTGATGATGTTGTGTCAGTGTAATACAGTTTTTAGATCACTTCAGGAATGTACCAGCAGGGTTCAACTGACAACAGAACTTCAGCAAAACAGCTATACACACTTAAAATCCTTATGAAAAGAAAAAAAAATGCAAAGTAATGCACATACCTGTGCTCCACCCACTCCTGCTGTGCAATGCATAAAAAAGAAAAAAAAAAGTGACTGGACTTTTCAGCACAAGCGGGTGTGCAGATTTGTAACAACGCCTCCTACCTGCTTTTGGTCCATTAGTGATCACCACTAGACTGGTAAGGTCAACCCTGACACCTATTGATTCTGTAATCCCAAGTTAAACTCCAGTCTGGCTATAAATAAAACAATTTGTGTGTCCTCTACTATTTTAATTAGGCTGATCTAGAGAGTGGAATAATTAGCGTTACTCAGGGTCTTGCAGCAGTAGTTCCTCTAGTCTTCTTCGCTCCTACCCTGCAATGTGGTCAGGCCTTGACATCATCATGTACAATGCAGAACTAGCAGTGGGTACCAATCTTGCACTGTATGTGATGACATGCAAGAAGGAAGGGTCTATCGCCATTGCCAAAACTGGTGGGAAGGGAGTTTGCAGAATCTCCCTATTAGAGCCCCTCTAGACTAAAACCATTATATGCTGCATGAAAGGCACCAATTTAATGTTTAGGGGGGCTTTGAGTACTTTACCCTCTTGCCCACCTGATTACAACTTGCCATTAGCTTCCCAGGTAGCAAAGATAATGTGCAACAAATTTGTGGCAGTGTTGAATTGGAAATCTGTTAACTTGATGCACATTTTCACTGTCAAGTTGTACACTTGCAGAACATTTGAAACAGTTCTAGTTGACACTTTTCCAATTTTAAGCAAATTTGCTTGGCAGGTCTCTACCACGAGCAAAGTTGCAGTGGTGAGTCTACAGCAAGAGCTCTGCAAGTCTACAGCATGAAAATTTATGACCCCTGTGGTGGGATGAGCATTGCACAACAAAACTGAACCAGAACTTAGAGCAGACTTGCAGAATGTTTTCAAAGAAATCTGGAGGCCTCCAATGAGGACTTGCTGCAATTATGCAACAAACTTGTGAAGCCTGGCAAATCTAGCAATAGCTTAGCAAGTCGTTTTCAAACTTAGAGCACAATTGCTTGCTATCTGGGTTCTGGCATCTAAATATAAAGACAGATTTTGGGCAATTACACAAACGAAACTGAAAAGTGATTTTATGAAATAAATATTAATATTAATTAAAGGTGGTTTTAGTAGAATTCTTTCAGCCAGTTTCAGGGTACCAGAAGGGACCTCCTTTCTTCCTTTAGATTATCCCATCACCTCCATCATTAGAACAATGTCACACTTAAATGTTCTTATTTCAAGAAAAATGCTCACCAAATGCAAAATGGTGGACATGTAGTTTATCAGCAACCTGTTCCTCAAAAGAAAATTATGTGCAAGCACTGCTGTGACCTGCCCACCCTCTCCATGCAAGATCCCCAACTAGTCAGTATGGTTTTCTCCATTAATATAAAATCATTTCTACAGTTATAGTAATAAAATATAGCCATATTTAAACAAAAATAGCTAAAAAAAAATTAATACAGCGGATTATTTAGCATATACATTTGCGTGTAATTGAAGGTAAATTATGAATTTTAATTTACAGCTGACTAATTTGGGGGGGGGGGGGGGGGCAATAAGGCAAAAAGCAATGTGAAGGTCTGTAGCATTATGTCTTGAAGTAAAGATGTATTTGTCCATTTCTCCATTTTAATGCTCATATAAGCCTAAAAATAACTAAAGCCATATACACACACACACACACACACACACAAACACAAGCACAAGAAAACAAATCTGAAGGTGGATTTTGAAAGTGGACAACCCCTTTAAATGTTAAAAGTACTTATATTAATAATATTCTTCATACACTGTTACTACTAAAACGACCTAACAGTTGAGTAAGCAAAGTCACAACACTAACACGTACTAGTCTAAAGTAAAAGTTCTGTTGACAAGACCCAAAACTTCTCCCTTTGGTCCCAATTCACTGAGGATGGAGGCTGCCAATCCCCACCACAACAATAGATTAACTATCGCTAAAAGCAGCACACCCCTGTCCTCACTAAAACAATGTCAAGTGGGCAGAAGAGGAACAGGAGGTCATTTACCAGAATCCTTTCTACATCGCGGGTTGCAGAGTCGCCTGCCCTGCGGACTTTAGAACTTTATAATGAGGCAGACCGCAGCCTAATCTTGGCACGTCCCGGGTTAGCGGACTATCGAATTTTTCACCGCTCTTCCCTGTGGCAGTGCGCATGTATAAGAAAGAGATAAAGAGAGAGAGAGGACGGCCAGTGAGACAGGGAGAGACGAACATGACATACACAAACTGCAATGTGTAGTCCCATTTGGGACAAAAGAAACAACTAAAACCAATTACTGCAAACAATTACTCTAGCTGGATATTAGTATATAGAGAACCTCCATGTATATCATCTCATCCTATATAATCTAACTATATAGCGTGTCCCGCCCATTGTTTCTAAGGACAGAGGCCTAGAATTTCTTTAGCTACCAGTTCAGTTTTGAAGTTTTACTTAAGCTATACTCTTCCATATTAAGCACTTTTTTGAAGGGTTTCAATTCCAGATAACCCTACTTTTAAAAAAAAATGCTCTTTTAACACAGCTTGGCCCATTTAATAACATGTTACCATTTTATGTTGACCTGCTGAACTTTTAAAAGCTGTACTGGGATTATCAAGTGTAATGCTATTTTCTGATACCGTTATCTGCAGGCACTGGACTCTCTATACAGAGATACAGCAAAAAGCATCCTCAGTATTTTTTTTTTAAATGTGCATACTACCAAGGCTAGTTCACCTGTGGCCTGCAGAAATCAAGATGATACATACCTAGGGATGCTAGCTGTGCCTTCAATAGAGCATCAGAAAACATTTTCTATTTGTTTCTCCTCCTCCTTTCAGCAGATGTTCTTTTGTACATGCTTCCAGACGTTGCACTGAAGACGTGCTAATAAAGAAATGATCACTAGGAATGCTGGCACTGAATTAACCAGGTAACGAAAAACATAATGGTTCATTTTTAAACTACAGAAAAACTTTAATTTGGATTTTTTAAAACCTAGAATTGATGATCTTCCAATCATGTCAATCTACAGAGCTTTAAATTAAATAGTAAACTTGACCTATTAGGAATTACATTTTTGTCCTGATAAAAGTTCCTCTGGGTTGTATTTGGAGCACCAATAGCCACAGCTTGCTACTTCCAAAGCAAACATGGCTCAGAATGTGCACTGCAGATACAACATCCGGTTGAAGCCTTGCCTCCCCCCCTTCCATAGAGGGGCAACAGTACAATATAAGTGTTGGTGGAGTGCTGGGCCCTAAGGTAAGTATAATTAAATTTGGTCTCAAGAGGCAGCTCTCTACCATACAGGATATCCATATGGGACCCCAGAGTAGTCCAAAGAAAATGTAAAGAATGAGAGCACCACAAGTTTATAATCCGATCAAAACTTGTCCCAATGTCATGTGACCTATGTGCAGCAGTCTCTCCTCCTAGGGTGCAGCTTCTGAAATAGGAAGCTGATTTTAGAAAAACATTTTATGGTACTTTCATAAATTAATATATAAAGTTAAGGTTTTTTTTTTTTAATACACTGGGGTTTGTCTACTAAATTATATTTTTATTCTGGAACTTTGACTTTTTTACAATACCCATATGGCACTATGTATGGTTTTGAGCCCTCCTGTCGTTCCTAGGCGCTGGCCGTTACTGAGGTGTCCATTTCTACAAGCCCTGATGACCTAATATTTGAAACAGTAGCTCCACAATTATGGGCTTGTATAAGAAGTCACTTTAATCTGACTGGGTCTTAATGACACATTCATACTTGGCTACTAAGCTCCTTCTAATATCAATGGCTGTAGCTTTCGGTAGAATGTGAAATGTCTTCTCTTTATAGGCTTCAAAATCAAAATAGGACCGATAGCACAATATATAATATGCAGGAAGCTGTACAGGTCTAGAACATGCTAAAACAAGGGGAAAATATAATTTATCAAAAGCTTGGTGGACCATTTGGCTAGATTCGTTGTTGCAGCAGCCATCTGCAACAATGCAGGACTTACATATATTCTCAGTAATCTAAAATTACAAGTGGAGGCCCAAAGGAGGAAAAGCTAGGCATTGCGTGAAGCATAGCAGAAGCCAAAAGGGAATATGGAAACAGGCATGCAAATGAGGAGCTGAAGCGTGTACCATTTTCAAAAGATCCAGTATATCTCTATAGGAGGTTTCAAGGCAGAAGAGCCAACACAATGGAAGAGTAATAGCAAAATAATAATCATTTAAAAGGGACCAATCATTTAAATCTTAAAACTGGCCATACACTAGAATAAGTTTGTTTCAGGGCCCATTCGTTTGATTTTCAAAAATTTTTAGTAGGGTCAAATATACGTTCTTTATTTTTACAAAATTTGAAGGAGCAGGATCGTTTCTCAAACGAAATAAATTCCAACAGTTAATGTGGATTTAATTTGGTATACTACATTACAAAATCAAATGTAAAAACAGTAGAAATTTTTGAATTACCTGTGAACAACATGCGCAAGGGCATCACACATATTTAAGAGAATTCTAGTACAAATGTCCGTACAAACGTTGATTCAAAATTCTACTAGTGTATGGCCAGCCTAAAGGTGCTTACAAATGTGAGCCTAGTACTAGAGTGTTATTTTGCTTAAAAATTTTCAGGCAGTGGTAAAATGTATCACAATGATGGAACAATAGTGAACTGTATTCTACAACCTGAAGTAAAAATGTGATAGCTGCCATATGACTGGTTGCTACTGGCTTCAATACCTCCTGTATGCATTTGATTCTATAACTTAAAAGCTATTTCTTCTATAGCATGTAGCTCATTATTACATATGCACTCACAAAGCCATGGTTCATTTAGTTATTAGACTATAGATTATGGTTGCTAACTATTCCTAAAAAACTGCGTTGATGGGGTTTTGGTTACAACGAGTTGGCATTCCCATACAAAACTATGGGAAAGGAAAACTCCTTTGAAGCAGATCAAGCGCAGGTCACAAGAAGGTCGACTGCAAGTCAATTACACGTCAATGAATTCTGAATGATCTCAGAAGCATGTTAAACTAATGCCAATGACGCAGCCCCTTTTTCAAGGCATTTCAGTGAAACTTCCCAACACCATCCTCTACAGCAGGGGTCTCCAAACAAAAAGCGCCGGTTTCCTGTCCTTCAAACTTCAGGAAGGCCGTACTGTGGCCATCAGGAGTACAAAATGTCCCAGTGTCATTTGGAGTAAACAATCGCCCATCATCGGTGTCAGTGGGAGCAATTGTGGCCCACTGCTGGTGTCATTGAGCCCCATTGTTGATGTAATTGGGGGAAATTGTGCCCTTCATTCGTGTTGGTGAATAAAATAGCAGCCCAAGGGCCAGGTAAAAGAAAGAAAAGGGCCACATCTGGCCCCCAGGTCGCAGTTTGGAGACCACTGCTCTGCAGCGTTCCCAAACAGCGGCAGGCTTGCTTTTAACAGTGGCTCAACTTTATATTTGCACAGTGTTCGTTAAAGTAGTGTATGCAGAATATTTTATGCGCCTATAAATGAATGACAAAACCTGATGCTGGCATCACTTGGCAAACAGCAGTGTGAATGAGTCCTGGGTATGGACAACTGGTTGTTAATCACACTGCTAAACTTCTTTCCTGATTGACTCTCGCACATGATGGGAAAAAAAGCTGAATGTTTGTAAATCAGTTAATAGAAAAAAGGCTGATAACCTTGTCCCGAAGCAGCTGAAGAAATGCCACAAACTAGTGTTTTCTGGCCCACATGCAGCTCTCTCTCTTTTTTGTGGACCATAGTGTTTTTAGGTAGAGATGCACCAATATCAGTTTTTTTTAAGACCTGGTACAAGTGCCGATACTTTTTCTTAAGTACTCGCCAATGCCAATTGCCCATGCCTATTTTTAGTGTCATGTGACAGCTTTTTTTTAGACAAATTATGAACTGTATGCCCTGGTTCACACCAGCGCAGCTTTGAAATCGAGACACTTCAACGCGATTTCAGAGCCAAAAGATCAGTGCAATTTGTACCTCCGATTTAATTGCAGCAAGCAAATTCATAACAAGAGTCAATGCAAGTTGCAAAAAAGTAGTGCAGGAACCTTTTTCAAAGTCTCTGCCTTGAAGGGATAGGTTTTAGTATCGGAGCATTTGCGCGACTGCAAATGCTTAGCATCAACACCAATACCGGTGTCGGTGCAACGCTAGTTTAGGAATTTTAAAGTTGTCCTTTAAAAGACATGGCCCTCTCCTCTCCGGGTGCATTCAACCTTGCACGGTGGCCCCATTCATTCCTATGGAGAGCTGTACTCATGTTGAGCTCCAGCGGTCCCACAGAGTTCAACGTTCACTTAGCATTTACATCCCCCCTCCATGTAAAAACATGAACTAAATCATTACAGAAAAAAAACAAAACACATTACATATATCATTCCTACCAAAGCGATTTTGTTATTTGTAATTTTGCAAACAAAAAGGTATAACTGTAATGCAATCTAATGACATGAACAGTAATAAATGTGGGCATCTTTTGTATTATTTGTTTTTTTAACTGTACTATTTCACTGTAGCTAGGGATAAAATACTCTGTGCTGATAGCACGATGGAGATCTGCACAGCAGTATGGGCCTCCTGCAGTCAGATGTGCCCTCTGCACAGTGCTCCATTCAACAGCTTATGCTCTCTGAGCAGCACTGTTGCCTGGCACAGTGTGAAGGGGTGTTTGTGTTGAGCGGCGGCCCAGATCTCCGGTGTGCTGCTTAAAAGGGCATGACGCAGGAGAAAAAGCCGACACCCAAAAGTATTCCTATTATGCAGCCTGGCTGCATTACAATACAAAAAAACAAAAAAAAAACACAAAACAAAAAACACAAATTTCCTAGTTTGTGTAATTGGTCCACTGATTTTCATCGGAGTTTTTCTTTTTTTACAACATAAGACTGATCATGTGACTGGAGTAGGCAGCTTTAGACTTTAAAACTACTGTCAAGTGAAATTAGTTCATTGCTAAAGGTGCTGCATATATCACACCTGTAGTAATATAGCAGCTGGGTAGCTAACATGTGTCTGCTTTCATCCACGTTTTAAAAATTCTAAAATTATTTTAGGAAGCAGACAGCAAAAATATATCAAGGCAGATGCATTTACTTTGCATATCATTATCTGCAATTCCTACTTAAACACGCATTACCCTAATAGTCATTCCACTTCTAGAATTCTAATAAGAGAAAAGCTCATACAATAAAAATAAAGGCAGCTGTACAGACCTATGTATAGTGTACTTTCAGATGCAGCAAATGTACGTTTTTACACATATAGCTACATACAATGCTAAAAATCTGGAGGGGAATGGACCTGATACCATCTGAAAGGAAGCTTGCAATCCATTCCCAGAGGCTTGCTTCTTCAGCATAATTATATGCTTGCTGATTCTAGCATAGGGATTTCGGAGACCCCACACAATTATACTGGCTGAAATAACAGGGTAGGGGAGGAAAAGTATCAGGCATTATATTTTCCATGAAGCTGCACGTGTGCGACAAGTGTCTCTGGAGAACATTCTACAACCTCAAGACACTCAAGAGTTTGAGAGAGGTAGAGCAGAGCAAAGCAGGTGAAATGTTTTCTCAGCTGCCAAGGTGTGCATACCATGCATGGTGGAGAGCCTATTGGGGTGGCAATTTCTTTTACGGATTACAAAGAATTTTGTATATTCTGAGGCAAGTCATCTTTTGCCAGGTGCTTACGACACTGATGCTTGGGGTTCTAGTGAAACCATTTTTCTACTGGATTCAAGGAAATCTAAACTTTACTTTTTTAGTCTTGAATAGAGAAGGCAATGGTTAAAGCCCAATATCAGTGTTTTCCCATCAGTTCCTGTCCCAGAGACACAACAAGAAGTGAGAAGAGATCCCAGTTGAAAAGAATCGGAATGACCGCACACCAGCTATTTCCGAACTCCCTCTTTATTAGTCATAATAGCAATACACAAAAAATAAATCGAGACCCCTGACATTGTATTTCACCACATGCAGACGCTAGATAGAGTGACACTTCATTTTGCACCTGTGTGTGAAACATATCAAAAGTCTCCATTCATCTCGTATATTGCTTTTATAAACGAATAAAGATGGAGTTCGCAAATAGCTGATGAGCAGTCATCCGATTCTTTTGAACAGTGGTTATCAGCAAACTGGTTAGGCACCTTGGTTTGAGTGGGCAAGTGTGGGCTGCCTTTGAGCGATACACTGCTTTCTTCATTTGAGAGGAAATCCCTTGTTACTGTACCAAGTGTGCTCCATAGAAAATTTCCCTCACTACTGTTTTTTGGCTACAGTTATACTGACTAATGGAGCATTAGAACACCCTGCTATTAAATGATAGCAATCACCATGCAATTTGTGGAAAGATAGGGCTAACTGCTTGGGGGTTAAATGGATTTTCCCAAATAGAACTTTTTGTGCAGGACTTGAAGGGATGGGTAACAATTGCACAGATGAGATCTTCAATACAAAATTCACCACTTCAGTGACAAAAGAAGTAGATGTGTCTCTTGAAAGGTGGGACTTGACACGTGTCAGCAGGATGGAAATATTGACAGATACGTTTTCTGAATGCTTGCAAGCACTTTTTACTGCATTGCAATTATCCCCCCACCTTATAGTACTTGTCTTTAACCAAGCTGTGTATGACCAGCTGTATACACACATACAGTGCCTTGCAAAAGTATTCACCTCCCTTGGCTTTTTGCCTATTCTGTTACATTACAGCCTTTAGTTTAATGTTTTTTTAATCTGAATTATATGTCATGGATCAGAACACAATAGCCCAAGTTGGTGAAGTAAAATTAGAAAAATATATATATAAAACTATTTTTCAGAAATAAAAAACTGATAATTTGCATGCGTGTATGTATTCACCCCCTTTGTTATGAAGGCCATAAAAAGCTCTGGTGCAACCAATTACCTACAGAAGTCACATAATAGGTGAAATGATGTCCACCTGTGTGCAATATAAGTGTCACATGATCTGTCATTACATATACACACCTTTTTGAAAGGCCCCAGAGGCTGCAACACCTAAGCAAGAGATACCACTAACCAAACACTACCATGAAGACCAAGGAACTCTCCAAACAAGTAAGGGACAATGTTGTTGAGAAGTACAAGTCAGGGTTAGGTTATAAAAAAAGAGACGGCCGCACACCAAAACTCACAGACTGGGCAAGGAGGGCATTAATCAGAGAGGCAGCACGGAGACCTAAGGTAACCCTGAAAGAGCTGCAGAGTTCCACAACAGAGACTGGAGTATCTGTACATAGGACGACAATAAGCTGTGCGCTCCATAGAGTTGGGCTCAATGGCAGAGTGGCCAGAAGAAAGCCATTACTTTCAGCAAAAAACAAAATGGCACGTTTTGAGTTTGTGAAAAGGCATGTGGGAGACTCCCAAAATGTATGGAGGAAGGTGCTCTGGTCTGATGAGACTAAAGTCTAACTTTTTGGCCATCAAAGAAAACGCTATGTCTGGCGCAAACCCAACACATCACCCAATGAACACAATCCCCACAGTGAAACATGGTGGTGGCAGCATCATACTGTGGGGATGTTTTTCAGCAATCGGGCCTGAGAAACCGGTCAGAGTTGATGGAAAGATGGATGGTGCTAAATACAGGGATATTCTTGAGCAAAACCTGTATCACACTGTGTGTGATTTGAGGCTAGGACAGAGATTCACCTTCCAGCAGGACAATGACCCCAAACACACTGCTAAAGCAACACTTGAGTGGTTTAAGGGGAAACATGTAAATGTGTTGGAATGGCCTATTTAAAGCCCAGACCTCAATCCAATAGAAAATCTGTGGTCAGACTTAAATATTGCTGTTCACAAGTGCAAACCATCCAACTTGAAGGAGCTGGAGCAGTTTTGCAAAAAAGAATGGGCAAAAATCCCAATGGTAAGATTTGGCAAGCTCATAGAGACTTATCCAAAGCGACTTGGAGCTGTGATAGCCGCAAAGGGTGGCTCTACAAAGTATTGACTTTAGGGGGGTGAATAGTTATGCGCATTGACCTTTTCTGTTATTTTGTGCTATTTGTTTGTTTCACAATAAAAAAAAAAAAAAAAAAAAAAAACACATCTTCAATGTTGTGGTGGGCATGTTCTGTAAATTAAATGATGCAAATCCTCAAACAATCCATGTTAATTCCAAGTTGTGAGGCAACAAAACCCGAAAAATGCCAAGGGGGGAGGGTGAATACTTTTGCAAGGCACTGTACATCAGGAAGAGGCAAATGGTTCCAAGACCAACCTTCTGTCAGACATCCATATCCAGCAAGTACAGGATGATACTAGCCACCCCCCCCCCCCCCCCACTGCATTATAAAAATACCCAACATTTAAAATGCCTTCATATTTGTAAATAACTTTTACAAAAACACTTTTAGCACCTTTATAAAAAAAAGGGGCAAATCACAGAATAAAATTAGCAATTTTTCAATAGGAGAATGAGGAGTTATCAGCTGCCTTAGTTCCCCTACAGACAAAATCATTTTGATTATTATAATGTTAATGAAAACCTTGCTCGTTTCACCATAATCATTATGACTGATTCACATCACCTATTCAGCCATGTCTACTTCAGATACTCATGCTGCATTATGTTCCTCCTGTGTGTTTTCCATGAACCAAAAAGTGACTACAGGCACAATTCTACCACCCTTAGGGATCTTAAGCTGGCCATACACTGAGCAAATTTCTTTCCTGCAACCACGGGTTACAGACAGTGCTAACAGGAAAGTGCCTCCCGCCAAGCCATTGTATTCTCCTGGTGGGGGAAGCTGTCCCCGCTGGGAGAAGACAGTGATTATTACTGGTGACTATACCATCCGCTAGCGATAAATGCATGTAAATTCCGGCAGGCTGGTTGCACCGAAGTTGATTGGTCAGTCAACTTGGGGACATTTAGCCTGCCCATAGATGGTTTGAATCTCAGCCTGTTCCTGCTGAACCGGCCGAGATTTGAACTGTCTATGGCCGAATTTATACCCCCTTTACAAATTTTCCTAAGGCAGCCATTCATTTTAAGCCTAAAGAACAAGTGCCTTTGAAATCCCAGTAGTCCTGGCTTATAAAGGAGAAAGCAGTGATTGTTAAAGGTTTTCCAACCAAGCCAGCTTTGCCATCTTTGTCTTTGGTCCTCAAAAACCTTGGTCTTTGAGTATATAATGCACATCTGGCTTTTGAAAAAATAGCCACCACAGGTCATCTTAATGTGTACATGTATCCCACCCCTTTACTTCTTTCAGCAACACAGCTTTAGGCTGCTCAGAGTCAGGCTGAAGGCCTCTTTATGGCAGGCCTTGTCTACATAGTGAGCCCTCATAGACTTGTATGTAGCAACACAACTGAAAGGATGTTCCCCTTAGTCAATGGGAGCACAGTATGCAGAAGTGTTAACTATTTAAGAGGATTCTGGACTAGGCGGATGTTAATAAAGCTGCCTGCCAGAGCGGGCTGGGGCTGGGTTTCGGAGGTATTGAACAGCTTGGATGGGGGCTTGTAGCCTGAAGAGGGATGGTTAATGCATTTTTGTAGAAATTGAGCTTACACTTTATAAAGGAGATAGCACTGTGAGAAAAAATGCAGACCAGTACTGACCTCATTCTGAAAAAAACTAGCTGCCTAGCAGTTTTTGAAAAATAGCGCTTTTCAAGTCACTGACCCAAAACAAACATGAAGTGAATTCAGAAATCCTAATCTAGATACTTTTCTGGGTCAGTACCTCAGGTATTTAAGCTACTGGGTTAATATGAAAGCCAGGCAGCTAGCATATTCAGAATTAGGTCAGTAATGGCACCCTACTACTTCAAATTCCTGTACCAGATCTATGGAACCTCAGTTTGATTTTGCAGCCTACAGATGCTGTAGGGATCAGAACACATCAAAAGTAATTGTTCCTTGTCAATAGGTTGTAAAATGACTCAGAAAAAGTTTGGGTTTTGTGACAACATGACTCTGTATGCACAGTTTAAGAACAGGATTTCACCTTTCATGGCTTTTGCTTCTGCAGCTGTTCGTGAACTTTGTTTTTTCCTCCTTAAACTGAAGAGAGGAGTAACCAATTGCATCCGTACTGTGCTCTATATACAACAGGAGCGTTTGAAAAGATTGCTATCAGCTCTATTACAAAGACAACACAGGGAGAAAAAAATATAAAGAAAGACCTGAGGGCAGAATAGATACAAGAGACAGATACATTGAGACATCACGTAGAAGCGGCTAACTTAACTCTGAAAAAAAAAAAAAAAGAGAAAAAAAAGGGAGAGAATTTTAAATGCAATCTCGATTTCTGCCTTTCAGACAAACTAATAAAGTCTAACGCCTATATTCATACAATGACTGCAATATAAAATTCTTCATTTTCACATCTCCTTTTTGGGGCACATCTGCTGTGCACTCTTCCTTCTCACATTTAAAGTGAAATAGTAAATTTACACACTATATAAAAGTGCCATATGCTCATTTTAATTTTTTATACTTTTTTTTAATTATTAGTCTGGCTACGATTCCAAATCCTTGTACAATTCACTATCCACAGCTCTGGTGGATACTGGGATAATATTGGCAATGTCAGCTCATTCTGCCTGGACCTGAGTGATCTCCTTTCCTACAATTACCTGGGCCACAATCTTAGAAGTCATTCACAACACCTCCTAGTGGTGAAATCTATCGCTGCAGAAAAACCAAGCAAGTATAGTTCTACTGGTGGTGCTGGCAGCAGGGTCTACTGGTGGAGTCGCCTGGTATTATGTTTTAGTTTAAGTATATTGGCATGTGTCCAAAGACTTTGTAGGGAGTAGTATTATGGCATAAGCCCCCCTACTCTTTGTTGTGCCAGTGTGAAATAAAAAAAAAAAAAGATGACAAAAAGGCACTGACACCGAAAAATACAACCCGATTCCTTGCCATGGGTTTACTGCACTCCACTGAATAAGGGTTATAGAAGCATTTCAGCTTCATTTTCATTCAGGGTTTGCAGCCACAAGTAATTGGGAAGAGCCCTAAGCACACACAATTGTGCAATAGGGCAAATCAAAGTGCAAAGAGATTCAAAGGACAAAGATCTAATAACACCAACCCCAGATGCGGTTAGTGAGAATTAGTGATGAATGCTATAGAATACTGAACTTTGTGCATTGTTGCTCTTTGTACCATGTTTTGAAGCCCCATCAAAAATGCCCAGCACTGTTTATTAGTTATCATATTAAACCCATATTAAGACAGAGAAGAATTGGGGGTTCCGTAATAACCATCTTTGCGTGGGGGAAGTCACACGTGTGCAGACGTGCTGGAAAGCTATGTATGCGCAGATGTGCCACGGGGCTTAGTCAGAACCCAAAGCTCCGTGGCACATCTGCGTAAGTGCAGAATCTGGGTGGGCACAAAGATCATTCTTGTCTAGGCCGAAGCGCTGCTTTCTAGCACAAGAAATCTTTTACATTTTAATTATGAAATTTTAAAAATGGATATGCAATTATGAGAGAGGGAGGGAGGAGGAAGCAGGGCAACATGAGAGTTATTGAAGAGTGAAGGTCCACCTTAAAAATACCATTGAAGATGTTTTGGTATATCTGCCTGGTGAGTGCAACAATAATTTCTGAGGATCCTGCCAGAAATGAGGTAAGTTTGTTAACGCTTGTAAGCTCTGCAATGTTATCAGCCCAGCCCAGTTCTCCTCTGTGAATTACAGACCACCTCTAATCCAGGGGACAAACTATGGCCCTCCAGTTGTTCAGGAACTACAATTCCCATCATGTCTAGTCAGGTCTGTGAATGTCAGAGTTTTACAATGCTTCATGGGACTTGTAGTTCTGCAACAGCTGGAGGGCTGTAGTTTGAAGATCCCTGCTCTTATCTATGTTATAGAGGTGAGGAGAGGGAGATGTGTTCTAAACATATGTCCTGTCATAGTAAGATATTGTTGCTCCTCCATAAATATAGTACATTGAGTGTGTGTTGTCACCCTAGGACAGAAAGTGTGTTACTGGTAGGATTACCAGGCAAAAATAAAGGAAGAAAAGCCTACGAAAAAAAAAAAAAGAAGAAAACAAATGCATTCACCACATCTAAGGACTGGAAACCTTTAATATTTTACTTCTTTTTATTGGGTTAAGACACACTTTAAAGTTGATTTCACATTCTGTAAAGGAACTCCATCTTTCAAAAACCAATGCAATATGTACACTATGCATTGCACTCCCCAGACTGCCGAACTCTGTAAACTATTGTATATTCATACTGCTAGGTCATTAAGAAATTCAGTCTTCATTTAATTCAACAAGTGGGCTCCCTTTTTGCTAGTATAACAGTAAATCAGAAATCAGGCCCTGTGGGCATCTGCCCCTCCTTGGTGCTGGGGTCCGAGTCCTTGCTGCGTTGTCTAGATCCTCAAGAAAATCTTTTAGGCACAATACTTGGGAGGCTCTCTTCACAGCCGATAGTGGTAAATAGCATAATAAATTATAATCTAATGTGCTAAAATCAGTATAGATTATTGTTTGACTTTAAATGTGCTTACTGATATATTGTATTTTACTCTTTCCCCCAGAAGAAGACCTCTACTACATATGGTCGAAACGCGTCAGTGTTCTAGTATGAACATGTATACCTATATCATGCTATGATTTTTATGTTTACTCAATGGCTGTATCATTATGTATGTATGTTAGCCTCATCCACAGAGCTCATGTTTTAACATTTATTAACGCTTTTGTATGATAATTTTTTGTAATAAATATATTTTTTCATTCTACTTTGAATTTCTTGCTGCAATACAAAACCCCATGGGGAAACCTTTTCCACTTTTGAGAGAAAACAGAAGGCATTCACCACATCTAATGCCGTGTACACACGACCGGACTGAACTCCGAAGGACTATTTGACGGACTTTCGACAGAGTTCCGACGCAACGGACTTGCCTACACACGATCACACCAAAGTCCGACTGATTCGAACATGATGACGTACGACCGGACTAGAATAAGGAAGTTTACAGCCAGTAGCCAATAGCTGCCCTTGCGTCGTCGTTTGTCTGTCGGACTAGCATACAGACGAACGGATTTTTTGACCGGACTCGAGTCCGTCGGAAAGATTTGAAACATGTTCTATTTCTAAAGTCCATCTGATTTTTCGACAGCAAAGGTCCAATGAAGCCCACACATGATCGAATTGTCCAGCGGATTCGTTCCGTCGCACCTTTGCTGACGAAAAGTCCGGTCATGTGTACATGGCATTGAGGATTGGAAACCTGAAATATTTTACTTTTTTTTTCTTGGGTTAAGACACACTTTAAAGCTGATGTCACATTCTGTAATGGAACTCCATCTACCAAAAACCAATGCAATAAGTACACTATGCATTGCACTCCCCAGACTGCTGAACTCTGTAAACTTCTGTATATTCATACTGCTAGGTCATTAAGAAATTCAGTCTTCATTTAATTCAACAAGTGGGCTCCCTTTTTGCTAGTATAACAGTAAATTAGAAATTGCATACCTCTGCAGATATAAGAGATAGCACCCATATATCTAGATATAAGAGATAGCACCCATATATCTAGATTACAATAAGGTCCATAATGTACACAGTCGCCTTGAAGCTGGCCTGTGGCTGTTTTTTTTTTGCACACTTTTGTCAATATAAAGAAGACCTCTATTTAGAGAATTTAAAATATGTATTCATTGGGTATCTTTTGCTTGCCAAAATTGGAGGATTTCAAAAATGAACCACCAAAGATTACAATCCAGTGACATCATGCAATAAAATAACTGCTTTTACAGTGAAGGCATTCCAAAGAAACACACAATGTTCTAATTAAATTTGTCAAAGCTATGGCATTATCCACTTTAAAGCTGTTGTTTTTGTCCATGAGGCAATGTTATGAACAGTTTCAGAAGATGCTCTCCTGGGGGTATCAGATAGCAGATCAGCCTGCAGAGCTGGCCGTGCTGCCAGCCGTGCGATTCTGGCATCAAGAGTTTGCAAGCAAGTTATTGGCAGAGATCAGCTGCTGTGCCGCTCGCTATCAATGTGCATTAACAGTTTTTGAGCATGGGGTAACTTGCAAGGCCATCACAGCCTGCCATAACAGTCATCATGAACCGGCTGCCAGCACAAGCTATTGATTTTCTTGTCATTAATCTAAAGGCTAAACATCTATTCTAGTACAGGATTTGTACGCAGCCAATCAGCAGCCCGAGTGTGCCAGGTAATCAGGAACGCTGACTCACAGGCGAGAGCAGAACCGGCACCCAGAGACTCAATGCAGCAAAAAAGGATTTATATATTTACAATGCTTTCGTGGTTAAATAGAATGGGTTCATTGATGTTGCAATGTAAACAGCCTTTTGCTTGTTTTTTACTCTGAGGCCTTCATTTAATAAGGGAAAGCTCAATGTGCACTAATCCATAGTAACCAATCAGAAAACACCTTTCCTTGTCTGCCATTTAAGGCCTGACATTTGCAAGCAATGTGATCGATTAGGTGTTGCTAGCAAGAACTGGAACCTGTCGTAGTCAAGGGATGAGTAATACCAACCACTTTTTTCAAGGCAAAGTTAATTTACACAAACACAGGGAAAACATACAAACTCCAAGCAGACAGAGTTGCAGCTGAGATTAAACGCAGGGCCTCAAGTGGTATTAAACCAAAAATGTAACATATTTCAGCTTATCAATCATTAGATGTGGTGGCTACATTATTTTTTTTTAGGATTTTTTTTACCCTCGTTTTACCCGGTGATCTTGTCAATAACACACCACCTGTATTAGAGTGCCTTCGGTCTGTATGAAAGAGCAACAGACACCCTTAGACAGAAGCATAGTTGTAAAGTGGCTGTTAAGGCTGAAGGTTTTTTTTACCTTCATGCATTCCGAATACTCACCTGAGCCCCCTCTCGATCAGCAATGTGCACAGGAGCCTCAGCTGTCCTGAGTCCCTCTCTTTTTATTGGCTGAGACAGCAGCGGGGGTCATCAACCACAGCCAGTGAGCCAATGAGGAAAGAGCGATGGCGGGGTCAAGCCGCAGCTCTGTGTGTCCTATAAACGCATTCGGGAGCGAGCACGCACCACTGCCCCCATAGCAAGCGGCTTGCTGTTGGAGGCACTGGTCAAAGGGGAAGAGACAGAGACAGGAGCGCCGGCAGGGCAATCCAAGAAGAAGATCAGGGCTGCTCTGTGCCCAACACTTTTGCAAAGAGCAGGTAAGTATAACATTTTTGTTAAAAAACACCCCCCCCAAATAAATTTAATATCATTTTATTCCTGGGGTTAGATGCACTAGCAGATTTAGATGCACTAACAAATTAAATCCAAACTCCTCACACTTTATAAGCAGTTACAGCACCAGCTTTTGTTACTTTTGGGATAAAGGCTTTACATAAATAAATACAAGCTGGCCATTGTAAGCACCCCTGTCAGTGCTAAATGGTTTGTCTCAACCCTTTTTTACATTTGATGGACAGCCTGGTTCTGTTGAAAAAATCATTTACTGACCGGATCAACAGGTGAAAAAAGAAACAATTCTAAAAAAAGAAAACAAAAATTCAGCCTTTACATCTAAGCTGCAATTTAATAAAGGTTTGCTTTCGAGTTTAATACCACTTTAATGCCCACCATTACATCCATCAAATATTAGCGGAGCATAAAAAATGGCCACTAAGTCTGTATATAGGGAAAGAGGCCATCTCAAATCTGTTTGGATTTCTTAAATGAACTTTTACAAGTTTTTCTAAGCTTATAAAGCAGAAAGGGCTGTTACTGATCATCCAGACCAGGCAACCACGATAATTTGCCTGGCCCACTCATTGACTGCTATGAATGGTGGCAGTTGGGTGTTCTTTAAGAAGTAATGATTTAAGAAGGCAAAAAAAAAAACAAAAAAAAAAAAAACGTATTGTTGGAAAATATATGCCGACATGGAAATCAGAAAGATGGAGAGAGTTAAAATATAAAGAAGGAGCCTAGAGTGAATGAGTATTTGGCATACAGCCGAGTTACTCAAGAGATCCTGCTGGAACACTGAAGCCAGCTTTCTATGTGTAATTACTGGGGGACTATATGATGAGATGCAGAGCGTATGTGCACAGTTAGCGGAGTGGCCAGGGAAATTCACCATCATTAACCCATCCAGAAAACATCTCCAGCGGCGGGATGGGTGATACTGATGGGATCAAGTTAGGCCCCGAGCAATTACAGGCCAGAGCTAGACCTTCGAATACACCCAGCATTATAGGGATACTCTTAACTCTTTCTGGAGGATAACAATAAAAAATGGCATTTCAAATAGTATTATAGATAATACCTGGATGTCCGCCAACGTTTTGTTGTAGGTGTAAAACCCTTGCTATGGGCCAAAAGTATAACAAGAGATTTTTCATTATGGTCCTAAAATCTAAATGTGAGAAGCTATTACATGGCTCTTAAATTATGTATTAGCAGCATTAGATGGCTGAGTGCTCCCATTCTTTGGCCATATGCTGCTAATTGGGGTTGAACTTTACAACCTGAAAATGATGTTCTCTAGGAAATGGACTCCTTAAACATTAACATATTGTACCATATAGTGCTAATGGCTAGTCGTAGACACATCACCTTCTACTGTGAAATTGGTACTTGTTCTAGAAGAATTCAAATCCTCCTCCCTTTTAAAGAGCAATACTAGGCATGGAATGAAACCAATCTGTCAACTTCTAATGCTTTCCCTCAAGCATGGCTACTGTGGTGAAAGCAGGAAAGTCTGCTCAATTAACCTCTTTGGTGTGCTACTTGCAGCCATACTCCAGATGGTCTCATTTGAAGGGTGGGTGTGTCTACTTCCTGAAGCCTGAGCTACGTAGGGACCGATGTTGAACTGTTGCCCCCCCCCCCATCCAAGTCTTAAGGAATGCAAAAGCAGTTTGAAGCCTGTCAGATCAAGTGCAGGTCAGAAGGGGATCAATGTGCGTATCAATGAATTCTCAATCATATCTAAAGTGTTTCCATATTATATCCTAAAGCAGGCTGCATGCACCCATTGACATATACTCAAAGCTCATTGACCTGCCCACAACTTACTTGCTTTTCTTGCTCTATTACCAATCAGATTCAAACTTCTAAGTCAAGTCTTAAATTAAACCTGTGACTAAAGAATCATGGAGACCGCTATCGCTGATCATTAACTTTAACACAGCCAGGTAATGTGCTTATTTTAGAAGGTCGAGAATGCCAGCCCTGGACTTCTCTCATGACAGAGTAATTTTAAAAACATCTTTGTAATGAGCATGAGTTACAGTAAAGTCCCACCAATGTGAGACATTTGGATCTTACGTTTGAGCTTGAAAACACCTCAAACATTACCAAAAGTAAAGTTGAATTACTACAGTAAAGCCTGAATGTAAGCTGTGTTCATGGAATGCAAATCTTAAAGCTGAACTTCAAAATTTAGGCAAAATGTACCCTTGCAATCCCCACCCCACACTGCAAGGGTTAACTGCTCAAGTCTAGCGGTGCCGAAATCAGGAGTAATGTTTGCCTTAACCCCTCCATTCTAGTGCTCTCCTCTGCTTACTGAAGCTCCAGTCTGTGGGTGGTCTTTGGGCATCAATATATACAGTGCATGGCTATTTACTCTGCATGGTACATGGAGGAGGGAGTGGCCCAGAGCATATTAGAATGGATACAATTCCAATCTAAACAGATTCTGTTCAGATCTCATCACTGACCACTATTTCAGTTTGGGAAGAGCCTGCTTACTGAAGACGCAGACTAGCAGCAAAATAACGATTTGGGCCTCATAAACTTAGGCTTCTAACCCTTCATTTTTTTTTTTTTTTAGTAACACTTCGTTTTATTGAAAATGTATTTTATGAAACATATGGTAAGATGATGATAAAGCACCCGAAGAATTAACAGCTTTCAGTTGACAGTAATTCTGTTCAGATTATCTGTAACGCCACTCTAATTTATTCATATTGCACGCAGCAAGTCGGCAGACTCCCAAGCAAACCACCTGCTCCTCCTGCATACGTCTTGGGGTAATGAGTGCTTTCCTGTTGAGGACACCCAAGGACGGGCTTAAAAGGGTCATAAAGGTATAAAAAGAAATCTAAATCTTCTTCAAAAGTGTTTTTCATTTTGCAGTTCAATGACTTACTTCAAAAGTTCCAAAGCTTGGGAGATCCTGAAAGTTGTCTTGATGTCACCTTTGAGACAGAATAAGGGCCTGTGTCGAAGGGCTTTGGGCTTGTGTCAATAAGCAAATGCAGCTTGTTTATCGTTTCACTTGCATTTGGGATCAGTTTTAGACAAAAACAATGACAGTTGCATTTGACCTCTTTTTAAGCTACATCAAGCTTTGTTGCTCATATGCAAGCAAAAATCAAATTTTAATTTTTCATTTCCTTGCGCATGATTGGGTAGTCAAAGTAATGGCAGCTTTACCTTATTCACTAAATTCAGTGACCATTCACTTTGCTCAATGAAAAACCTTTCAGTGAATCATTCTCATAATATAAAATTTGTATATCTAGATCTGGGTAGGTGGATGTAGATGCTTCAGGTAGCTTTCTCCAGTGGCGACAAGATTAGACTGAAGTGTCTCCCACTGACCCATTCTTCCACCACTGTGGAGCAGGCACATTCACATGGAGAAAATGCAGTTTCATCTCTTTCCACTACTGTGGGGCTGGCACATCCATATGACGGTCCAGTGATAAGTAAGCAATTGTTATTGCTATTTTCCAGCGTCCGCTTTTTGTTCCTGAAGCATTGTTGCGAAGAAAGAGAATATGTCTTTAACATTTGGGTCTGTAACAAAAAAAGGGGGCAAACAATACCACCAACTAGCCATTGCATAAATGTAAATTGAGCTAACACTGATTTGTCACCCCCCCCTCCCTTCCCTTCATCCTCGCACCATATCTGCAAATAGAAACTGCAAGTGAGCATACACTGTATATTTACTATGCATCTTCTATTAAAACATTCATTGGGAAATAATTTTAAAGCCAAAAGTAGCAATATTTTAAATTGAGTGATGATTGAAAGTATGAAAAGAGCAGCATGTTAAAGCTGATAGAAAATGGCTTCTCTGTTGCCTGCAAAGTGCCAACAGCATCACCGTGTGGGTCCAGCACGCAAGACTCTCAGACGCTCCTCATCCTGCAGCCATGTGTCTCACTGTCTACTTTGCATGTCACAATCTTGTCCTGGAGAATTCACATTAACGCTGATAAATGACTTTTGAAGCAGGGCGCGCAGCTTAGGTTAATCTGGATGATCACAGATGTATGAGTGAAACAACCTGGCTTTTCTTCACACATTCACAACTGTGCCATATTTCCCACATTTACAAGCGCCACCCGAGGGGGCCCTCTCGTTACTGTCAACTTAGCACATGGGAAACTCAATACAGCGACCGCCTACCCAAAGTCAATGAAATCAGGAAAATAAAACATGTCAGGATTTTTTCTCGATTTCATTAACGACCTTACAATATCATATTTTTTAACCTCTTATTGTTACAGTATGTGTAGCAACACAGCAGTCTATGTTAAACAGCTAATTTGATAAAAAGGGTAAAAATGGTTGTTAAAACTATACTCTAAACGAAAAATTATAAAAATAAAATGTGCTCCCAAAAATGTATAGCTGTACGATTCTACAAAATGAGCACTATCCTGGGACACAGGAAAAACAGTTTAGTCTATCTGGGCCTAGTCATAAGGGAGGGCAAAGAGCAGAGGTGATATACGCAGTTAACTGCAACTCATAGCAACCAGTCACCTTTCATATTTCTATAGGACAATCAGGATGCCACCTCCTTTTTTATAGGCTTGGCTTATTACTAGTACTGACCTAATGTCAATGCTATTAAAAGGATAAAGACATTAAAAGACACGATTTATAGGCAATTGTTTTCTAGGAGATGTTGATAATGTTCCTGGGGGGGGGGGCAAGGATCAAGGTAAATCGTATTTGTACTCTAAACTACGGCACAATTTATTGACACTAAAGAAATAAAATAAGAAAGCCTTATTTAAAGCTGATTTGTCATTGGTTGCTATAGATAATTGCACCCTGCACATTTATTGCATTTTATACTGCAGTTCAGAAGACAGCTGGCATTGCCTTGTGTGCCACATTTAGAGCAGCAAATGAGAAGAAAAATGCATGTTATCATCGAAAAGAAGGTGTATCTTGTAGCAACTGATTATCCTGTACTGCAATGCCAGCTAAGCTTTACAGGCAGTACAGCCAGCATTACTGCATTGGTCAAATTGTTGCAAAGGCTTCTGACACCACTATACCTAAAGTGGACTTCATATAGCATGCTACTGATCACCCTCTGGGCAGCCTGGATTTTTTTTACAATTGTACGTGAAATAAACCAATGCTGCACATTATGGGAAAAAGGTTTTTTTTAAATAAATTGAACTCTTAGGTCCCTAAAAAGCACAACATACAACCTCAATGTTCTTTAAGGTCACTAAAGGTAACATTTCTCCATATAGGCTCTGAATTCTATACAACGTCCCATAACTGGCATCCTCTCATATTATGTATCCGCCCCAGCCTTTCCAATGCAGTTTAGGAGAGCGAAAACAGGTTTTCCCAGAAACATGGATGCAGAGCTAATTTTATCCACCTTATTCAGACTTCAGCAGTGAAATTCTAAAAAAGGAGTGATTGTAACATTTATGTAAAATTTAAAAATAATTATAATCATTTTAAAATGATCTCAAGGACATTGTTAAGTGGATGGAAATCATCAACCAAAAAAAAAAAAAATTGGGTCCCCCAGGCTCCTTTAGCCATAATGTGCCCGCATGCACAGCATATTAGCTCATCTATGGTAGACTTACCTACCAAAGCGATCCCCTCCAGTGTGGCGCTTTCGATTATCCTTTCCATCACCAATGCATTCATCTCCTGGGTTCAGAGCCTTCGGCCGCTTGACTGGCTTTGCCCAGGCGACGTAAATCTACGTATGCTCAAGTGAGTTGATTCGTCCTGGCACAGAAATGTGCCGAGACTATACACGGAGTTGCACATGTGCAGCTCAGTATAATTACAAAAAAAAAAAAAAAGCTGACAAGAATGGAAAACTCTGACAGAGGAGACAAACAGGCTAACTATCATAACTTTTTTTGAAAAAAGTGACTTTACTTACACTTTAAGCCCACTGCCACAAAGATCAATAACTCTAATAGGACGTACACACGGTCGGACATTGTTCGGACATTCCGACAACAAAATCCATGGATTTTTTCCGACGGATGTTGGCTCAAACTTGTCTTGCATACACATGGTCACACAAAGTTGTCGGAAAATCCGATCGTTCTGAACGCGGTGACGTAAAACACGAACGTCGGGACTATAAACGGGGCAGTGGCCAATAGCTTTCATCTCTTTATTTATTCTGAGCATGCGTGGCACTTTGTCCGTCGGATTGGTGTACACACGATCGGAATTTCCGACAACGGATTTTGTTGTCGGAAAATTTTATCTCCTGCTCTCCAACTTTGTGTGTCGGAAAATCCGATGGAAAATGTCCGATGGAGCCCACACACGGTCAGAATTTCCGACAACACGCTCCGATCGGACATTTTCCATCGGAAAATCCGACCGCGTGTACGGGGCATTAAAGTGGGGTTCTGGCCGAAATATGACTTAAGAGGAAAATACCCCTAGAATACTCATGCCTCATGCACTATAATAAAGGTATGCTGTAACCTATGACCAGTTTTCTATTTGTGCAGCATCGTTTTCTTCCTTTGTGAAGTTCCTGCACAGCGTGGCCATCTTCAGTGTGGCCATCTGAAGCCGCAGTGTCCTCCTTCCTGGCATTCCGTGCATGCTGGCTACCTAGCATTCACCTGCCGATCTTGTACATAGGCAGTGCAGAGCAAGCACAATAGCTTGTAGGTCGGGTTTGCCTAACCATTGCCTCCTGGGATTGTCTCCCAGGAGTCAATACAAAGCCGGAAATGACATACGTCGCCGCGGCCACTAAAGGATGAAGTGAAATTAGATATGTGCATAAATCAGGTAAGTGAACAGAAAGAATAAATAAATTGCCAATTCATTTTAAGGATGTACGTTAGTGCTGCATGGTGAGGAGTAAAAAATGTGGGTGGAATTTTGCTTTAAGTCATTCATTAAAGCAGATCAGCCCCTCCCAGACCCAGCTGAATAAATCCCATCAGAATGCAGCTCTGCATACTGAACAGTAATCACTTTATAGCCACATGTAAAACATACATTATTTCAAAAAAATTAACATTTTTTTACCTGCTGATTTTCCAAAGGCACTGGTGAAGTAGCCAGTGTCTCCTTCTGTTCCCTGGAAAGGCTACATCACAAATACCTTCCAGGAAGCTCCTGTGGGTAAACTGAGATCTCAGGAATGCCCACTAATTTTTTATTTATTTTTTCTGAACAGATGCCATGTCATGTGTGCAATGAGGTAGATGCAGATGTATGGATTACCAAAATCTTGTGAGTTTTTTTTTTTTTTTTTTAATTCAATCAAATATCTGTCATTGCCTCCTACTCATATGGCAACAGGTAAACTAACAAACCAACCAAAATCATAGCTTTGGCACAGATAAACAAGACGCCAGCTAAATAGGTGCATTTTGAAAATGGTGGTGAGGGTTTTCAAATGTGGGGTGGACAAACGAGGGTTCAACTTGTAAAACAACCTGTAACATTTCCAGGGGCAAAAATATCTATGGACAAACAGCCATAACTTAGGAAAGTCAAGAGATCTCCTTTGACAGCAATATTGCACGCATAGCTGCACATTCGTAATGCATGTAAACTGCATTATTCAGGCCTTTCCATGAACAGGGCCATAATATATTTGTCTTCGATTACTGAGGCTGCACAATTTACTGTCACAATAAAAGAATGTTCCATTCGTCATGACAAATGCTTCCTATCTCATTAGAAATGATACACGATTTACTTATTTTAAATTAAAGTCTAAGGCTTTCATTTTCTTGGATTTTAAAAAGCGCTGAGATGGAGCAGACCACACACATGCACGTAGCCATTTCCCGGACATACAGCAAAAGCACTGGAGTAGAGAAAAGTGACACATGGTAAGAAAAGGGAGCTTCGTTTTTTTTGTTTTAGGGCTATTTTGCAATTGAGATTATAAAACATAATTAAAAATTACACATGAAAGGAGGAAAGCGGGAGAGAGGCAGAAAAGGGATTGGAAGCGCGAGTGCGATAAAGGCCTGTGTTATCATCCGGAAGGGAGGGAGCCTCGGGCTGTTATCATTTAATTAAAACCTCTGAATATCCGCGCTGTCTCCACCTAATCAAAGGGGACACAAATAGAGAGACGAGGTGGGGGCGAGCAGAAAGGAGGAAAGCGGATTGGTAACGGCAGAAAGACAGGAGAACCATTTGGAGGGGATTAGACAGGAAAACAGAATGATGAAAATGAAACACGTTAGCGACAACTCAAAAATTGAGGTGAAACAGAAGTTTTGACTAATGAGAAAAGACTGGTAATTTATTGTAAGCAGGAATAAAAAAAAAAATAAAAAACACACAAAAAAAAACAACCCACGGGAACCGAGAAAGTAGAAAATTAAAAGAGGGGTGCATGACCAGTAATAGCAACAACCCATACAACAGCAATAAAAGGATAAATAATGATAGCAGAATCAAACACAAAAGACAAATGGACCGAGAGAATAAAAAAAGAGGGGGGATAAAAAGTTCAAGGTGGATAAAGCTTCAATGAAATCCTCTGTTTAATCCCAAACCAAATCTATCAGTTGGCGGCAAGAGGTGGAATCTGTATGAGTCAAAAGAAGGGAAGAGATGAAATCAAAGCTGATCTTGGCACAAAATGAAGGCATGGGTGAATAAAAAAAAAAAAAAAAACCCTATGTAACAAAGTAAAGAAAAGGAATCAAGAGGGGGTGGAAGCAAAATGCAGCACCAGAGTTCTGGTTCATCTTCGTACCAATTAAAGCATCCACGCAAAGGAGGAAGAGGAGGAAGCAGAGAGGGACAACCGTGATAAGCCATTCATCTGTGTGCCAATTAGAGAGTGGGCGGAATGCATATGATAAAAAGGTAAGCCAACAACAAGGCACAGTTCAACCTAGGACATCAATAAAATGTTAGGGATAAAGCAGACTATTCACTTTGTATTTCTGTATATATATAAAAAAAAAATAAAATAACAGTGCCAATAGATGTGATCATTACACAATCTTTGAGGTTTAAAAACTTGGAAAAAATAAACGGCATATAACTTTGGCTAAGCATGTAAAAAAGCACCCTGTAGGGCTGAAAGAAACAGAAAAAAAAGACACTCTGCATAGCTCAGTAAGGGGAGCTCTGAAAGCTGATTGGAGATAAGGGCCACACCCCCTTCACACAGGAACACAGGTGAGGCTGTCAATCAGCTGGAGCTCCCTGCTCTGTCACTATTTTTCTCTTGGTGTCAGGAAAACTTGTCCAAAGTGACTTATGCTGATAGCATGAGCTGATTAGTTCACACTAAAGAGGGATATGCTTTCTTCATATTTCATGTCTGAGGTTTACAACCACTTTAAGGTTACATTCACACTGGTAATTTAGTTTGGTGCAACTTGCAGCTGCAGAAATCTTCTGATTGCTGCTGCTGTGAGCAGCTAGGTGCAGCCTGTTCACTATAATGGAAGGTTGTCGTTGATCGCAGCTACCACTTTGTGTGCATCTAGCAGTGATCATCGCAGGTAATCGCTGACTGCGTGGACAGTCGCAAATAGCTGCAGCTACCTGCAACCTATCTGCTACTCTCAGAATATTATTGAATAATAATTTTCACTGTAAAATGGTTAATTTACAAATATTGACAAGGTAAAATGTTTTATTTAAATAGAAATTCCACTTTCCCTTCTGGGTGATCACTGTACATTGCAGGGATTTTAAAGTGGTTCTAAAGCCTAAACATTTTTTACTTTAATGTGCTGGCCTTGCATTAATGTGTTTACCTTGCATTAAGGTAAAAAATGTTTAGACTCCTTACACCCCCCCCCCTTACATACTTACTTGAGCCCTCATTTGATCCAGGGCTGTGCACGTCCACAGCTCTTCTCTCCCCTCACTTCCATGTCTCACTGGCTTTGATAGGGCACCGGGAGTCATTGGCTCATGCTGCTATCAATCAAAGCCAGTGACGAGGGAGCGGGTGGGCAGGGCCAGGTCCCGCAGTCTGTGTTAATGGATGCAGCAGCGGTGTTTGGGAATGACAGAGAGGAGGGGCCAGCAAGTGACCCAAGAAGAGGATGTTCGGGCCACTCTGTACAATTCCATCGCACAGAGCAGGTAGGTAGAGATTTTTTTCCCCTTTAAAACCACTTTACCTTTGCTGTAGATCCCTAAATACTGAAGAGACTGAAGAAATAGCTGTTTGTCTGTGTCCATGTGCAAAGTGAATGTGACTGAGGTTTTCATTACCGATCAGGTGCTGCGCTGACAGTGTTCTGAGGACAGTTGCAGGGTCTGAATCTCTGTAGATGTGAATAACCCTTTGGGAGTATCTCACAAAAACTGATGCTTGTGTCGCAATTGTACACGCTATATTTTTTTTTTTATTTGCAATATTTTTTCATACGAAGGTGGAGTTACCCTTTAAATCACTGAAAACCTTTATTTATCATCAATCATTATTTTATCTCATGGTTCATTACTTTATCACTCGACTTGCTTATTTCTAGTCTCAATAGACACCCTCACTAAAATGCACTACAAGGTTGCCTTATTTGAGAAAGGAAAACGTGTGTATTAATCTATCCACAAAGCATACTCACTGAAAATACATCATATTGTCCCTTATTTTTTTTTAGAAAGCATTTCTTAGTGATAGGGTCACATGAAGAAATGTGAAAGTTAAATACATTGATAAATTTTAGCAGCTCTTGTCTTGGATAATAAAAGACATTGGAAAAGTTGTGCATTCAAATCTATAAGGAAAGCTTCATATTTTCATGTAAGTGTCATATCTGTCAGACTGACGAGAGATAATGAATCCTGAGGTTGTCTTCCTTCTATTACCCAATAAAGAACATCGACTTAATGCACAAAGTATGCGTTGATCCTCAGAAATGAGGTTAAACCAACAAATGTACTGCATAAATCTAATTGTGTATGACAGTAATTGTCCCCTGTGTTTTCATGTACAGTATGAAACTTATAGCTGGTCCCTCTCATCAGAACAGACCTGACACTGGCTGATCAAGTGCAGCAGACACAGTGGATTTACGAGTGGCCAACTGGTGTCCGATACAGCTGGGATATCACTAATCCCATAATCCTCTTCTGCTTGCAATAGCTTGATCCTCTTCAGAAGCCGCCGCACTGATCTTCACTACTTCTTAGGGCTTCAATCTCTTTTGGTGACCCCCCCTCCCTTCCACTGCCACCCAATCTTGCTTAGCAGGACTCACTAATCCACCAATTCCCTTTCGCAAAGACCTCTAGATCCCACGGTGCTAAGTCTATGAAATCAAGATGCAGTACTAGAGGAAGTGAATGTGGAGGGTGACCACAGGGAACAAGTTTATTAGATGATTTAGAGGTAAAGAAATTAAATGTGTAGAACAGTCAATAAGACCAAAATAGATACAGCAGAAAAGCTGCAGGATGTAAAAAAAACTGCAGGCAATCTGCAACAGAAGGCAGCAAGTAACAATGCTACCAAATGTAGTTACTATTTAGAACTTAAAGCCCAACTTCAGACTTGCATAAGGTGGTAGAGAGTTGGACCACTGTCCAGATTTTACGGTTGTTTGATCCCATATGGGAGGTCTCCCTTACTTGCAGGTAACTTGCAGGAGCGTCGGAGAGACAAAACTCCAGTGGTGTAAACTTCTTAAATTAATACCCAGACCTGCACACTTGCTGCGGCCATTACATAAAGGATCGGATTTTTAGTTTAGATTATATATGGAGACTGCAAAACATGAAAAAGGCACAACCAGGGCCCCCAAGAGAGGCTAGAAGATAAGAACTATGGCAGGGAAATCTTATCACTAGAATCATCAGACGTTATGGGAAGCCATGAGGGGACTCATTCCACCATGCTCTATCTATATTTTTAATATCACTTTTGGATCTCTATTTTGTATCAGCAAGGAGCCATGACTTAAGTTATAGTTATAGACCGTTTGACTCTCAGCCAGTTCAGCAGAAACCAACCCGAGATTCTAACCATGTATGGGCAGGCTGAATGTACCAGAGTTGATCTATTATATGGAAGAGTGGCAAGAAGAAAGCCATTGTTGAAAGAAAGCCATAAGATGTCCCGTTTGCAGTTTGCTTAGAAGCCATGTGGGGGATACAGCAAACATGTGGATGAAGGTGCTCTGGTAAGATGAGACCAAAATTGAACTTTTTGGCCTAAAAGCAAAGCGCTATGTGTGGCAGAAAAAACACTGGACATCGCCCTAAACACACCATTCCCAATGTGAAACAGCATCATGTTGTGGGGATGCTTTTCTGCAGCAGGGACAGGGAGGCTGGTCAGAGTTGATGGGAAAATGTATGGAGCCAAATACAGGGCAATCTTAGAAGAAAACCTATTAGAGTCTGCAAAAGACTTGAGACTGGGGCAGAGGTTCACCTTCCATCAAGACAACGACCCTAAACATTCAGCCAGAGTTACAATCAAATGGTTTGGCTCAGTCAAAGTCCAGACCTAAATCCAATTGAGAATCTGTGCCAAGTCTTGAAAATTGCTGTTCACAGACGCTCTCCATGCAATCTGACAGAGCTTGAGCTGTTTTACAAAGAATGGGCAAAAATGTCAGCCTCTACATGTGCAAAGCTGGTAGAGACATACCCAAAAAGACCTGCAGCTGTAATTACAGCGAAAGGTGGTTCTACCAAGTATTGACCGAGGAGGGCTGAATACAAATGCACACCACACTTTTCAGATATTTTTTTAAAAAATTTGAAAACCATTTATCATTTTCCTTACACGTCACAATTACGTGCCACTTTGTGTTGGTCTATCACATGAAATCCCAATAAAATATATTTACAGTTTTGGTAGTAACAGGACATAATGTGGAAAATTTCAAGGGGTATGAATACTATCTAATCTAAAAAAAAAAAAAAAAAAAAATTTATATATATATTCCCCCCCCCCCCCCTCCAAGAGGGTGGGACAGCACCAGTAGGACCAGTAGCAACCCCCCTGGTTTTCAGCTTCAATAATGTAGCCTCTACTCCAAAAAAGCATCAGTGCCTACTATGATCCAAAAACAGGAAAAAAAAAAAAAAAAAAAAATTTAGAAGAAGGACAGCAGAGAAAACGCACACCCCACACCGATTGTGAGCAGTGCCACTGCTGCACCATGCTGAGCCATGCAAACAGGAGGATAATTACACATGCAGGCACAAAACAAAAGTTGACACACAGAACAGTGGGCACGAGGCCAGATCAGCGAGGGATCTCCAACAAAGTACGGCGAGTTCACAACTCCTGGAAACAACAGAGCCTCGATCGAACACCCCAACAGAATGCCAGAGAACAAGAGAAAACTGGAGGCACACCTACACAGCTCTCTGCTTCAAGCGCTGCACTGATCAATACTAAACAAATAGATCACGGTTTGCTAAATTGCCTCTGGTTTTCTATCCCGACCTCCCCTTGTAATGCTCTACCAAGACTGAGGGGGTCACGGGGAGCATGTAGAAATGAAAACCCAAGTGGAAAAGTAAGGCAACAATGTTCAGCCAGCTTCTGCCAGAGCTACGACACTGTAAGAGAAGCCAAGATTTACTTTTACTGCAATGCCCGTCCTCATCTAACCCCAATAGAGATGGTTTAAAGAATACTTCTGATTAAAGGGAAGCAATCTTTACATTTAATTTGCTGATACTGCATTTAATCTGGTTTACTGTGAGTATAGCACTGTTAACTCCATTTAAAGTGGGATGATTTCTCTTCAAATGAGCCAGAATATCCTCTAATGCAGCCTGTCTCCTTTTTACCCCAGAGGAACCAATTTCAGGTCTCGGGGAATACCGGATAATTGTAACTAGAGCTTGCAGTATGTTATCCATATCAATTTGTCATACATATTTATTTTAATACTACAGGTACTTATATAGCGTTGTCAATTTATGCAGCGCCTAGTACATTCACATCAGTCCCTGCCCTCTGGGGGCTTACGATCGAAGGTCCCTAACTCACATTCATACCTACACATACTAGGGCCAACTTAGACAGGAGCCAATCAACTTAAAAGCATGTCTTTGGAGTGTGAGAGGAAACCGGAGTACCCGAAGGAAACCCACGCAGGCACAGGGAGAACATGCAAACCTACAGGCAGGTAGTGTCACGGTTGGGATTCAAACCAGGACCCTAGTGCTGCTAGGCAGAAATGCCAACCACTTAGCCACTGTGCTGATATAATAATCAACAACAGAACAAACAGGAACACACCGGACCCCAAGCTGGAAACCACAGCCGCACACATGTGAACCCAACCTTAATCCAATCCAGTCACATGATTCAGCAGCTCCGGATCCAGGTACAAAATTCCTAGGATAAGTCAGTATGTGTATATTAAAGTGCCCTGAGTGCATACAGCACACCTGGGGTGTGCTAGAATGTAACTGACAATCTATTTTATTATGATTAAAATCTGCATTGTAAGTGAGGACACAAGGCTCATCCACACCCTTGAGTATCAAAGGGGAAAGAAGGAGGCAGGCTGCCAGGGATGTTTTTTTTATTGAAACCCTTGACAAAAAGCAGCATTTAACACTAATGCCCCGTACACACGGTCGAATTTTCCGACCGAAAATGTGTGATAGGACCTTGTTGTCGGAAATTCCGACCGTGTGTGGGCTCCATCACACATTTTCCATCGGATTTTCCGACACACAAAGTTTGAGAGCAGGATATAAAATTTTCCGACAACAAAATCCGTTATCGGAAATTCCGATCGTGTGTATACAAATCCGATGGACAAAGTGCCACACATGCTCAGAATAAATAAAGAGATGAAAGCTATTGGCCACTGCCCCGTTTATAGTCCCGACGTGCATGTTTTACGTCACCGCGTTTAGAACGATCGGATTTTCCGACAACTTTGTGTGACCGTGTGTATGCAAGACAAGTTTGAGCCAACATCCGTAGGAAAAAATCCATGGATTTTGTTGTTGGAATGTCCGAACAAAGTCCGACCGTGTGTACGGGGCATTACAGTGTGGGAAGAATGCCACTGCAAAACATAGATTTTAACTTTCCCTAGAGTTCCGTGTTAAAAAGTACAAAGGTGGTTCTTGTACTACTAATCTAAGTGTGTTTTATGCCATTTCCATCTTGATATAGTTTTTTTTTCCATACTTTATTTGGGTGATCATACTGCACCATAATTTGGATGGTTGCATTTAGAGGTGGCGCTATCACAGGCTTTAGGCCCCATGCACTGTTCATTATAAGCTCAAAAAAACATTAGGAAAAAACACTGGATGAAAAATGCCAATAATGACTTTTTGTGCCAGCTTTTAGTAGCGTTTTAGGAGCATTAGCATTTTATTCAAGTTTTTACAGTACATAAAAAAAAAAAAAAAAGCTCAAAAAAGTGTTTTAGTAGCGTTTAGCGTTTTTTTTTTCTGCTTGAAAAACACTCCAAAAAATTCTACAAAAACAATTGTTTTCCTGCTCCTAGACGCTAAAGCTAAAAAAACACCAATAGCCTAAAGTAGTGCGCATGGACACATAGGATAACACTATTTATCTTCTAGGAACAGCTTCTAGGAGCTTAAGAAAACGCTAGTGTGCATGGAGCCTTAAACCTTTTACACACATTTTTGTCTTCAGGCTTTGACTGGGCAACTAATGCTTTTCCAGGAGCATTTACCATGTTTTCCTTGATGCTCCAACTGTGAAGGAAATACAAATCCCATGAGACATTGCAAGACTCTGACAGCCACAGACATGACTCCTAGAAGCAGGGGAATAGGATGGGATGGGTAAGTTTCATTATAGCTGGAGTCCCAGGATCGCTTACCCCTTGGTTAGACCCTCTGTCAAATATTTATTGAGTCTGTATCCCATTCATTCCTCTCTTTATTCTGGTGACCATTCCAACCTGAGACAAAAAATAAAGGGGACATCCTAAATTTTAGAGTTGTCATGAGAGGAAGAGGAGAGGAAATAACTTCCAATGAGGACAACTAAGTTGGGATACACATTCACTGTCAGGAAAACATGTCTGAAATAAAGCTCTGTTCTACAGTTTTTACTTAACCTTGGGCCTATACACAATGAGGAAGTAAACAATACATTTCAATACAATAGGCTTTTGTACACAATTAACTTCAACAAGCCATTAGGAAAAAAATAAGTTCAAGAGCAAAACAGAGGACAGTGATTCACAGCTCAGTACAAACATTTCTACTTCAGAGGGCAGAACAGCAGCAAAGGAGACAGAGGTTTGGTCCACACGGGATCATCTCCTGAAGTCGCTTTGTATCCTTTTGTGTCTCACCCACACTTGCTTGCCCTGGTCAGCTCTTAAATCCTACTCTAATTGGTTTGATGTCCTGGCTAACAAACGGATATCTGCAGCCAGGAACAGATGGATTAGTGGAAGTGACAAGTCAGGAAAGGCGGGGGGCCAAAGGGTGGGATGCGTGTAAACGAGGCAAGGTTAGGGTGTTAACTCTATTTGAGCTGATTCTATAAAGACGATGATCCTTTAGAAGCTCGTATTTTCACACCCAGAGCAAGGATGCTCACTGCCAGCCCTTGCTAAAACCAGACACCAGACAAGTCCACAGCCCAGAAGTCTCTGCAACAATGGCAGCTACAGTTTGCACCTGAGTCACTGGAGAGCAGAGGAAGCAAGAGAAGCAAAAACAAGAGCAGGAGAAGGTTTCAGCTAATATGGGTGTGATTCAATTAGCAGCATTTAACGGGAAATGATTAGATGGGATGGCAAGGTAATGCATTTACAGGCAGGGAGGGAGAGTGTGTTGGGGAACTAACAAGGGATAACCTCACATATTGGAGATCCAGCAGCCGAAAATGGAATTATACCCCCAAGGGCTAGAAGCTTCTAATTGAATAAGCTCATAGCAGATAGACGCGGCGGCCCAGATACATCCGGAGAGGAAAGAGGAGATTGAGGACAAGGGCTAGGGAGGTGGGAGCTGATTGGCCTTGCTTTGTGTATAACAAATCGCTGACTATTTCTAGAATTTTTATTCTGACAATGAGAGGAAAACACGTATGTGTATGACTGCTTATGTTTTAAAAGCATATGAGTAAAATGATTGTGCACAAAATCATCTTCACAGTGTTATTAATTGAATTGTCTCTTTTTTCCTGAAAGCAAAACAGTTGCTGCACCTAGAGATTTCAAGTTGAAACCTGATTGCTATAGGCAACTTTTCTACTTTCTTTCCACAAGCTTATACAAACATGCTCCTTTGTGTTTGGTAGATATATGCAGGCTTCGGTGTTGAATTTTGATTGTAGGAATTCTTCTAGTTTTTTGTTAATATATAAAGGTTTACAGATTATTATTATAATACAAGATTTATATAGCGACAATCGTTTGTGCAGTGCTTTACAAAATCAGCTTTGCCCTGACCAGTTACAGTCAGACAGCAATATATCTGTACGCCAACCTTGCTATACATCTCCTGGCCAGACTCCACAGGAGAGGAACCAAGTGGTCAGGTCAGATTTTACTGGCCCATTGATAACGTTTTTCACAAAAATAACCTATTGTTGGTAGAAGAATGACAATACATGGCTTATCCAAGCATGTTTATGGAAAGATCTGTCAGTTGTTATCACACCCACACGCCCTACTGCCATCTAATGTTTGTCAGCTTGCATTTTAGTTTGTCTAGTTTTATTATATTAAATTTCCATTGTTTTGGCATTAGGTGAAAAAAGGACTCTTACTTCCCAGTGCTCTATTTATTACCCCTAAGGCAACATTCAGCCCGTGTGTATGTCATCCAGTCCAACAGAATCTGGTTGGACAAGCATGCTGGAAAACCAGCAGACAATGACCCGAGATATCAGTTTTTTTCGTTCAAAAAAATAAATAAAAAATAGTGCTGTGTACTAGGCTTTACATGGTATGAGTCAATGTCATGATTGAATGCACGGATTGAGCCAGACAAGGGGAAAATTAACTTTCCTGTCTATCAGAAGTACTTGTTATCAAAGAGACTCTCCAGCTGCCCACTATATGAGCCAAAATATTGGACTAGAGGGGTCATCTCAGACATAAATGAATATATAACCAATCAAAGTGTATGAATTGGCATTTTGTACTGAATAATTAAAACTCCATTCAATGTTTATTTGTTTATGTTTGTGTCTCATTGGAGGGATCTTCCCCACTTCTGGCCTTGTAGACAAAACAGAAAATTTGAGGAAAACACCCTTCTTTTCCTGATCAAGTGACAGGAATAGTCAAGTGATCAACAAAAACTTAACAAGGGTTTTGGCTTTAAATACACTTTAACCACTCAGAACAAATCTGTAACCAGAAGGAAAATCCAACTGCTTAATGGTCCACCAGTATCGACCAGCACCTCAACTTTACCAGCCTTCTAATCTCCAAAGAATGTTCACAAATGAGAACACTGGCTAAATCTGTTTAACATCAGTTTGTGTGACTGAATCTTTGGAAGAATTGGCTAGCCTTGGCCCTACTGATCTGTTAAAGGGGTTGTAAACCCTCGTGATTTTTCACCTCAATGCATTCTATGCATTGAGGTGAAAAACCTCTTGTAGTGCACCAGCCCCCCAGAGCCCCCCTTTTACTTACCTGAGCCCGACCGTTCCTGCGCCAGGGAGGAGCACACTCGCTCCAGCCGGTGTGTCTGGTCCTGCGCTCCAGCCAGAGTGTCTGTTCCTGATTGAATAGATTGATAGCAGTGCAGCCATTGGCTCCCTCTGCTGTCAATCAAATCCAATGCCCGGGCGTGGAGCTGAGTCCTGCTGCCTATGTCAATGGACACAAGACATGTGAACGCGCCCGTACGGGTGCCAGGAGGGAGAGCGCTTCTCCGACGGGGCACTTGAGAAGAGGAGGAGCCAGGAGCACCGCTGAGGGACCCCAGAAGAGGAGGATTGGGGCCACTCTGTGCAAAATAAACTGCACAGAGGAGGTAGGACACGTTTGTTATAAAAAAAAAAAAGTTTAAATAATCTTTAAAGCAGAACAGATGATGAGTCAGGACACCAACACTTGTAGCCATTAGCTCAAATTCTTAGTTCAAGTACCAAAGCAGAATTTTATTGGCGCCATAACTGTAATTGGGCAACATAGGGAAAATGTCACAGGACAAGAGTAGATATATAATATCTAATGCATGCTGCTCACATAAGAAATGTCTGGAGTCTGGCCAATAAAAGCTGTCAGCAATGGCAATCTCTCTCCTGTAACCAATGTGTGACTATTAAAAACGTATAATTTGTGCACTTCTGCATTAGCAAGGTATAAACCACAACCTGGTTTATGAATTTTACAACATGGGATTTGCGAGAATTAACACATCAATTACTTTAATTCACATAATTATGACCACTTCCTCTAGTAAAAGCTGATTTGTAACAGAACACAGTTCCCTAGAGCTAGGATGAGTCATCCTTAAATTACATTTTTTAAATAAATATGCAAAGTATGGCTGTAACTAAATCGCCATCTAGCTTGGGGGGTATCAGTAAAGAACAAAACCCTCATCATAAAATGTATAAAAATACCCCCCGTTTCTTTTCAAAATGATACTGCACTCCAATAATATTTCGGATTAACGTAAACCTGTCTTCAGGTTAAATTAGAACCAGCCAAAATGTATTTTTTTTTAGATTTGGGTAGAGTGGGGAAGAATTAGAAATCTTTTTTGGGTTTAGACTTCAGTCTGCGACCCCGCTGGATATTTTTTACTTTTATGGTATATCCTGGGGACAACTGTAAGTGGAACTATAAAATTGTATACTCTTCCTTTAGAATAGGAGTAGAGGGGACATTTTCCGGTTACAGGTCATAAAAGTCAAAGGAGGCCTTGACTTTGAGAATATTTCTGCTTCTTTCCTGTTGTGCCCCTGAGACAGGAAATGATAACAAATCTGACAGAGGTTCTAACTCGTTCTGTCCCAAACTAGAAAAAGTTTGCCACTTCAAGGTACTCCACAAAGGCATACATTTGGTACTGTGGAGGATCACTATGGGAAACCCCTAAGCCAGACTTGTTTTATGGAAAATCTGCAAACTTCTCTTACACAGCTCTCTTTTGCCACCGCATACCCAGTGAGGCAGGTGACGCCACTAATTCCTGGTACAGCTTTGCACCTTCCTGTGTCCTTTCCACCACCAGCCTGCTTATTAGACAATAAATTAGTATCATCACCTCCATCTGAGAGGACATTGAAAGCAGAAAGCTCAAAAAGGTGGCATAGGTATGTGAATCTCAGGACTGACTGAACAGAATCATAAATTCTTCATCATCCTAGTTTAACAGTTCAGTTCACATATATGTATTTCAACTCTGTCCTCAGCCTTTGCTCAATTGTAAGCTCCCCATAGACATCAGAGAACAGATATGTAAGCCTGAAGCATAAACATGAACTTTTGGCTCACCCTAGTATTAATTTCTGTGCTATGAAGGAAGAAGTGGGCAGGAGGAGAGCTTGGAGAAGAAATCACCAGCACCAGGGAATACAGCAGCAACTGAAAACAAAAAGGTTTTCTAACCTGCCCAGTTGCTATGTGATAGACTGCTTTTTTTGGCAAATTCTGTGAGCTCAGTACCCATAGACCACCCAGGGGAGTGTTACCAGATCCAGCCATTGCTCATTACATGGCTGCAGGCAAACTATATAATCTTAACAATGAGCATCAGCACAATTTTAAAAATGATTCTTTAAACTTGATCGATAGGCACATGTCTACCTGTCAATGATAGTCCTGGGACCCCCTGCTTTTTATCATGTACTTTGCCTGACAAATGCCATAGTGAAACAAATGCAATTAAATCTTTCCACTTCTCTTATGATAAAAGGGAAAGCTTTTCTAGTGTGCAAAAACAGTTTGAAGGCCAGGTGAAATTTTAGTATAAAACGCTATTTACGGTGCATCAAAACAAAAAAAGTGTTCGAAGAGTGAGGCTGGATTCACCCTGTTATGCATTAATGCATTCATGTTAATGCAAATTATGCCATGTATTACCATGTGCTGCATTAAAGCAAGTCATACGCATAGAGATTTCTCTGTCACACTAAACAGCGTAGATGGACACATCTCCTGCTGCCAGCTATTGTATTCTGATAGTTGCCAACTGTGGCTGTTAGAATACGCAGGAGTCCCAAAAGCTGCACATCACAAACAAAACCCCTGTGTGCAAAGAGTGTCACCATGATTATGCCCCGTGGAGGGGGGAAAAACGCATCGGGGAGGAAGGGGAGTTGGCCTAGATGGAGCCTGGGCTGAGACTGCTTTTACTCTTTACACACAGGGGTTTTGTTTGTGATGTGTGGCTTTTGGGACTTTCCTTTTCTTCTCATTGACATCCATGAAGATCAGACGAGTTCCTTTCCTGTCTGCGGACCTATCGGAGCCTTGAGCGGCAAGCTTAGTGTTTGCATGGGTTCACTGTTAAAATACCTAGCTCATTGGCTGCAATTACTGTCCAGCCAAATTTTTTTTGCCCGACTCCGTAGCTTTCTCAATTGAAAATTGTCGCGCTAGATGGTGCTGGCAGGACCATAAGCGGCTCAGAATTTGAACTGTGTATGGCAAGCTCAAGGGAGCCTATTTGTTTGGATGGGCTGCCTAATGCACCATATAAGGTGCATGCACTTTTTATCTAACAACACAGAACAGTGTGAGTTGTGGTGTCCTGCAGTGAGATACTGTTCCAGAAGAAAAATTTGGAAAAGGGGAGCAACTTGAGCAGGTACTGCATGCTAAAAAAGGACTTTAGATCCATAAGTTCTAATGCAGGGGTGTCAAACCTTTTGACTTTCCTGGGCCACACTGGAAAAAGAGGAATTGTCTTGGGCCACATATAAAATACACTAACAATAAGGATAGCTGATGAGCACAAGTTAAAGCTCACCAATATAGGTAATGTACCTGAGTAATAAAACTTTTTTGTAATTTTTTTTATTATAAAAGTAAAAGAGGGCAACACAACACTAATGCGATATTGGACATTTTTTTAAATAAACGAACGCATCAATATCTGGTTTAGAATGATGTAGTAGCAACTCTCAATGAATTCTTAATGTGCTCACGAGATATTGTGATTCCAATTTTTCCCTTCGCATGCTTCATCCTTGAAAATAGTTGCTCACAAATATACAATAGGTGCTGTTGAAAACGGATTACCAAAAAAGAAGGAACCCCCTATGGGACTTTAAGGGCAGTAGATAGAGCGTAACCAAAGTATATAAAAAAGTATAAATTTTATTACAAATGATTAAAACAATTTAGTCCATCAATTCATAGGTATTGAATAAAAACAATGAACCATCATATAACAATCAATGTACAGTAGTATACAATACTCTGAAAAAAAGAAGGTGGTTGGCCCCAGATTAGACTCCTAGTGGCTGTTGATGTATGTGGGAGATGCATCCACATAGGTCATGTTGCTACCCTTTTCATTAAACAACCATATATAAACGGTATACTCTGTCTCTATTCTTCCCTGATGAAGGAATTGATCCTGCATTTCCAAAACATGTTGGGAGTACGAGTCATTTGGTGAACCCCTATGTAAGACTAAGTCCAAATTTTTAAAAGACTAATTTGGGGCCAACCACCTTCTATTTCAGAGTATTGTATACTATTGTACATTGATTGTTATATTATGGTTCATTTTTTTTATTCAATACCTATGAATTGATGGACTAAATTGTTTTAATCATTTGTAATAAAATGTATACTTTTTTTATATACTTTGGTTACGCTCTATCTATCTACTGCCCTTAAAGTCCCATAGGGGGGGTTCCTTCTTTTTTGGTAATTCGGGATGTGGTAGTACAGTCACTAGACTACAGTTCAGCACTAGCCAAGTTCTTTATCTGTTGAAAACTGATGACATGAATAAGGCGTGATTGTGAAGAGTGGGATATTTTTATTTGGGTAGATAAAACTTGTAAAAGTCCAGTAAAGAGACACTGTCAAATTTTTCTTCGGCTGCATGTGTTCAAGTGTAAATGCATTTTTACAAAAACTTCCCCAAAAAATTAAAATTTTTAAATTTACAGTTATGTGTTGGGTCGCATTCATAGCCATTGCAGGTAGCACGTAGGACAACCCTGTTGTAATGGAGGATTTACATAAATAGACAGGCTAAAACTAGCATTACATTTGGAATATTTATATTATTAACTATATAATAGTGTCCCTTTGATACGCTGGCTAGGTCTTGTGCTTGCAGTGGGCATTCCACTTTCTGTGCTTTGAGAAAACAGATGGTACTATTGAACGCTAAGCCCATATTTATTTTCCATGGATATTGTAATGCAGATCAACCAATGAAGGGTGTAACACAGGCACAGTATTCACAAGCCAAAATTTAATTTATTTTTAATTTTGTGCTGACCCAGCAAGTAGCGGAGGCCAACAGGCCTTATATGTGCAATATAACTAATGCCCAGGACGAGCATTTACAGTTTAATTACAAGCCACAACATAACACTACCAACAAACACTCAATGTTTTCCAAATACGCCAGCTATTTCTTCAACCTAGCAGTTAAGACGGTCTGTTTACAGACAGTAGCAGACAAATTATTTTTATCAGTCTATGGTTAATATAACTAATCCCTAGTTAACAATCTCTATCTTCATGTCTAAGTCCTACTAAGCTTTCAGCATAAAGAAAGGATTAGTGAAGAATCTCCAGTGTGATCTCCCCAAGGCGGACTGTTTTTAATTGGGGTGTGCAAATCTCTGAGGGTCAAGCTTACGGGGATGTCACTAATTAGGGAATGGACAGTTAAAATTATACACCAATTGCCTTTGCTTGTGATACTACAGACCAGGGAAGAAAAGTAAAATTGCCAACGCTGAATAAAGCTACCCAGAAACTTGAGAGGGTAATCATTTGTGCTAGAACCCTCTAACCACACCACCAAGCTATATGAAAAGTGCTTCATAAGCATGTAAGTTTACATCAATGAAGTGTGGTGAGGAGCATCAGATGGTGGCTTTGAGGAGGAACTATAGGAATTGGGTCATTATACTGGAGATTTTGGACTGTCTCAATTCTGCATTCTATGCAAGGTCCTGGCACCCATGGCATCTGTAAATGCTAAGCTACAATAGCAAATTACATTTCTTGCTCCTGAGAGATTTAAAGCAGTACTGAAATCCCAACGTTTTTATAACAAACACATCCCTCTTGCCAATTTTTTCACTTGCCATCAAATCATAATTTGCTACAGCGCCACTAAACACTCACATTTTCTTCCTGAAAATAGTGCCAGCGTCCTCTGTTTGGTTTCCCTGATCGTCTGGCTTTGTTTACATTCAGAGTGCATGCTCCTGCATGCACTCTGAATGTAAACAAAGTCTCCTGATCCCCTCTTCGAGACTACGCATTCCATCTCTCCCAGCGTTGGCGTGAATGTGCACTGGCGCCATTATATTGTTTCCATATCCCTGTGCTGCTTGTGTTTGGCCAGCACAGGGAGCTGTGGCAGTTATACAGTGGTTGTGATTAAAAGGGTGACTCTGGCATGGCTTCAAAGGACCCTAAAAGCCATCCTTACAACGGAAGTCAACGCCAATAATGGGGGCACCTGGTGAAATAGGAGGAGGACAGAAATGCAGAAGCTGTGTCAAAAAAAGAACACTGGGTACCAGACATGGGGGAACTGACTGGTGGATCAATGGGAAATGTGTCCAACGGCTCGCACAACTATATTCTACTAGTACTGTACATTACGCTCCTTTCAACTTGCATAAAATGGGCTTATTGTTGGACCACACTTGCCCTAAATGTTGTAGGGATCATGAGGATTTGACGACATGCTGTGGTGATGCCCTAAGTTACACAGGTATTGGGAAACTGTGAAACATACACTTAACCAGGCATTCCAAACAACTCTGGTCAGATACGTTAGGGAGGCGGTAACTAGAGCATTATTTCAGGCACGTAAAGTCCACTTATTGCATTGGAAGAGTACTTCCTCTCTCTCCCCTAAGGAGTGGATTGACCACAGACGACACTACTCTTAGGTATTAAAAAGTTATAGATCAACATCGGGGCTGTCCTGTCAAATTTGACAACGTTTGGTATGGCTGGTTGGCAATACTTGGTCTGTTGGCGTGATTGCTGTTGCAATTTCCTTTACATTTTCTGTGCAAGAATCTACCAGATGGGACAAGCAACTATAAGTGTGTGCAAAGTTATGAAGGTGTATTGTTGGGGAAAGTAATTAGGCTTTCTTAATCTGGGTTTAGATATATAAAGGATATAATAAATCAGCCAAGGATAGATGGAACAAGTCATCACATCCCAAATTAAAGAAAATGGAAAAAGGGGACTTTTAAGGTGCCTACAACAATGAAAAACTATACCATGTATAGTGAAAAATATATTTTTTTATTGAATACATTTGTTAAAAAAAAATTAACAAATGTATTCAATAAAAATTAGATTTTTACTATACATGGTATAGTTTTTCATTGTTGTAGGCACCTTAAAAGTCCCCTTTTTCCATTTCCTGGGTTCAGATTTGATATTGTCTCAAGTATAATTTTATGCTGTATGTAACTGCACTGAGACACTATTGTATGTTTTACTGACGATGCAAATGCTCTGGAAAGTGTTAAAGTGGTTTCAATATTTGATTCTAGAAGGAAAAAAAAAAGCAGAACGCAATGAAAAGACTGCCATTAGCATCCTAACTATAAAAAAAATAGGGTTTTATTTTACTTTAACCACTTGTTGACAGTTTCCTCATTAGACTAGAGTAACCCAGATTTATTAGTATTGTGCTACTGAAATCCCTAATAATAACCAATAGCAGAAATTGATTGCTAGTCAGATGGAGCAAATGTCTACCTTCTGAGTCGGACACACAAGTAGCATGAAGCAGCATCTTGCAGCGATCAATCACACATATTGGGACATTGCGGGCAGAGGACAGTTAGGCGTGGCCTGTACCAAAATATTTATAAGCATCCTGGAAATAGCCATATGACCAGAATTATTTCGATGTGCATGCATCAAACAAAGGCATATAAGCTGAGAGCTCTCATCATGATTGGGACAGTGAAAAATTGTGAGTTTTGAGGATAGGCAGGGCACATATTTGCCTAGAAGATCTGCTGCTTTATGGAAATCAACCCCATATACAGCAGTACACAGCATCATAGATCGACCCTTCTCTGTGCACAAAAATGCTCGAGGATTCAAGAACAGAGGAACATAAGAAGGAATAATTGTTCTGTCCATTTAAAGGGCATACACAAAGGAGGGCTACTGTCTGCAGTACACAATATTCACTACGCTACAAGGCCAGCTGGAGCTTGAGCTTATGAAAAAGTCATTCTGTAGCTCTGAAAAGAAGCCAGCCAACTCCTCGGAATACATTTTTCATGAAGATACAGCAATACTGGAAAGGTCAGGTCAACCTATAGCCTGCCATATATCAAACTGAAAATTCTGTCTCCAAATTGTCCGTTGTGACTTCCCTGCATCTCATCTTTCAGAAACCACTAGTTACGGCTATACGGCTCTTTACAATAAAGAGACTGAACGTTCCATTTCAGAAGTCATCAAATGAGGCTTGTTAACATCAGTTACATTGATTAACATGGTTAAAAGCTAGGCCTTAACTCAATTCACAGCGCTGCATTACAGTGATTGGAGCAATGTAGAAAGGAAGTTGGAAAGCAAAAAAAACTACATGGAAAAATCATCTAAAAGATTTGGGCTAGCTACAGACAGGTCTATAGGAGGCAAGGAAGACATATGCCTGTCCTTGTACCTAGAAACTCTGTAGGCTCCATTCAGAAAGGGACAAAAAGAGCCATAGCTAGCCATGTAAAAATATTACTCAAAATTATTGTCACTTATGTATTAAATACAGATCCTTATACTGGTTAGCTTTGTGAATTAAGCTTTAGGTTTCTTGCAAGCGGTTAGATTAAAGAATATTATATTTTTTTGTAAATATTTTATTCTATCTTTTCATGTGACAACACTGAAGAAATGACACTTTGCTACAATGTAAAGTAGTGAGTGTACAGCTTGTATAACAGTGTAAATTTGCTGTCCCCTCAAAAAAACTCAACGCACAGCCATTAATGTCTAAACCGCTGGCAACAAAAGTGAGTACACCCCTAAGTGAAAATGTCCAAATTGGGTCCAATTAGCCAGTTTCCCTCCCCGGTGTCATGTGACTCGTTAGTGTTACAAGGTCCAGGGCCGGTGCTACCAATAGGCAAGGTAGGTGCCGGCCTAGAGCGCACATCAGTAGAGGGCGCTGCGCTGTCTACATGCGACGGTGAGGAGTGAGCACTTCAGCTGTGCTGTCGGACAGACTGCCTAAAACGACACCGAGAACTCCCATCCCGCCCCTACCTCCACCCTCAGGAGGCTTGGAAATCAATTTGGACTGAGGAGAAGGTAATGGCACTTCCAAGATGACCGCTCCTGCCCGCCTATTTCTCAGGTACATGAGGCGGCGGCGCTGCAGTGCGGATTGAGCTCCCTGCACTGCTAGCTCCAGTGCTGGCTGCAGCGTATCACTGCTGGAGGGAGTGAGTGGGGGGCAGGGTGGAGGGCATGCACACGTAGTTCAGCCTGCCTGGGTGTCCTCTCCTCCCGTGTGACTCCTCCTTCCCCCGCCGCCGATCTCATCCTTGCAGGTAGAAGACAGAATGTCCGAGCAGAAGGCAGGAGCTGTCCAACTTTTCAAGGTAAAATGCCTGTGACTTGTTGCTAGGGGCGGCCCTAGCAACCAATCGTCTGTCTGTGGAAAGTTGGACAGCTCCTGCCCTCTGCTCGAACGTGCCGCATCCTCTGTCTGTCTTCTACCTGCTGTGTGAGGTAAGGGATGGAGCAGTGATAGTAAGAGGACTGTGTCACAAAGGTGGCTGTAAAGGGGACCAGGATACCAGAAAGGTGGGGACTGTGACAGGGAATGAGGGGCAAGTAAGGATGGAGGGGGGCTGAGGAGGAGACTGTTATACAAGGAGGGGGGGCTGCGGAGGAGACTGGGATGCAAGGAGGGGGGGCTGCGGAGGAGACTGGGATACAAGGAGGGGGCCTGTGGTGGAGACTGGGATACAAGGAAGGGGGCTGCTGCTGAGGAGACTGGGATACAAGGGGGGGGCTGCTGAGGAGGCTGGGACACAAGGAGGGGGCTGTGAAGGGGAATGAGGTGCAAAGAAAGGGGGATGTGAAGGGGACTTGGATGCAAGGAAAGGGGGCTGAGGACACTGATGTAAAGAGGGAAGGTCTTTGTTGTAAAGAGGGGGGCTGTGATGTGACGGTGAAAGAGGGTATCGATGTAAAAAGGGCTGTGATGTAAATTGGGGGACTTGGAGGCAAAAGAGGTCTGTAATGTAAAGCGGGCACTGTATTGTAAGGGGGTGCTGTATTACTACCATTTGTCTTCAGACAGGATCCTGAGGCGCAGGTGCGGACCACAGTTTAATAGGTGAAGAGACGTCACAAAACCCCCCCCCCCACCGTATACGTGAGAAGGGCAAAGGGGGTGGCGTCAGGTGCAGAGTCAGGGGGGCAGCAAAATGAGGTTTCGCCTAGGGTGTCAAAAATCCTTGCACCAGACCTGACAAGGTCTCAGGTGTGAATGGGGAGCAGGTTGGTTATATTTGGTGTTATCGCTCTCACTCTCTCATACTGGTCACTGGAAGTTTAACATGGCACCTCATGGCAAAGAACTCTATGAAGATCTGAAAAAAAAAAGAGAATTGTTGCTCTACATAAAGATGGCCTAGGCTATAAGCAGATTGCAAATACCCTGAAACTGAGCTGCAGCATGATGGCCAAGACCATACAGTGGTTTAACAGGACAGGTTCCTCTCAGAACAGGCCTCGCCACGTTGAGTACACGTGCTCAGAGTCATAACCAGAGGTTGTCTTTGGGAAATAGACGTATCAGTGCTGCCAGCATTGCTGCAGAGGTTGAAGGGGTGGGGGTCAGCCTGTCAATGCTCAGACCATACATTGGTCTGCATGGCTGTCATCCAAGAAGGAAGCCTCTTCTAAAGATAATGCACAAGAAAGTCCGCAGTTTGCTGAAGACAAGCAGACTAACGAAATGGATTACTGCAACCGTGGTCTGATGAGACCAAGATAAACTTATTTGGTTCAGATGGTCTCAAGTGTGTGTGGCGGCAACCAGGTGAGGAGTACAGAGACAAGTGTGTCTTGCCTACAGTCAAGCATGGTGGTGGGAGTGTCATGGTCTGGGGCTGCATGAGCGCTGCCGGCACTGGGGAGCTACAGTTCAATGAGGGAACTATGAATGCCAATATGTACTGTGACATACTGAAGTAGAGCATGATCCCCTCCTTTCGGAGACTGGGCCGCAGGGCAGAATTCCAACATGATAATGACCCCAAATCTGTGCAGCATCCTCAAACGGAAGGTGGAGGAGCGCAAGGTCTCTAACATCCACCAGCTCCGTGATGTCGTCATGGAGGAGTGGAAGAGGACTCCAGTGACAACCTGTGAAGCTCTGGATAACTCCATGGCCAAGAAGGTGAAGGCAGGGCTGGAAACAAAATGGTGGCCACACAATAAATTGACACTTATTGACACACTCACTGGCCACTTTATTAGGTATACCATGCTAGTATCGGGTTAGACCCCCTTTTGCCCTCAGAACTGCCTTAATGAAAACATTCCTCAGAGATTTTGGTCCCTATTAACATGATAGGATCATGCAGTTGCTGCAAATTTGTCAACTACACATCCATGATGCAAATCCCCCTTTCCACCACCTTTCCAAAGGTGCTCTATTGGATTGAGATCTGCTGTCTGTGGAGGCCATTGGAGTACAGTGAACTCATTGTCATGTTCAAGAAACCAGTTTGAGCTTTATGACATGGTGCATTATCCTGCTGGAAGTAGCCATCAGAAGATGGGTACACTGTAGTCAAAGAGATGGACATGGTCAACAACAATACTTAGATAGGCCATGGCGTATAAACGATGCTCAATTGGTACTAAGGGGTCCAAAGTGTGCCAAGAAAATATCCCCCACACTATTACACCACCACCCTGACCCGTTGATAGGAGGCAGAATGGATCCATGCTTTCATGTTGTTTACGCCAAATTCAGACCATACTACCATCTGAATGTTGCAGCTGAAATTGAGACTCGTCAGACCAGGCATCATTTTTCCAATCTTCTATTGTCCAATTTTGGTGAGCCTGTGCGAATTGTAGCCTCGGTTATCTGTTCTTAGCTGACAGGAGTGGCACACTGTGTTTTTCTGCTGTAGTCCATCTGCTTCAAGGTTTGATGTGTTGTGCATTCAGAGATGGTATTCAGCATACCTTGGTTGCAACGAGTGGTTATTTGAGTTCCTGTTGCCTATCATCTTGAACCAGTCTGCCCATTCCCCTCTGACATCAACAAGGCATTTTCGTCCACACAACTGCTGCTCACTAGATAATTTCTCTTTTTTTTACCTTTCTCTGTAAACCCCAGAGATGGTTGTGCGTGAAAATCCCGGTAGATCAGTTTTTTAAATACTGAGACCAGTCTGTCTGAATGTGGCATGGTTTTTGATGCCTTAAGTCACTAAAATCCCCTTTCTTCCCCATTCTGATGCTCAGTTTGAACTTCGGCAAGTTGTCTTCACCACATCTAGATGCTTAAATGCATTGAGTTGCCGCCATGTGATTGACTGATTAGCAATTTGTGTTACCAAGCAATTGAGCAGGTGCACCTAATAAAGTGGCCAGTTAGTGTATATTGCGACAGGAAACCAGGAAAAACGATGGGTTGTTTCCAGGATGGCAGGTATATTTGTCCCAGATTAATGCTGTATACAGTTTTCCTTTTTGTGCTGCGTAGTGAGCCCGTTTGGCTCACTGAGGTGTTAACAAGCTCAGCTGTAGCAGGTTGAATACTCTGGGCTCTATAAAGCTCCCAGGCTGCTTAGGGAGGATGCTCCGTCCTGGAACCAGATCTCTGTGCATGACAGACTGGGGAGCAGTCATTTGCTTGTATGGCGAGATTACGTCTGTGTGACTATGGACTCTGATTTATTCTGTGTAAAAATTCAAGTGTCTGGGCAGCAGTAGGCTGTTCTAAGACAAGTAGCTAGGTTCCTAAATTTGTTGTTTCGATACCAAGCGTGGCGAGGGTTTATTTTCTGTTTTTGTTTTCTTTTGCGGTTTTGATACCTGCACTTTGTGGACACAGACTAAATAAACCAACTTGTGTTTCACCAAGATCCTGCGGTCTTGCTGTGCCTTTCTCACTGTGCTGCAACTCATCAAGCACAACACTCTACTGAGATAATTCCTCACAATATACACACATACATAGTATCATTCAAGTCTAAAGCCAAAACATTTTTGTTTATAGAAAGGGAGCATTACAACCGATCATTTATGTCCCATAAAAGGAGAACTAACTTTAATTTCTGTCAAATACTTGATAAGAACTGAGATATCTTTTAAACATGAGGTAATTTCCCACAGGAACAAGTGCCCCACTGGAAGATTTTACCAATATTCCTGTTCTGGTGGCATTTCAAAATTTTGAACTTTACCTGGCACTTATTCCCAATGATACTGGTGATCAGGACAAGTGGGGGACCATGAATCAATGGAAGAAGGTGGCCTGGTCTGATGAATTGATGAATAGTTTGAAGAGCACAATGACAAGCTTGACGTGTTGACTTGGCTTCCAAATGCTTCAGATCTCAATCCAATTGGGCATTAGTGAGATGTGCTGGAAAAAAACAAGTCCAATCCATGGAGGCCCCTCCTCGCAACATGCAGGACCTAAAGTGGTTGTACACCCTGTAAAACCACTTTTACCTACAGGTAAGCCTATATTAAGGCTTACCTGAAGGTGCTTGAAATATCTCCTAAGCCTCCACGGTTTAGGAGATATTTACAAAAAAGCTAAACGCCGATGACTACGGCGCATGCGCACTTTAGAAAGGGCACATCATGCCGTTTCTAATAGCAGTCATGCCGTGACTGGTGGCTCCAGTGCGTGAGTGACGTCACGCGACTCCAGTCAGTTACAGAGCCGGAGTTCGCGGCCCTGGAAAGAAGAGGGGTGAAGATGGAAGCTTGCTGATAGTGGGGACAGCAGTGACATCCCAGGCTTCGGCTTCAGGTAAGTGACACATAATGGGTTACTATGCGATGCATAGTAGCCCATTATGCTTTACCTTTGCAGGGAAATAAAGAGGAAGTAAAACCCATCAGGGTTTACTTCCTCTTTAAAGGATCTGCAAATGACAGCTTGGTGCCAGATACCACAGCATACCTTCAGAGGGCTAGTGGAGTCTATGCCTCAATGGGTTATGGTGGGTGGTCATGTTGTTATGGCTGATTGGTGTACTTTTTTCATTATTTTATTTATGTTTTACATAAGCAGTGCAGTTTTTTTTTTTAGGGGATTGTGGTGCTTTCCCCATGCCTCATACTGACAGTTATGGCAGGAGTTTCACATTAATGTCAAAAATACTATCAATGTCTGCTTTAAACTCTGTTTCTAGGCATAGTTTGTAAAAATATATGTATATAGGGCAGCCAGCTCTGCCTGTTACATATGCATGCCTGGCTTCCTGCTTAGTAGTGCTGCAGAATTATTGTGCTTCACTGTTCCCCCTTCTCAAAGCATCTTTCCTAAATCTCTTACATTATCCTTTGATCAATTCTTCTGAATACATTCCCTGATACACAGGCAGGAGAGGGAAAGTCCACAGATCTGTGTATGAAATTTAGTTGCAAAAACATTGGGTAGCAAGCATATTAATGTGCCAGAATTACTTTTAGGGCCCCTTTACACTTGTGTACATATTAATGCATTTTAATGCACAATGGAGGTAAATTGGGTATCTGGCACTTCAGGAGGCAATGCCCTTAGTTTGTAATAATGTATATTGGATTAGTCAGTCTTTAGGTAAAAATAAACTTGAACCACTGTAAAGTGGTGGATTTTAAAAAGGGGCAGCCATCCTCAGAGTGTGTCCAGCAACTCTGCAAAACATATAAAAGAAACAAGGGGGGAGGCGCCTCTAAGTGTAGTATCAAAACAGTATCAATTATTGCATAAGATTAAAAACACTTACAGGATATAAATGGGCGTAATGCTCGTCCTAAGTATGTAGTCCTGGCAGTTCTATTACTCCCACTTATATCTTGTAAGTGTTTTTAATCTTGTGCAATAAATGATACTGTTTCTTTTAATGCATAATGGTGTGCCATGTGACCATGCTCCATTTTTACAGAGCCCTTGAAGAGTGTCAATGGGCCAAGAGCTCACAATGTTTATTTTTTTAACGCACACTGCGACGTGTACATGGCAATGTCCATACACATCACATTGCTGTACCACAAACAATGTCCACAATACAAAAAAGCATTCAAAAGTGTGAAGGAGCCCTAAGAGAAGTGTGACAATTAAAACTTGGAGTGTACTCACTGAACACACAACAATGAATGCTTCAATGGCTTCCTCAAGGTTCCAACCCTGAATCAAGAATGTCTATTTCTTCTCCACTCAGGCACTACGAAATAGCAGTAGTGCGTTTAGCATTTTGCTGCCTACACTGTGTAAAAGCATTTGTATGAAAGGTATCAGGAATAAGGAAACCTCAAGTCCTAGTTCAGATTTAGAATTCAAGTAGAACTATAGGCAAGGATAGGGGAGGGTTATAACCTGTCAGATATATTTTCTTGCCATCTGTGTCCCATTGGGATTTGCCTTCACTTCCTGTCTCATAGCCAAACAGGAAGTGAGAGAAAATCCCTGCAAATTAAGAGAATAATTTGCGGATCCCCAGCTCACCAGAACTAGTGTCCCCATTGGAAGATTTCCCCCTATTACTTTTCTGGGCACAACCCAAATTTTTGGGATTTTCTCTTGTTTTCACTTTAAGTGATAATAGTAAACAGGACAAATAGAGAGGGTGAATCTCCCTATTGGGGGCACAGACAACAATAAAAACTGACAGGTGTTCCAATTCCTCTCCACTCTATTCAAAACTGAAAAAAAAAAAAAAAAAAAAAGTTTTGCCTTTAGTCATCGTAGATTTTAAGTCTTATTGAGCTGCAGCTCTAAAAAGGTAAACTGAATTTCAGGCCTATTCCCATGACCACCATAATATTTGAGGACTGAGACTAAGCCTTTGAGATTTAGGGCCTTTGTCACTAAAAGAATCTGGACATATGAGCAGCTATACCCTGTTCATAACCTTGTATTCTTTACCGTATTGCTGAGAAGTATTTTAGTACATAGCTCCCAACTATCCCTGATTTGGAGCAATGTCCCTCTTTCCTCATCATTTGTCCCTCATTTTGGTCTGATCCATATAAAATGAACTTTTTATCTTTCAAAAAGTGTATCCCAATGCTACACATTTCATCCAAATTCTAAATTGCTGCATTTGTAAATTTTAAAAGCCAATATAAATTAATAGCAGCGGTAAACAAAAAAAAGCCCTTGTAGATTTATTAAACCTTTTTTTTTGGTTAATTCTCCTTTAAGGGAGTGTGGCAGGGGGCATGTCCTATGCCTACATATGTTTGCTAGTAGGTGTCCCTCATTCCCATCTCAAAACGTTGAGAGGTATGTTTTGGTATATGGCACGATTTGAAGAGTGAAGGAAGCCATTTTGAACACTGTACTAAAATTGAAGGCACTGAGGCCTACCAATTTATTCCTGCCTCACTAACTTCTACTTAAAAATCACTAATGCCCGCAGCAAAAATGTACTGCAATGGATACTGGTATTGGGTTCAGAAGCACAGAAGACTCACAACCTGTCTATCTACACAGTGCATAGAATGTAGTCAATCCATTTGGATAAAAACTTCTCTTTAGGTGTTATTAGGCATTCTTTTTTTTTTTATTTTTTACTGATCGAAGGAAGGCCATTGTTTTCATTGGGTCTGTATACACAGACATGTAAACACACACTGCGTATAGATCACTAAAGAAAAAAAAAAGAAAAGACACAAAAATCTGCATTGCTGGTCAGTATTTCTATGCGCATATATACACATACCACACTGCCTTGATTTAAAAAAAAAAAAAAGCTAAAAGATTTTTTGCACATGTGTATGTGCTATACAGCCCATCCTCACACTTTTTCTGTTAGGAATATCTAATGTTCATACATTGTACCATGTGCAAGTATCCTAAGAGAGAGATTAAAGATACGGGGACCCTGCAATGGCTTTTTATGAAGCCCCATCATGTATAGTTATGGTCTTGGTTTACCATGCTTCAAATCAAAAAAATCTGGCCCATTACAATACCCAGAGACAATTATATATTTCTTTTTTGCAATATTTCAGGCCTTACGTTTGAATAGACTTAGAATGACTAAAGGTGACCAAGTTGTGATAAAAAGGCAACTGATCAGCTGCATTAGGTGTGAATTTGAATTTGAGTCGTACCACAGAGAATCACTATAGTATAGAGCTGCATGATTCTGGCTAAAGTGAGAATCACAATTTTTTTCCTTAGAAGATCACGATTCTTGTGGCGTAACATCATCTTTCACATTATACAAAAAAATTGGGCTAACTTTACGGTTTAGTTTTTTGAAAATTCAACAGACCGCTGTGCAAATACCGTGCGACATAAAATAATTGCAACAACCGCCATTTTATTCTCAAGGGTCTCTGCTAAAAAAAAATATATACAGTGGAACCTTGGATTACGACTGCTTGTAATCCAAAGCACTCGCATATCAAAGTGAGTTTCCCCATAGAAGTCAATGGAAACAAAGATAATTCGTTCCACAATGACTTCTCTTGCATGCAATACCGCATGTGGCCAGAGGTGGGGGCGCTAGAGAGACTCGAAAAAACTCGGAGACCACTCGGATGCACTCAGGAATGGAGTATTTAAGAGCAGCTCCGAACATCATCGGTGCCCTGCACCTGTGGCCAAATGCGGTACTGAACACCGCAGAGGCTTGAATCCTGCTAGTTTTGCGAGACAACACTCACAAACCGAGTCAGGATTTAAAAAAAAATAATAGCACATATTGTGAAACGCTCGTTAACCGCGTTACTTGCAATCCGAGGTTCCACTATATATATATATATATATATATATATATATATATATATATATATATATATATATATATATAATGTTTGGAGGTCCTAAGTAATTTTCTAGCAGAAAATACTGATTTTAACATGTAAGCAACAAGTGTCCAAAAAAGGTTTAGTCTTTAAGTGGTTAAACTGGCCTCATTTACAGACAGAAGTTTGTTCCTCTGAGCTAAAAGAACTAAAAGATACTTTTATTTATAGTTATCTCACAGCACTGACAAAGTTGATAAACATTTGCCTGCTTTTTTTATTGACAGCTCTGAGTGAGCAGAGAAACCTCTGTACTTGTTACATGAATGAATCAGGGAAATGCTGAATAGAGATCATGAGGGGGGTTGAATCGAGATCGCAATTTTTTTTAACGATTATTCGTGCAGCTCTACTATACTATTTCATTTTTCATTTTAAGGAAACATTTTTATGACTTTTAAAATTGTTCCTTAGATTAAATCGATGTTAGTTTTCAACCATAGCGATGAGAAAATTTGGACTGAATTTTTTTCTCAAATTAATTACTAACAGTGTATGCGGTTTTTGTTTGGAAAATTACAATTACTCCAAACTCGAATGCTAAAAGAATCTGGAGGAATGGAATCTGGTCTTCCCCTGTCCTACCACACTCACCTCGCCGAACTCTTCCGATGCCATGGGAGGGGGTAATACGGCTTAGGGGCTGTCAGGAACTCCAATCAAGAGAGACCGACAATGCCTGCCCTTTTCTGCCAGATCTGCCAATTCCAGAATCCATTGGATAGCACTGTCCCCTACATACAGATATCCTATGTCATTCATATAAGCTGTTTTAGGCATCTGTGAATGGCAGATCTGGCAGGAAAGAGTGGGCATAGACGAGCTCTCATGATGAGAACTCCTGACAGCCCTTTAGTTGTCTTAACTCCTGTTGCACTGGAGGATTATGGCTGCGGGGGCAGGAGAAGGTAGGACAGAGGAATATTTCTGCTGAACACAAAGGTCACATCATACAAACTGTAAGCTATGCCCCTTGTGCTAATTTTTATGTTTTTGTTTTTCGTTAAACATAGACTTGAAGTCCTTTCTGACATTGCAAGTACTGAGAATGTTTGTCCAAAAATCGACTAGTCTATAGCCTGCCTAAGGCTAGGATGCCAACCAACTCCACGACCAAAGAACTGTGGGTCAACCTCTTATCTACCGCTGTCTTAATAAACTGCTGCGTTATATCCCTTTCCCACTGCTGCAGAATGTGATGAAATAAAAAAAAAAGTTGAAGTACTATATGTATTGGAAAACGCGTACACTTAAAGTGAAATGCTACAGACAGAGCTACAAAGCAGGCGGCCTGGTGATGGTGCAACACTGGACAGCGTGATAAAGAGGCCCTGTTCTCCTCCTGTTCTTACCAGTTTCAGGATGTTCCATCTCACCGATGCTGCCATCAGGGGTGGTTCTCTCATAGTGGTCTTCTGGGAGAGCGAGAGGCCCTATTCTTGGCCCAGAGGACGATTTGCTACTCGGGGTCTCCGATTCCTCTAGGCCGCTGTCATAGTAGCTGTGCTGAGAAGGGTCCTGGAGGTCAGGGGCCTGGTTGGATGTAGAGAACGTCACTCGGCGATGAGGTAACTACGGAAAAGATAAAATTTAATTTAATTCATTGGATGCATCAGCACATTAAAACAGAACTTTTAAGCTTATACAGTAAGGAAATGCACTGATCTTTAGTTTGTGTATTGTAGCTCTACAGGGGTTAATGTACTGTATGAAAACTGTGCTGCAAGTAGCAGCCAATTAGCTTTTGGCTTTAATTCCTGCAATCAAGTTTGAAAACAAAACAAGCCAACTGATTGGTAGATAATAAGAAATGTTCCTGTAGAATCCTTTTCTTACATCAACCATATAGTTCTTTATAGTCACCTTTCCTTGCATTTGTCTAGACACATTAACTTGCCATCATCTAGTTAAGCAAAAATATTCAGGAGTGCTGGTAAACAATTTCATTGCACAGAGCATATACGCAAATCCTTAAAGCAAACCTATGCTTGGCCTGATCGGGAAAATGTAACAGATTTGTCAATCCCTCATTTTCAGCCGCACATACCGTACCTACCTTTTCTTCTCTGTTTAGCACTGGGAGATAAAAGGAGAATACTGGAAAACATGTATAAGTACTGCATTGAACTCACTCCATGTGACAAAGCTGCCAATCAGCGTTGTCACATGTGAAGTCCTGTGTAAGCTACTAGTCCAACAACTCATACCATAACAACTCATACCTTAGACAGGGATTTTGCTTACTATCCCAGTATATATATCCCAGCAAATATATGCTGTAAAGGTCTCCATTAATAACTAGCCTGTTGCTTTACATTGCATGAAAGACATCCCTAGCATGGAATACCGATTCCCGATTCTGCATGTCCATATGCAAATTCAGCATGGAGGAAGACATTTTTTAAAAAACAATCTTCTTGTAAAAGGTTGGAACAATGGCAAATGGTACAGTTAGGATGTGTTTCAGGTTCTGTATTACTGTAGTTTATTCATTTTTGCTTTATAGCTACAGTAGTAACAAATGCTGCACTTGCAATACAAGAAGTCCATTTACTCTTGCAACAATCCACCTCATTATATGCAAATTATTACTGAGTATACCATGTGCGTGGAATCCACATCATTACATGCCATCATTATACAGTACACAATATGCATTATTTTTGCAAAAAAAAAAAAAACACATCACTCTTCCACATGCATGGTATTGCTAATGATCAGGAATTTGGACAAATAAAATGACTGAACATTGCCCCCATTAAGATCAAGTAATTGGACAGGAATAATGTGGATGTATGCACCAACTATATCAACTGATCTATTATTAGATAAACTAGGTGTTAGTTTGGGTGCTATAGAAACCAACACAGAACAAATGGAATAGAAAAAAAGCAGACAGTGCTTTATTACAGAATGTAAGCAATAATATTTCTATTTGGTATTATATCAATTCTAGTTTAGTAGCATTGGTTGCATTACAGCATTTATGTACTTAAAAGGGAAGGTATATAAATGTTCACTATAAATTGGTGTAATCATAAAAAAATGCCTAACATTTCATCCACTAAAAGTGTGTGTTCTGTGCAAAGGGTGGACAAGCAAATGTTATTAGGCCATTTCCAGTGCTGAAAGACTGTTTTTCATTGATTTAAAATGGAAAATACTGCATCTGGCCACTAGAGAGTGCTACGTTTTGTTTCCCTGTTTGCAGAGAGCGAATGTATGTGCTCTTGGTAATTGCTATGTGATTTTTTTTTTTTTTTTTTAAATGCACACCTTAGTGTCAGTAAATTGGAAGCTGTAGCAGGGAAAGCACAGGGAAAGATGGAAAACTGCAGAAGGAAAGATTGGGGTCCGTTACAAACTCTACATTAAAGTGATATTAAAAGGAGAAGTCCAGCCTGAGCTCGTTTGGCTGGGCTTCTCCTAAGGGTCACAGGAGTGCAATTCGTTTTGCAGTCCTGTGACCAGTTTTCAGCAGAGAGCGGACTGACGTCACAGAAATCGGTCCAGGCACCACGTCATCGCGACAATGGACTAATAGCCGTCTCAGCCTCTCGGCGAGCCACTGAGAGCCTGAGATGACCGATCTCTGCCCCTCCACAGCTCAGCGCTCCAGTGAGTGTTGAGGAGCAGCGCAGGAGAGCTGCTGATTGACAGGCAGCAGCTCTCTGCTCGGGAAGCTGTGAGAACCGAGCCATCGGCGATATTCGATCGCTCGGTTCTCAGTGTAGAGGGGCTGGGGGACGGAAGCAGCATCGGACCAATGCTGCATCCACCTAGGTAAGTATGATGGGGGGAAACCCCCCCCAACCCATACTTCTCTTTTAAAGTCTTTTTTTGTTTGTTTAAAAATAACAAACATGTTTTCCTTACCTGCTCTGGGAAGTGGTTTTGCACAGAGCAGCCTGGATCCTCCTCTGCTCCCTCGTGGGCACTTCTGGCCCTTCCCTCCTGCCAAGTGCCCAGACAACAAGCAGCTTGCTATGGGGGCACCCGCTGTTCTGAGTGTCTATTCAGACATGGAGCAGCGACTCTGCCCCATTCCCTATCTCTCCTCATTGGCTCGCTGGCTGACGGCAGCAGGAGCCAATGGTACCCGCTGCTGTCTCAGCCAATGAGGGAGAGTCCCAGACAGCCAAGGCTCTCATGCAACATCGCTGGATCGAGGCCGAGTCTTGGGTATTAGGGGATGAGGGGGGCCGCTGCACACAGGTGTTTTATCTAAATGCATAGAATGTATTACGATAAAAAAAAACTACTGTCTTTAGAACCACTTTCATTCTAACTGCTTGTTCTTTTTCACTCATTATGGGGGGATTTTTGTCTTCCATTTTATTTTGAAGTTGATTTGAGGTAAGTGGGTAATTTTAGTTGCTGAAACAAACTTTTTTTGCTGTAAAGCTTACCTTTGTTTTGGGGGTGATATTTGGGGATTTTTATTTTTTAAAGGCTATATTCTTGTGTAAAACTTTGCACTAGGTACTACCTGTGTTCTAGTGTGTAAAAAAAAAAAATATGGGGAATACCACATTAAAAAATATCTGAATACAGAATATTAAATGGAAAGCACAGCCTGCTAATGTGCTTCCCCTTCAAATGCAATCAATAACAGCAATAATAAAATAATACCAAGAACAGCACTAAACAATGTAGTGACGATAATCCAAAAAGATGTGAAATTCTTAAAAAAGTGATAAATCCACACAATGCATGAGTCCATATCCTGATGACACATGACAACCTAAAATGCAATTATAAGCCTCTTACCAGAAGCCTGGGACCCAAAAAGATGAGGTCATCAGCGCATATGGGCCATCCTTGCAATCCAGCCAAGTGGCTGCCAACTAAAAATCTACTTAACGCTGACCTTAAGGTAATAATCTTTTATAAGGGTACTTTTATTGAAACATATAAAAGTACAACCACTGACTGATGAGCAGCAGACCGATGAGTTCATCACTTTGCTCACTCTGACGTCTTCTCCTCTCAGTATATATAAATGCGGCATGCCTCACTGTCCCCAACTTCTGCCTTTCCATCTACCAATCTTTCTGCTTTACTGGGGATTGCAAAAGGCTTATACCCAGTAAATTTTTGATACTTAAATTAGCTGCATTAAAAAAACAAACAAAAAAAAAAACAAACACAATAACCAATATATTAATGAACACATAAATATATTAAATTATGTCAATGAAAAGGTGGAAAGCTGCCGAGAGGTCTACGAATAAGCCAGTGAGTGGGTGAAATGCGTTAATGGGCATTGAGAGAAGGCAATGCTGAAGCCTGATACACTTAGAACCAGGCAGCTGTCCAGCGTGCGTTTCCACTTTTTCATTTTCAGAGCCTTTTGACTGGGCAAGACAGGCCCTTTGGAAAGTAGCACCTGGCAGGATTGGGATCACTGAGTGATGAAGTTTTTTTTTTTATGAAGCTTGGAGGGGTGCTTTGGGTTTATTGGGTTGCATTAAATTATGTGTATTATATTTGGCTGGAAAACAGCTTTTAAGTGGGTTTGCATTTACATGTAAGCCTACTGTCAGGAATCAGCAGCAGGGATGGCCAGATCTGCGTGCCTACACTCAGACTGGGACCAGACTGTGTATGCTTTAAGTGAGATTTATTTACATGGAAAGAAGATCAATCCAAACGCCAGCACACAGCAAACATAAGAATGTAAGTGAACCAACCAGTGACAGAATACCTAACTAATCAACCTAACAAGGGGGAGCAGGTACAAGGCTACAGGGTACAGAGCAGGAGCAAGGTCAGGTTCAATGGCAAACAGAATCTGGCAGCAGCAAAACACTGGAGCAAGGGGCACTAGTAGAGGAGGACCTAAATACCCCACCAGCAGCCAGCATCAGGTGGAAACTGATTACTGGAATCTGGATGCTGTGAGACACCTGCTGGTGGACACAGAAACTTCAAACTTCTGCTCTAGGAAGCACGGTGCCACCAGCAGGTGATCCAGGTCCTGACACCTACTTAGAAACCTTCCCCTACTGCCTATCAGGTTAGAAAACAACTACTACTGCAAGCCTAGCCTTAACTTTCAGATGGCGTTTGGCAACATAGTAAAAAAAGATAAAGTACACAAATTGAATTTAAACATAAAAAATTGCAAAAGATTACATATAGGCCCATTCTCACTACTGTGCTGCAGTAATGCACAAGGTAGTATGATGCTTGTGCAATGTAGTTGCATTCAGTCTGAAAAACAAGTGTGTATTACACTGTCCAAAATCGCTTCCTGCACCTTTTTTGGTGCGTTAGGCAACCCTTTACCATGAATAGTCTGCCTTAACGCAACACGCACTCAACCTGTGTGTGTTCTAATGCACAAAAGTGTGAAGGGGCCTAAAGGAACAAAAGGCTGCTTTCTTTAGATTTGACTTAAGTTCACCTCTAAGCACATTCCCAGCTGTTTATTTCTTGCAGGGCTCTGGCCAGCAGGGAATGTATACATTGGTGTTACCATGACATGAGGTGACCTACCAGACCCCAGAATGCTCTTGAAGTTTATGTATAGGACAGAAAACAAAAAACATTCCATTCATATGACAGGAATTCCTGTATCTCCCATTGTTTGCTCCATTCAAGTAAATCAATTGTAGTCATGGGGCCATTGTCAGTGCTATAACGGAAAGCCATGTTATTTTTGACTGTCTATAGAAGGAACAAGCAACATATGAGCAGCAATGTTGTCTAATGATTTCTGGCACACTAATGGCTCCATCTGCACCTACCACAGCGCGGTAAATTTTATGTTTACATACTGAAAATAACCCCATTAGGATTCCGTGGAAAATGACTGGTCCTTTAATCAATCCACCCATCATCAGGCAGGGATATGTATACTGATACCGCAGAGACACTTAATAATCTCACTAGCTGGTAATCACACAATAATAATAAAAAAAAAAATCTCAATTTGTATACCATATTCTCCTTGTTACGTATTAGGTTTTCTTTAGTTGCAACAGACGTGGCTACAAATCCCGCAAGGGACTTTGATGGAAAAACGTAAGCATTTAAATCCTAGTTTTTTGGTGCTTTTATCTGATATTTTTTTTTTTAAGTTGTGATAGGTCTCTAAACTGATCATGCACATAGCAATTTGATAAAGATCAAACTTTCAGTTACAGTTCAGTTTTTTTTGGTCGATATTAGAAGGCATTTAAAGATATAATTTTTTTTTTTTTCTTCAATGGACCACAGAGCTAGGCCTATACCATGCGAACGTTTCCCAGCCTAGAATATTCTAAAATGTCTGTATGCACCTTATACCAAGGCCCAATGTTCCCATCTGCTCAGAATTCAAAACTGGGTTGACCTGCCCAAAAAGCGGAGACCACCTGATATGTGGTAGGTGTCACACCCAATTTTGATCATCCTGTTCGTTTGAGGATCTGAAATTCTAACCATATCATATCTATACAATCTGCTCTGCTGGGACGACTTCCAGTTTGTTCCAGCCAGACAAGCCCATTGTCAGACGCCTGGCAGATTTTAAGTGCCTATTTTACAGCCAATCTTTTTTTTTACTGAACAACAAAATCCAGCATGTTCTGCGGTCACTTCTATGAACTGTAGTTTGGTAGCAGCTGGGAAGCCGCAGGCTGCAGTTCTGGCCTACTGTGGAAGTAGTTATAGCTTCCTTCAGAACATTCAGTCTATCCTCATGGTAAGCATAATGACAACCTCATCTGGTCTCTCAGCTACTGCTGAGCTTTATTTCAATCCTGGAAGAGCAGAGAGAAAAAAAAACAAAAAAAACCACATTAATAACACTTTTATTGTTATAAGCGAATCGTGACTAGGTGAAATTTCTGTTCTCAGGTGCCCTTACTGTAGAGATGTTGGACACTTGTCTCAGTAGGAGATAATACCTGTATTAAGTAACAGATGTTTATGGAGATTTGCAGATGCCTACTTTCAGAATCGCACTAGTGCTCTCTTCAATTGGCCGCCTCGGGTTTACAGATAAAAGCTTTCAGGCTATAAGTGTTTCTGCAAGCCGGCATCTTACAAACATCAGTTAGCCAATAAAAGGTCAACATGCACAGCAAAGAAAAAAAAAAACTACATGTATTTATGTCCTGTCAAAAAATAATGTTCGGCCTGTGTTGCCTGTACAGGCTTTGGAACGATTGAAAAGGGTGGGCGACTGAGTTGAGCTGTAGAATCTCCTGTCCTTTAATCTTCCTGGTAGAGGTGCCAATGTAAAAAGGTAAAAGGCCCACTCACATCGTTCAGGTCTGTTGCATTGCATTAAATGCATGCACATTACATTGCACATTAGCCTGCATTGGGATAATCTAATCATTTCATGAATTGCTCAATGCACCACAAAAATTGGACATGCAGCATTTCTGGTGTTACCATGTTCTACGGTGCACTGGAAAAATGTATTGTGGTGCCATTCAGAACAGCACAGGATTACACCAAGCATCGTATTTTTGGCGGTAGTAGAGGATCATGCAACAGTAGAACCTCTTACATTTTTACATGTAAAAGTGGAACAAGAGACAATATCTATGGTTGACCTGCTTTATTCACCTATATAATGGTCATGTTATGACTAAAATAGTTGTGATTGCTCTCAAATGACCAATTACATGGACCAGAGACTTCAATTAAAGCTCAACTCCAGGCAAACAGCCAAATATATAGAGGAAATGCATAGAAGGAAGCATTTTACCTGCTAAACAGTTTGTATTTTAATCAATTCTTGAGATTTGCACAGCAAAACCAAATGGAGGGCACCACTTTCTCTGATACAATTAAGGAACACAGTGACGTCCTCTCTTAACCAAATTCCCTTCTGACCGGACAGTGAAGGAGCAGAAGACCGATGCCTCCTCTACTCTCCTTCTGTCAGCATGGTTTCTGTCAGCACATTTGCCTACAGCATGCCTGATTGGCTTTTAGGCCTGGTTCACACCTATGCAGGTTGCAGTTTGTATATTGCAGGTGAATTTCGCCTGTTTAAATACAAGTTCTTGATCCATTGACGTCAATGGAACCAAAAACCAGAAGAAAAAAAAAGTCCTTGGCCCTTTCCATAAAATGCATAGATGTGAACCTGACCCATAGTAAACCACATTAAATGGACTGTAGTGTATTTCTGCAAAACTGAAAATGCACAGGTGTGAACCAGGCCTTAAGCCTCCTTCTCCCAGTCTAAGAGCCCATTCACACAGGGGCAACTTTGGATCCGACTTCAAGTCGCCCCAAGTCGCCCCTAGTCGCCTCAAGTCGCGCTACACGAAAAAATCAATGTAAGTGAATGGATCTGTCTTAATGCACACTACTGCAGTCGCTCCGACTTCAGAAAAGGTTCCTGTACTACTTCAATCCGACTTGAAGGCAACTTGTACCCATTGATTTCAATGGAAGTTGCCTCCAAGTCTGATCACTGTTCATACTGAGGCAACTTTACAGGAAGCAGAAAAGAAATAGAAAGTAATTTCCTCCACTAAACAGCCAGCCCCCTCCTTCTCACACACAGCTGATAAGCTCTGATTGGCCACTTGTAAAGTTCCCTGTCCTGGAGGCGACTTCAAGTTGTGTTGTAAGTTGCCCCAAGTCGTGCTGTGATTCATACTCAAGTCGTGTCCAAGTTGCCTCCCAAAGTCGTGCTAGAAGTCGTGTTGCCCCTGTGTGAATGGGCTCTAAGTGATGTAAGGGATTGCATTTATTATAATACAGGATTTATAGCATGCCAACAGTTTGCACATCACTTTAAAATCTAAAAGGGAGACAGTACAGTTACAATACAAGAAGGCCCTGCTAATAAGAGTTTACAATCTAATAGGGTGGGGCAAGTGGTACAAAAGGTAATAATATTGTAGGGGATGAGCTGATGGAAGAGTTAAAAGTGCAGTTGTTAGTTGGAGGCCTGATAGACTTCCCTGAAGAGATGAGTTTTCAGGGATTGCCTAAAGATGGCCAGAGTAGGAGATAGCCAGACAGATTGAGATAGGGAGTTCCAGGAGGATGGGAGAGGCTCTGGAGAAGTACTGGATCGGCAGACGTGAAATCAGTTGCTTACACTAAGGCTGCATTCAAACAATCCATACACCTGGAGCTTCCCGGGATACACAGGTGTTCCTTGTAGGCAGGGCCAGAGATAAGGGAAGGGGGTGATGTGCTGTTTGGCATCTTTTCCCTGGATGCTGGATTGCCTTGTCCTGGCATTGCATGCAGGCAGCCGGCGCATCCCAAACTGCACATCGGGCTGGTCTGATGCATAGATCAGAATACAGTTCATGTTGTGATCTGTGAATTGAATACACACAGATGTGTATTCAGGGATGCACGTAGAGGTCTGTGCAGGTCAGTGAAGCCAGCTGCCTGTCATTGATTACAATAGGCTGCCTGCATGCCCCTGCATGGAAAAACTGTGCATTCCGGGCAGCTAAAGACACCCCTATCCATGGATGCACCGGTCAATATGCCCATGTGAATGAAGCCTAATTGAATAAAAAAATAGTAATGATTAAAGCTGAACTTGCCCATTTCTAGGAATTAGGCAAAAAGTACCCCTGCAGTACTAAAATATACAGGAGCTTCTTTGGGGAATAACTGCATATTTTTGGCTCCAAAATAATTTAACGGGCGTGCCTGAAAAAAAACATTTTTTTGTGAGAAACACAATCATTTCCTCCTTGTATCTAGGTTTCTATTGGCTAAACCAAAAATGCTCAAGCCTGAAATCACCTGAAATCACAAAGTGCTCATGCTCATATGTCAACCCAGAATTGCTGCTGGATGATTGCTATGGTTTACTGTATAGGTTTTTGTAGAAAAACTCAGTTTAGTTTTCTTTGCAAACCATTAATTTTTTTTTCTTCTTGAGAGAAGTTAGTTATTTTACAAATAAGTCATGAAATATCGCAGCAAATGCATAACAAAACAGCAACCAAATACCCTCTCATTGTTTACCTAGCAGTAGAAAAGAATCAATCGGTTATAGAGGGTCACACCACTTTTACTGCCCCGCAGTCGTCTGTTTGCACCCATTAAGCAGGAATCCCTGACAACACTACATAGTAATGCAGACAAATGAGAAACTGATAACCTGGGACATGCCGGCAATTGTCAATAGCATATACTTCTGCGCAGGGTCGCTCAATCAATAGAGATTTGGCCTTGTGTAATACAGATCATCTTCTCACACCAACAGCACGAATGGTTTGGAAGATATACAGGGCAATACACAACAGTTTATAGTCAATTTACTTATGCAATTTAACCTCACAAGCAATATTAGGGTCCATTTTAAAAGGGACTTTTTCTGTAGCATCAGGCAGGTGCAGTCTTGTATGTGACGGTAACTTCCTTTCTCAGCTAAAATGCAACTTGGCGCGCATTTCTGAATTCAGTAGTTAGAAGATAAAGTCAACAACCAATGCTTGTTAACGCATGTTGCCATTGCATCAAAATGCATATCAAATGCTTTTGACGTGTTGCCTTTGAATTCTATGGGCCATCCAATGCGTTAAAAATGCAGAAAAATTGACGCGTATTTATTTGAATATTCACCAAACAGAAATTTCTGACTTATATGTGTAAAAAATGTAGTGTGCTGTTTTTTGAGGGGGAAGACCTTTATATGTACTGTTTGCACATATTTTTGAAAATCACCATTGGCCTCAAAGTGACACTCTTGGTAAAATCAATGTTCAAAATACATGACTTCTTGCAAAGAATACTCCTCTCCTGCTGCCCACAATAGTGAAAAGAAACCGGTGGCTAAAGAACCTGCAGAATCTGAAACTTGGGTATTAATTTCCTAGTCTCCTGTCAGTGTGCCGTGGTTCCTCCTGCCCACCCCTACGTCACAGCTAGGGATGAGCTTGCATCTGTTCTGAACAGGCTTAGGTCAGAACCCAAAAGTCACCCGTCATTTCTGAGCCAATGAGCTGTGGGTGGGGAATCCAGCTAACTCACACAAAGGGGTGGGGATGCTAATGACAACATCGCTTTAATATGGCCACATGGCCATGTTAAGTCCATATCATTGACCCAATACATGTGGCCAAATTGGCCAAGAAATGGGTTCAGACCTAAACCTGTTCAGAACAAGCACACGCTCATCCCTAGTAGTGACTTAGGGGTCAGCTGGAGGAGTCCTGGAGACCACAAAAGAGGTTAGGATGAAATCTACCAAAGTAGAAATTAAACCCCTAAGGCAGTGATGTCAAGCTCAATGTTATTGCGGGCTGCAACAACAATCTGGTTGTCCTCAAAAGTACTAGTTGTATCTGTAAGATTGGATGTCCAGAGCATCCCACACCCCCTCTACATCAGAAGTCAAGAGTCACCCACCCTTCCTTACATAACAATCCCCCCCCCGACCTTGTGCTGCTGCTGCTGGGAAGAAGCTGCAGGCGGATCTTTGAAGCAGAAAGTGCAGGGTCTGGAGGAGGACTGGAGTTAGCTTCTGGAGTCTGCCGAGACCAGGGGGGAGGTAGAGACAAGGTTGTGCTGCGGCTGCACAGAGGCGCAGGATCTGTTGGAGTCCTGTCCTCCTCTCTGCTGCTGACTGCTGAAACGGGGGGTGCATCTCTCCATGGCTGCACAGAGACATGCAGGATCTGGCAGAGGAGATCTGTCGTTCTCTCTGCTGTCGACTACTGAGACAAGGTGGGATGGAGACGAGGGGGGTACCGCAGCTGCAGTGGAGGTGCGGGGGCCACATGAATTGGCCCGGCGGGGCCACATTTGGCCTGCGGGCCTTGTGTTTGACACATGTGCCCTAGGGTAATTCCCAGCTCTACCTAAACAAAAATGTTTTGCATTTTACTTTATTGTGGTAGACAACCTCACTGACCAATAAGCAAGCTTAAGACATGGAAAAGTGTTAGGGTAACCTTATTTCTAGTAAGAAAGGTATATGAGATTTGATATACCTTCAGCTGCCTATACCTGGATGCACTGATCATTTTGACATGAGGATAATATCTCTAATACTCTTCTGTATTTCTTTTTCATATGTTCATTTTGAAATACTCAAGTTTGTAGTATGTTAACCAAGTATTTTTCATTGACAGACCATGGCTGGGGATTAGGAAACAGACATATAATATACATGTCTAAGTGACGCTTAGTACCAGAAAGGGCCCTATTAATTTAGTTTCCCCCCTAAGCAGCTCCAGTGACTAGCAGAAGATACGCAATGAGACATATATGGGGGTGAAGATCTTCTGGGATATACGGCAGAACATTTCCTGGAGAAACGCTCTTCAAGCTGAATATGATCAACTGGAGAATCTGGCATATCCACTTTTTAAATTTCTCTCTCAAGTCTCACAGGAGCTCTGACAGGATTGGATGTGAGCAGGAAAACTCAAGATCAAGGCAGACAACCCAGGAGGAACAGCATAACAGTAGATTGCCTCAAGGAAACCACGATTTGAGGAAACTGCCTTTTCTTACCATTCTAAATGATCACGTAATTTGCTCAGCTCTTGAGACAGGCAACCAGCCCAAAGTTATACATCTAAAGCAATCCATGGAAACTAGAATAAAGCCTCTAATTTAGCAGAACAAAATGAAAAAAGGAACCACATAAACTGCCTATGCTTTCGGCTATATTCACACGAGGTGCTAAATGCCACCTCTGGACGCAGGGACACCATGTGCAATGGCTAACTTACAAACAAGCTGTCTAGCCCTTGCCAGTTTGTGTGCGGTCAGAAACTCCACAGAAAAGCCAACCCTGGAGGCACACTGTCTGGACGAAGTATAAGCCTGACAGCTCCTGCTGGTCGCACAAGATGTGTACAATCATTGTTTGGAAGTGCCAGCAAGAAAATAATGATTCTGACTGGTTGTCTCCCATGTGTGGCTGTGTGAATGTAGTTTAAAGCGGAACTAAAGCCACTGATTCAACAGTTTCAAAAAAGTTATGGCACATGCCAGGAATATAACTGTCCCATTAGTCGTGTTCTCAACCAAACTGTCAAACCATCAAATGGCTGGTGTCATAACCGATCACATGTACAGCAACATGGTAATTGAAGATCAAACAGAGGCCAAGATGGCACGTTCCTCGAGTGAAAATTATTAGGAGGGTTTAGTTCCACTTTAAGAAAAACAGTTTTGTGGGCCCCTTTCACACATGCGGACCGTTTGTCCGTTCTTCATCCATTCGATGACAAACCAGATGTAAATCTTGAAAAAACATGACTGAACCGATGAAACGAATGGTCCGCATGTGTGAAAGGGGCCTTATGTATACCCAGTGAAGTGACTAGCCTCGGGTGATGCACAGACATCTAATCCCCCTATATAAGTTGTACCCATTTGCAGTATTCTCTTTTCCACAGCTATTCAAAGTTCAGAATTTATACAACTTGTCTGAGCTGTGACAAAAAAAAGTGGGCAAAAAGCTGTATGCAGAGCTCACTGAGGAGAGTTCTGACAGCTGATTGGAGGGGAGGGGAAGGAAAGGGACACACCCACCCCCCTTCACACAGAAAAGAACTGAGGCTGTCAGTTAGCTGGAGCTCCCTCCCCTGTCACCTTTTTTCTATTGGGTTCAGGAAAACGTGTCAGAAATGACTCATTGTGATAACAGAGGACCGAAGCAGCAGACAGAAATGACACTTAGTGCTCACAGTACATACCATAGAGGGATATGCTTTGTTCATACTCATGTCAGAGGTTTAAAAACACTTTAGGCATTGGAGAGGAGGGGTTTATCAAACGTGGGGTGGTATCTCCTAAATGAATCATCTGGGGTTGGATTTAAAATAATGGGTCATATTCCACCAATTCTGGACCACAAACAAATCTATACACACACACACACTTTAAAGTGAGGATCTATGGTAAGAATATAAGCTAAATTCCAAAACTAACACACCAGGATAAGGATATTTATTTTTTTTAAAAGTGACAGTTATTATATTTTCTACAAAGTCCACCAAATCCCCACAGCAGGTCTCAGACTGCAGTGCTAGAGTTGTTTTTTTCCACCCTCTCCCCCCCCTTGGTCATTCACAGAACATTATCTATTCTGTGATTAGCTAAGGAGAGAAAGTGGAGTGGAAAAACACTAGAGCTGCAACCTACAGGACCCTCAACACTCCTGTCCAGAGCAGGCAGGAAGTAAAAAACGGGAGCCGTACTATCCGCCAAGAAGATATTGACTTTCAAGTACAATGCAGCGAACTGGCTATGAATTACACCTGAGCAGAGGTGACATTTGTTTATACAGAGCTTAACAAAATCTCTGTGCCTTGAGCTTTGGTTTAGAGCAGTGGTCATCAACCCTGTCCTCAGGGCCCACTAACAGGCCAGGTTTGCAAGATAACTGAAATACATCACAGGTGATATCATTTGCTGCTCATTGATTGCAGTATTCTAGTCTGCATCTCCCCAAGGTAATACATAAAACCTGACCTGTTAGTGGGCCCTGAGGACAGGGTTGATGATAGAGTTGCCACCTCATCCCTTTACACCTTTAAATTCCACAGGTTCTGAGGCTAATTAAATGCAGATAAGGCACCAAGTGAGTTTAATTACCACCTTAATCAGCCACAGAACCTGTGTAATTAATATGTGTTTGGGTTGAGGTGGCAACCATAGTTGATGACCACTGGTTTAGAGTGAAAGAATATCACCAGCATACCACGGATGTGACGGTCACATGCCTGATGACTTGGTCCTGCATGGCTGCGAAACGTTGCTTCTGCTGTAATGATGTGATGACTGAGTAAAGCTTTGGACCCATTGTGGAGATCTGTGGTGACATTCTTCCACTCTGATCTTCGGTTTCAGCCAATGGTCGCTGCAGCACCCGTTTACATACAATGCCATTTACATGAGAACGTGCATATTGGGAAAAGTATTTTAGAATCCTTGAGCTCTGGTTTGAGGCCGGGTTCACACTGTAACCCCCTGCGGATCGCACAGGAGAGCTGTGCGTGCCTGTTCCCCGTTTCAGGGATGAATCATGGCCAATTCTATGCCTGAATTCGGCCCTGAAACTGAGCCAAAGACACACAGCGTTTCTGTGCAGTGCGCTCCACAGCCGCAACGGAGTTATGTGAACCGGCTACATAGGGAGCCAGTCACATTCTCCTGCTATGCGAGAAACCTGTATCTAATTTGCATAGGTGTGAACCCGGCCTAAAGGTTGAGAGAAAAAAAAAATATCGGATGGACTTTAAACTATTAGAGAGTTGTGGTCAATACATAGGAGAAGAAACTGAAGCAGCAAAGGGCCTCATTGAAATGGCCTATCAGAGTCTACAGTGGGGATCACAGGTGTGTGTGTGTGAACAGCCATGGCCAAAAAGCGAATGAATGACAGACTGACAGTGTTGCGTGGTTCACATGGAACCTCACAGCGAGTGGTTATATGTGATTAGGGTCAGATGAATGTCTGTGGACCCAGGCAGTTTGCATCCAGGGCCACACATCTGTCCCTAAGCGCGTGTATCCGATCAATGTGCAGTTGTACGTGGACAGCCGTGGCTCTAGCTCTACATGGATAGAACAGAAAAAAAGAGAACCCGTTTGTTCCAACAATTAGCCAAACTCATCATTTCATCGGCTTTAGAGCTGTGACAAAAATGACTTTCAGAAACATTTCCTTTTGATTAAAGAAAAGCCTAACACACTACACCTTCCTCAGTGATATGATTAATGCAGAGCCATTTTTCAAGGTGTGTATTCAGATTAATAAAAATAAGCAGGCACCGAGTATAGAACCAAAAAGTAAATTAACTGAGTCCGTTCAGCTGGAAAAATGAATATTTTCTGCATTTTCTGTGCAGACCGGATACATTTATAACTACAAAAATCTACTGAAGTGTAATAGGTATAGTGGGTATCACTATGGCAGCCATGATATAACATCCAACCAATTTATATGTCTGTGGGTCTCTAGGGGGCTGACGACAAGTCACTATTAAAAGAAAGAAAATATTTAGAATTCAACAAGGTCCGTTTTTTTATGATGCCAATAAAACAAATATGAATTCAAATGTATGCATAGACATGACTGTTTTATCTTTGTATTGTGTAGGGAAGGGTTAGGCCCCCTGTCAGGTTGTTCCTGCCATATGAGCCTACTGGATAGCTTAGCCTGCCTATTTGGTCACCAGGCCAGAAAGTGATGCAAAATAGAAAGTTTCCAGTTGTTGCCAGAATAGGAGGTAGGGAGAAATCTATCAGTGGGTACTACACATACACTATAAAGAAATATATGTTTACAGTTTAAGGCTAGTTATTTTTTTTTTTAAAGAAAAACTGGAAAAATATGTTTTTTTAAATCTGTTGGCACACAAGGAGTTAAGTGTAAGGTTTTTTTTCTTTTTTTTTTTTTGCAGCACTGCCCACCCCTCCTCTCCCCTTATCCAAACACAGAATACTTTCTATTCTATGAACCAATTCACAAAATCCAAACCCTTTTGGGTTTTTATTGGTATCTGAGGCTTGGTTAGAAAGATTTACCCCCCCCCCCCCCCCCCAGGCTCATTTACATAACGGTTGTCCACTGATAAGTGATCAGCGGTGGATTGTTTTGGGGGGCAGAATCCACAGGCATAGAAGTTGAATCCAATGGAGTGTATAGAGGTTGAAACCCTTAAAACGTCATTCACTGACAGCCCCCCTCCTTTATCTGACGATAACTCGCTCTGTAAGTGTTTGTTATAAAAAAAATCTCTCTAAATACCTTTTTCCAGTTATTTTAAGGCCAGTCATGTGACTCCTGGCCTCCCTGCTACTACGATTCAGGGCTACAGCAGGAGGGGCCGAGATCTTCTCACTAATGTCAGCCAGGAGTCATGTGACCATTGTGCTGCTGGCCGCTCAGCACCTCCGACTGTAGTCTTGGATCGCAGTTAGCAGAGCGGCCGGGAGTCATGTGACCGGCCTGAAGATAACAGAAAAAGGTATTTAAGAAGCATCTATTTAAACAAACACTTACAGAGCAAGTTATCGCCGGATAAAGGAGAGGGGCTGCCAGGATATTTTGTAGCTTTTTTTTTATTACGAATAGCGAGGGGGGGGGGTTGAGACTGAGACACAGACACGGAGCTGACAGGCAGGGAGGAAAGAGAGCTGCAGATGATGGAGGCACGTAAGCTGACCACAGTAGTCAGGGCTCAGCAGCCATGATTATCGTGGTCAGCTCACAGTGGGGGAAACAGGAAGTTGCAGGTTCAGCCAGGTTTTTCACAGTTTAGAGAAGGGCCCATTAGACAGCACAAGCACTGTGCTGTTTGATCTGCTATAAGGGAACAGGATCTCTTTTTTTTTTTTCTTTTAGGGATACAAACACCTTAATTTCACAAAGTACAGTACAGGGGATGCTTCCCCAACCTTTGATGTGCAAGAAGACAATGGGGTCGATTTACTAAAACCAGAGAGGTGCAGCTGTGCATGGTAGCCAATCAGCTTGTTCAATTAAGGTGTTACTAAACCCAGGACCCTACATTCACTATATCTGGTCTCCCACAATACACAGAACATGGAAATTCAATCATTTTAGTAAATATAAACTGTAAGGCCTCATGCACATGAGACGCCGGTGCAAACTCTGCTGAACACGTTTTTAAAAGCTGAAACCGGCAGTTAGAAACGCCCTTTTTGCCGCGTTTGCATGCCGCGTTTAGCCGCATTTGCGTCTAGAAGCGTCTGCAGAGCAGAGAATGACATTCTGCAAACCAAATTTGGGACCCCGTATCTCAGGGCCACTTGGTGCTAGGAATCCAAAATTTGGATATGTTATAGTGTTAGTCCACCTGTGTTAGCACTCAAACTTTGGGGTTCCTAGTACCAAGTGGCCCCAAGATATAGGGCCCCAAATTCGGGTTGCAAAATGTCAAGCACTTTTCTGCAGCAGAGAATGACATTTTGTGACCCGACTTTGGGGCCCCATCTTAGGGCCACATGGTGCTAGGAATTTGGATATGTTGTAGTGCTAGTTCCGCTGTGTTTGCACACCAAATTTGGGGTTCCTAGCACAAAGTGGCCCCGAGATATGGGCCTCCAAAGTCGGGTTGTAAAATGTTCCTTTAAAAACGCAAACGTGGCTAAACGCGGTAAACACTACCAATACACACCAAACTGAGAATGCGCAGCTTGCCCCCAAGGCTCTGTACTATCAGGTGATGGATTGGGGACAATGGAAGAAGGGGAGGTTCACAGAAGACCGCATCAAACAGCCTTTTTACACAATGCAGAGGATTAACCCCTTAGGTTTCACGTGGAGCATAACCAGCATGCTTTACTACATATTCACACTGATTTTATTTTGCGGGTTTAGTAACAGTTCACGTTTTGACAAAAACAAAAAAAAAACAAAAAAACTGGAAGCTGACTGGTTTCTATGCAGAGCTGCACCAGATTTTGCACTCAGTTTTAGAAAATCAACCCCAATGACTTTCTAAGCCCGTGTCTGCAATGAATGAGGAAGCATGAGAAAACAGGAGTGTACCAACTAGCACTAAACAGGATGAAGAACAAGGGCACAAATACATTTGTTGCAGCACCACACTGCCATTAGACACCACTATATTAACAATACAATACTGTACATTGCAGCTGCAGTAACCCCATAATATGTAGGACACAACAGTCAGTCTTGAGCAGAAAGTGCCGTTACTACTCTAACTATACAGTGAGGCATGGTTTCTAACCTCCTGAAAATTGGATGTAGGGTTTATACATAATTTACGCAAAATTAGTACTCACTGGAGATGCAGAATGGAATCCCCTTAATCTATATAAAACATTTTTTTTTACTTACTGCCACAGTTGTCTTTCATGGTTCCTCTAATAATCAATCTATTCGTCTCACATTGGTTAAAATTTCAATTACAAAAGCTCACATTACTTGGCATTCAGCAGGTTGATGAGTTAAATCAGGTGCAGACATTTATCATCAACTAAAGAAGAGAATAATGGTCCTTCAACTGTGCGTAATTCAATTTCCCCAAAGACCTCTAACGGGAGGAAAAGCAGAAGATGAAGCGGCCCTGCTGTAAGCCTACCATCAGCGCCCTAACAATGAGGAACAAGGTAAAGAAGTCCTCTTCAGCGTATTAACCAGTCACTTTCTGCTAAATCTACATACTGGCAGGCCATGGGAAATGACTTTCTACAGGTCAGTGATCCCTAGTAACGGGTCAGTCACTTTCTAAACTTACATCCCATTACTCTTTGTTGTCCTCAAACAAAAGAATTCACACATTCCCAAATAATTCCGGCTATCCAATCCCGCAGAAGACAGGCAAAGATTTGCTAAAATAATGAAGCAATCGTTTTGTGGTGTCCCAACTATTGAATTGGTGGAGTTCTTAAGGCTCTTTGTATGGAATATAATGAACAAAGCCACCAACTATAGAGAGATTGCAACTATTCACGTGCCGTCTACTATAAAATGTATGAAGCCATAGCTCAGGCTTCTAGTAAGTGCTCCACTTTATCCTTAGCGTATCTAAAACCCAAACTTTGTTTTGTAGTTCTGAATAGAGTGGGGGGTAGTGTTAGAACCTCTGTCAGTTTTTATTGTGGCCTATGTCCCATAACCATTGTCACCAAGAGTAAAAGCAGTATTAAAGCCTAGTTGTAGTCCAACACAGCACATGTCAACAATGGCTTATAGCAAAGTCCAGAAAAGGAATGGGCCTCCCTCTGCTCCAAAAATGCTCCAAAAAAGCTTGCTTACCAAATTTTGGAACAGAGCCAGGTGCGTTTGGCATTGCGTGTTTTGCGGCGATTTTCGTGCATTTTCTTAAACGTCAATTGTGGCAAATTTGCACCACATTTGGGATGCCATTAAAAAATTAAGGCACTGCAACCACGTCCCTCATTTTGCGGTGATTCTGGAATCGCAGGCAGAATCACATTATTCTACCTGCAATTCCAATATGCGCAGGTGTGAACAGGGCTTTAAAGTGTTACTAAACCCAGGACCCTGCATTCACTATATCTGATCTCCCACAGTACACAGAACATGGAAATGCAATCATTTTAGTAAATATAAACTGCTAAATACCTTTTCTCATCAGCGGTATATAGCAGTCTTGTGACTTCTATCAGTGCCAGGTTAAAGTCTTCACACTGCACTGGCTGTCCTATCCAGGACCCCTGACCCTCTGCCTGGACAGTGCCGATTGGCCCTGTGCTGATCAGATGCACCCTCCCAAGGTTTAAGAAAAAAAAACTTTTGAGCAATACACACCAAACTGAGCATGTGCAGCCTGACTCCAGTAACTCTGTCTTATCCAGACATGTTTTGGAGTCCGTGGAAGAAGGGGAGAATCTGTGCCTACAGGACAAAACAGCCTTTTACACAATGTGGAGGATTAATCTCTTAGGTTCCACAATGAGTATAACAAGCATGTTTTACTGCATATACAGACTCATTTTACTGTTGTGGGTTTAGTGACACTTTAAGGACACTGACTTGAGTCCCCGTCAGACCGGAGGATCAGCAGAGGCTTATTCTCTGCATGCTGTCCTCTTTGGCCAACCTTTCTCAACCAAGGTTCCTCCAGAGCAGGGGTGTCAAACTCAATTTCACCGCAGGTCGCATCAACACTATAGTTGCCCTTGAAGCGCCAGTTGTATCTGTAAGACTATACAGATGTGTCTACTCTATCACATTAAATGATTGCCTCTGTATTTTTTAATTATCACTGGTTTTAGTAATAGCTTCAGACTTAAGCTGTGAAGGGCAGGTGCAGACCGGCATGGAGCCCAATCACACTCCTGTAGCAGGTGATGCAAGCCTGAAAAGGAAAGTCACACATTGCTGGTATGATCCACAAGGAACTTTATCAGTGACTGTTCAGACAGAACATGGTTGTCCCATGGTGTTCTGTCTGCACAGTTTCCAATAAAGTTTCTTGTGTTTGATACCAGCAGTGTGCGACCCTTCTTTTCAACTGTCATAGAATTGTATTATTCAAATAATAAATTATAAGCAGATGTCAAGAGCACCCCACTCCCCCCTTACATTGGATGTCAAGAGACCCCTCACCATCAGAAGTCAAGAGTCCCCCATCCTCCCTCATCTTGTGCTGCCAGGCAGAAGCTGTGGGGGGAGCTAGGAAGCAGAACCTGCAGGGTCTGTAGGAGGACCAGAGGAGGGCTGGAGTCTGCTGAATGCGGAGACCAGGGGAGCCAGGGATGAGGGGGTTCTGCAGCTGCACAGAGAGCTGCAGGATCTGTAGTTGGAGTTATGTCCTCCTCTCTGCTTCCAACTACTGAGACAAGTTGTTGGTGGAAACGAGGGGTGTGCCACAGCTTCAGAAGAGGTGGGGGGACCACATGAAATGGCCTAGTGGTCCAGATTCGGTCCATGGGCATAGTGTTTAGCAAATGTTCTCCAGAGATTGCTAGGGGTTCTTTGAGAAAAGACCAATTTCTGCCTTTCAGATAGCCTACAAGATCATTGGTGTCAGTGGGAACAGATCAGCAAGAGGGGGAATTTTTCCCACTACCCACAAATGTAAGTGGCATTCTTCCCACTGACCATCCTACTATCGTACAGTGAGCTGTAAATATTAGTCCCAAAGACTGGAAAGTTATTTCAAGCATTCCTTCATGTTAAGGTTGAGAAAGAATGTCTGTGCATGTCGGCGCCAGGCACCATTGACATCTGGACTCAACTGCAGTATGTCAGAAGGAAGGGGCAAGTAACATTTTTAGGATTAGGACTTTGCACATGCTGACTTGCAGTCAATGGTTCACGTTATGTACAGCGTATTCAAAAATAAATAAAATAGCATTCCTTCAAATAAATCTGCAACAGGTACATTTTGAAAGGCGGCTATGTATTTTTCCCGTAGGATGAGAGATCTCAGCGGGTTTTCATTAGTCAGTGCCATCGTCTTGGCTATCAGTCATACATACACCTGTAGTATGAAAACACAGACACATGTCACGTTTCCTTCATTACACGCAACTTTGTTAATCATCTGCAAAGTCACAGCGCTGAGATCTTATGCCGTGGCTTGGAAATTCACTCATAAGTGACTGTATATGTGCATCAATTTTTATTTGAGGGCTCCTGGGGGTTCTGATGATGAAGTATGTGAGCAGGATGAAAATGGTAAAGTCAGGGCAATTTGTTCAAAGAGATTTATTGGACCAAGAAAGTGAAACCGCACTTTTAATCCATTTGCTGCCACAGGGGCCTGCGATGCTCTGCTACACTGAATGGCAGGCGCTGGAAGGAGAAGACGGGTCTGGAATCTCTCTTCCATACAGGGGGGTTTAACCCTTTCTCTGTCCACAAGAGCAATTGCAATAGTACTCTGTTAATTGCTATACATTAAGTATGGCACCTGAATGCACATGTACAATATCTGGCAGCGCACCTGCAATACAGCTCGCCACAATGCACATAGTGTATGCAGATACATTTTTTCCGTGCATTACAGGGCGCTAACAGCCCATTCACAACAAATAGGCTTTCTTAACGCACAAAACCCAGATCCGTTAAAGTGGAACTTTACCCATAATAACTTGATAAAGTTCTTTAGCAAGGAACATACATGTCACATTAATAATTATGCTACCAAATCTAGCGTGTGCTGTAAATTGCCTTGAGCATTGCTCCTGTTACTTTCTGCTGAAGGCTGCCATTTTTTCTGAAGGCCAGGGCCCCTGAACAGCAGTGAATCTTTAGGCTGTCACCAGATCGGCCTTTACAAATTCAGCACAGTGTCTAAAAATAGAGAGTAACTGAACATGTGCAGAGCAGGGTGTGACAGTATTTCTGGATTTTAAACAGTATAGACCCTTATTTTTTTTAATGCTATACCTGCAAAAGGAGCCAGCATGAAGTGATCTAGCAAGAATTCATTTTCTGACTAAAGTTCAATTTTAGGGACCTTAAAGATGTAGTTTAGTTTGTCAGAAAAAAAATAATAGGGGAACAATCTGCACCCTTCCAGTCCCCGCTCTGCTTACTTCTGGTGGGTGATGAGCAGTCAGTGCCCACAGAGTGCTAGAGTGCTGCACCAGCTGTATGGGCATTGAGAACGCCCAGGGAGGCAAGTACAGCAAGAACTGGTGGAGGGTGTAGGCTGTCCGTTCACCTTTTCATTTTGTGTAAAAAGGTTCACTTACAATTTAAAGTGTACGTAAAGTCACTTTTTTTTTTAGTTTTGGAGTACGGAAGGATTAGAACCTCTTATTTTTATTTTTTAAAACGTTCTCTGTTCCCACTAGCTATACTCACCCTCGCTGGATGTCAAGGTGACCATTACTACTGAGGCAGATAATGACGGGAAATATAACATTTTTGCTGTCACCAGAGCAAATAGTTGTGGTAAATCTTTCAACGGGGACACCTGTTAAGCAACAATTGTCTAAGAAAAGAATTCCTGTCACTTTGTAGATATTTCCTCTCAGCTTCCTGTTGCATCTCCAGGTCAGAAATTGCAACTGAGACTCTCGCCAGCAAAACGCACACAGCAAAAATAAACTCAAACTGGTTTGAACACTAAACCTCCCCCCTATTATGCTTTCACAACCAAACACTCAGCATTTTAAACATATTGCATGATAAGCAAGCTGGGAAACATTGTACAGTACATTCTTCATTAATAATGTGCCCGAACATTCATAAACCTTTCTAATCACTGTCACTGGCTCCAAGTTCCCAAGGGAAGCTTTGATGAATGTCCTGCCTAGGAAAGTAAGCTCTAGTTACCAAGTCCCAATGGACACCAGCTATCCATCTATTGCAGCCTTTCTCAACCAGTGTCCATGGAACTCTAGGGTTCCTCTAAAGGGTGGCCAAGGATTCTATGAGCAATGGGCAATTATGACCTCTTAGATAATTAACCACTACCACCAATGATCTTTTTATCTATCTGTAGGGAGGGGGGTAAATTTCCAATGACCACAAATATAGCGAGCATCCTTCCCATTGACCATCGTGCTAACGTACTGTGAGCTATACATATATAATAGTAATAATTAGTAGAGAATCCCCGAGCCTTGAAAGTTATTTCAAGGGTTCCGCCATGTTAAGAGGTTGAGGAAGGAGAAGATGCTAATAGAAGTGTGGCTTGCCGTCTCAGGCTGGGTTCACAGTGATTCCAGATGCGGCTCGCAGCAGGGCTCCGGTGCGTCCCTGTTCTCCGTTTCAGGGATGAATCAGGGCCAAATTTTTTCCTGAATTCGGCCCTGAAACTAAGCCAGACACCTCAGGACTCTTGTGCAAGCCTCTCTGCAGCCACCACGGAGATGTGTGAACCGACTCCAGAGGGAGCCAGTCACATTCTTCCTGTCATGCGAATTGGATGTGGGGAAACCTGCATCCAATTGGCACTAATGTGAACCCAGTCTTAAGGCTCCCAGCTCGGGGTCCATAGGACCCTGTAAGGGAAAGGAGCCACCCTGAGCGCTTAGGTAGAGCTTAGGTAGAATTGTGTGCTTCATCAGAATCCAGGAGGATGGGACCACTGCAGTATTTAAAGAAAAAAAAAAAAACAGCAGATAATGTAAACTCATTATTTGAGCAGTAGGAAGTGAGAAAAAAAAAAGGCCAAAGCTTTAAAGTTACTTTAAAGCAAGACTGTCTCCACATACAACAAACTACTGGCCAGCAAAGCTGTCATTAGAATGATGCCTTATGGTACCTTCTCAGAGAGGACATTACGTTTCAGCTTCACATTAGGACCCCTTTCACACTGCAGCTCCGCTAAAGCTTTGCTGTGTTTTTGCGGTGCATTAGCGGCGCTTTTCGGGCGCAATCAGGTGCAGAAAAAAAACGAAGGTCACTGCACAGGGTGTGAATGAGCCCTGAAGTACTGACATTCATTGATGTATCTGGCCAGCCTATCTTGGACAGATTTAAAAAATGAAGTTGTGCGACTGGCATCCGATAGGGAGTTAGGACGACAAATTATTTTAGCCAAGCTCAAAACATGAAGTGAAGGATCCCAGGAGCCAATGACAAAAGGAAAAAAATGTTCTGGTCATTTCAGTACACATTTTTGACTCACCAGTGGCAGCTATCCCATTTGATTCATGAGTCTATAAAGAATATCAGAGTCTTCGGCATGCTAACAGACTCCGCCACAGCCACTGACACGAATTTAATGGAAGCCTGTGACCCAGAACAAAATCTCGCTTTTCTTATGTAAACAGCTTTACCTTCCGTCTAAGAGCTCAGTCCCTGCGAGACTCTGACAGGGATGGGTAATGAGAAGGAAAAGATGCAGCAGGAAGAGTTATGCCATAAATCCCCATCACTGTCCACCCCGATTTCACTACAACCATTAAGAGGGTTTATTTCATTATGCAGAACCCTTTCATGTTCCTCTATAGCTATGTGTTCCTTTATTCCGTAACAACTTCCAGAAAAGGGACCACTATAAAGTTGAATTCTAGCCAATTGGAGGATGAAGTTTATCCTAGCTTCAGACACAGTAGGAAAAAAATAAAGCCTTTGTCAGCTTTTTATCCTAAATCTTTCCAAAGCCCAGCTCTAGGAAAATTTACATTTATACATTGTAGTGGGGCTGTCCCTGCAGTGGAAGGGTTAATTGCTAGCTTTGTCTAGGAGAGAGGAGGAAAACTTTTACTTACCCGATCCTCCACTCCAGTCTGATGGCGCTCCAGCTGTGGACTGTCCCTCGTGTCAACACGTTCATTGAAGGGCTATGGACCGTGCTTTAATCTTGATGACGTCATCAGGATCCTACACTGCTAACGGGAAAAGACACTGCAGAGATAGGTCTAGCATCAGTGAGGAGTGAAGCATCAAGTAAAAAAATTATTTTTTGATCCCCTAGACCTAAATGAGCAATTAACCCTTTGCAGTGCAGGTCCATCACTGCAAGGGATAACTTTTTTTAGTTACCTGGGGTTAAGCTTTAAAGTATATGTAAATCCTAACTAAATATTTACTTTGGTAGAGCACTGTCGTTAAAAAGAGATGTGCTTTAAAGAAAATTCAGTTTGAACCTTTTTCATCCTTTGCTGCATTTCAGTGCTGCTGATCCCCTTCAGCCACATTGTTTTCTTGAGGCAACTCAAATGCCTTTCTCAAGGTGGGCTTCCTGATGGTGAAAACAGTGGACCATGTCTGCATAACATAATCCCCATTGGCAGAATGTGACAGGGTGACAGTGATGGGCAAGTAGAAAAGTATTGCTAATCTAATACAGGACTGGTATCTTATGTGTACTCACACCTCCGTTGGCTCTCTTTGGTCTAGGCCTATCATCATGGTCATCTAAATTTCATACCATTGTTACACATATCTTGATTGTAGCCGTTTAGCAATAGCGTGCTCTTAGAATAATCCCATTCCCCCACCACTCTGTTATCTCATCCATTAATGACCACTGCCACATGGAATTTCTTTTTGCCAAAACACATTTAACAATGAGCAAATTTACCACACTTTGGCTCCCCAAGTTGTCTGACACCAGAACCATCTCACTCCCACTCTGACACCCGCTAAACATGATACACCTGAGTACAGATAATCGGCTCCCCCCATAAGTGATGCTACCATACCACTTCTAGACCAAATGGAGCCGTAATACACCGGTTTTAGGTTCATAATAAGCTATGCTATCGCATACACTCAAGTTCTGTGTCCTCTTTCTTTCCCTAATTTCCTTCTCCTGCCCTTCTTTTCTCCCCCATTCTGGATACTCCCTCTCCCCTGAGAAGCAGTGTCCTCGCTGACCACCTATATGCTCCCTCATACACTTTTGACTATGAATGTAACCATCAAGATGCAACTTTACACGCGTTTTCCTGTAAGATGTATACGCTTTCTTTGAGGGGAGGACTTTCCTCCCCCTCCTTTGTCATGATCTTTTATTTCCACAAAAAAAATGTTACAAAAAAAAAGAAAAACGCAAGTTTTTTTTGCACGTTTGAGGTTTACATTTAATACGTTATAATTGTTGGCCAAGAACCCTTCATTGGGGGGGGTATAGTGCAAGATGGATTAAACTGTTACTGCACTTTATACTTGACAGGTGTTTTATTGTGAGATCACCAGCTATTCTATGGAGAAGATTGAAGAAGCTCTGCACAATGCATGTGCCCAACGACACTTGGGAAAGAATTGCTACAAGTCTTAGGCGACTTCTCTGATTTAGTTCAGGAAACCTCTCCTGAAAGAGATATGGAAGCTGCCAATGTTGATATCTTGTTCTACAAACTTTAGTTTGCTAGTTATGTTTACTCTCTTCTTCAGTACTTTGTGTTCCTTACCTTAGTCTGGCCATAGACTGTTATTTTCTTTCCTGCAACTACTACATAGTAAGTATTAACAGGGGAATTACTGCCACTGACCCATTGTATTCTCTCAGCAGGGGGATTGGGGAAGACAGGAGAAGACCGTGATTATTGTTAGTGGCTATATCAGCTGCTAGTGATAACTGCATGTAAAATCCTGCAGGTTGGGTGTACCCAAGTTGATCAATTGATGCTTGCCATACATGGTTCTAATCTCGTACCGGACGAGATTCAAACTGTCTACAGTATGATTGGCCTTAGTCAGTGTACTATTCAGACTATTAGCATTTTCAGCAAGGGAAATGGCAATGGCTCTCGTGTACATCGTTGCATCGAGATGGAACTCAGGTAAGTATTAGGGGGGCTGCTAGACATAGAATGCATGAAGGTAAAAAACCTTGAACATTTACAACCACTTTAAGGATTGGCAGACATCTACCTGCCACCATTGTCATGTAGATACCTTTCATCCATAATAGGATATTAAGGAAAGTAACTAGATCCTACCTTTCAACTATCTTATACCTCATTTAACAAGAATTGTCCATTACCCAACAACCACAAATCAGAATGGAAAATGGAGAATCAAAGCTGGAGACCAACTGTTTCATATCCAGCAAAAAACAAAAAAACAAAAACACACAGTTCTGATCTTAAATTTACTGATTCCTATAGTTCTTATAACGTCTAGAACAGGGATCCTCAAACTACGGCCCTCCAGCTGTTACGGAACTACACATCCCATGAGGCATTGTAAAACTCTGACATTCACAGACATGACTAGGCATGATGGGAATTGTAGTTCCTGAACAACTGGAGGGCCGTAGTTTGAAGACCCCTGGTCTAGAATTACCGTATTTCAATTGCCATCCGTGCTTCTATGATTTCCATGGCAGACTATGTCCAGCAGTAATAATCTTCTCCCCAAGGAGCCAAGGCCTTGGGGAATAGAAGACTACATGACACACAGAATTGTAGGAGAACTGCAAACTAGAAAGAAAGACTCTGTTATATATTGCTAGACTATAGGATTGCTGGTGCATGACCTGTATCTCTCCGATAATCATTCCACCACTAACATCCCCTGAGGTGAGTGTCACTGGTTCACCAAGAGATTTTTCCCTCCCATGGTGGAGGTATGAACAGAGTCATACAGGTCAATTAATTATGAATTTAATTCTCTGAGATCCCGCTGGAACAGGGCTGTTCGATGAGCTCACGCGTGTTACAAATAAAACAGCAGCAATGGTAGCGAAAACAGACAATGAGTGGTGAAAATAAAACTGCAAAGTGAAGGAAAATAAAGACAGACAAAAGATAAGCTTGTGTAAAAAAACAAAAAAAGTGAACGGATAAATGCAAAAGATAATAGCTAGCAGTTGGAATGTACTTTTTACGCACCAGATTTCCTTTCCGAATAAAATGTTTTTGGTTGTTTTTATTCTTTTAAATTACCATTGTCATCTAAGCTGCCTTCTTCACAGCACTTCTATTCTACTCCTACTCATCAAATTTGGGAAAAAAAGTGTAGACCATAGATACGGACAAAGCAGGGTCCACCTGTATTAGTGTTCTTCAGAGTCCTATGAGAATTTACGCAAGACAATTAGGTGGGTAGGGGTGAAATATCTGTCTAAGATGCACTTATTCTTTAAGTAACAGAACCTACAGATATACTGTAAGAAAACCTTTACCCAGTTTACAGTTGGACCGGAAAACTTTGTATGATTTTAAGCCCTCCCCACTATACCCTACATAAAACCACTTTCCCATTTGATCGCCATTTTTTCCCACTATATAAGCTAACACCTGCAGGTGCATACAGGCAAATTCCTACAATTTTTTTTAGCATAATCATTCAATGGTTGGCTTGTTATTTGTCCTGGTGACAAAGTCTGGGAAAATCCCAAATTTACAGTTGTCACTGGAACAAGAATAGAGAAGTGTTCTAATGGGGATACTTGCTTCAGGAAACTTCCTCTTACTACCTAATGTGAGGACTGGAAGTTAAGGAAAAAAAAGTCCCCAATGGGACACAGAGGTAAAAAGAGGGTCCTTCCCTACAAATTTTTTGCTTCTAAATATAGTTTAATCTCTTTCACATAGTTGTTTACTTGTCCTAACCCAGCTTAGTATTTTCTGACAATGGTAAAAAAGTTATATTTCTACTGATTATGGGGGAAAACCTGTAGGGTCCATAAAGCATAAATGAAAAAGCAATCTCTTGCAGCCTCTGCTGTCTAAAAAAAACAGCAACCCTTCATGCAGCAAACTACAAATGAACTGCATCTCCCAGGATGCTCAGCATGGCTCTACCTTTAATCAACTCTGTAACCAGTTCTTACTACCCATTTAATTCCTGTGCTTCTAAAGGCGCTTGAAGTGTCAGCAGATCCCAAAGGAAAATGTTGTGTACTAGCGAAAATAACCCTTCCTATGCTAGTGGCATAATTGGTCCTCCAAGTTTAAAGTCAACATCTTGGGATAAAAATGCCGTTATCAAGGTGTTTTTAAAGCGGATGCTTTCATCCTCACCGCACTACTTATGAGCCAATAATACAGAACAAGAATGCAGATCACTAATTCCAGATTCATTGGCTGCATACTTGAGTCAGGGACTGAATGGATAAGATTGACAGCGCAGAGCTTGCTCCATTAAGTGAACATTTGAGGAATGTATTCTTTCTCTGCCTTTACCAGCCACCATAAAGCATTGCCAGGCTAGCAGACATTCCTGTGTAGCTAGACCAAACCTTATATATGCCTTTGCAAGCTACAAGCTACCCCCCCCAATTCCACATGAGAGTGCTTGGCTGCTCAGGCACTAAGCACGGTGAGTAGGCAGGAAGCAAGTCATGACATCCTGTACCTTGAAACACTAGGGCCTATTGACACCAAGGTCTTGTGTTACCTCACATTACATGCATTGGTGTGATACAATTCACTGTGAAAGGCACACCAATGCACTTTCCTGACACACCTGTATTTCAGCCCAAACGCACAATATTGCATCATGTGTTGCCCCGTGCCGCACTCCAGCTTGGTGCAGGTCCCACATTTTAGTCAGCACCCCATCCATTTGAATAGGCTGCCTAAACATAATGCACATTAATACACAACAGACCATTCTGCTGTGATTGAGCCCTAAGTATATCTTGGGTAGACTGTTCCTTTGCTTAGTATAGTCAAAGTAAAAGTTGTCATTTAACAGAAGCCAGCAAAGATGGTTCCCATGTTCCTACCTTTAAAAGGTTCTCTATAACAAGCTTTGCAATAGCTGGTTACCATTAAAGCACAACAAAATGTTTCTAAAGAATGGATATCTTCTTCAGGTGAAAAATAATTGTGTAGAGCTGCTGAAGTAAGCTGCAAAACTAAAGCACTCTGTTGGGTTCACACTAGTGCAAATTGAATGAGGGTTTCTCCGCATCTAATTCACATGACAGGAGATTGTGAACGACTCTCTATGGTGGCTCCGGAGTGGCTTGCACAGGAGTCCTGTGCATCTTTGGCTTCATTTCAGGCCTGAATTCAGGCACAAATTCGGCCCCGATTTGTCCCTGAAATGGAGGAGAACAGGGATGCACCGTACCCCTGCTACAAGCCACATCCGGAATCAGTGTGAACCCTGCCTGAACGTTCAGAAAAAAAAAAAAGGAGGGGCGGAGAGCTGAAATTACACACTGTAGAGCTTAGCGAGAAGAGCTCAGAGCGGATTGGAGGAAAGGAACACACACCCCCTTCACACAGCACACAAGAACAGGGTTGAGGCTGTCAATCACAAGCTGTGTGCTAGAGCTTCCTCCCCTGTCACCCTTTTTCTCTTGGTGTCAGGAAAACCTGTCAGAAGTGACTCATGCTGATAGCAGATGAATGAAGCATCAGACAAAGTGCACACAATAAAGGGATATGCTTTGTTCATATTTCATGTCTGAGGTTTACAACCACTTTAACTACAATAAAGTAAAGTCCGGTCACCAAGCTAGCTGTGCAACAGGTTATATTTCAATAATGTATATAGGCGTTTGACTGGAGCTCTGCTTTAAGCATTAAAGATAATATTACAGTGTTTTGGTGTCTATTTAAGTGATAGTGATAAAATAAGATACTATGCCCCTAGGCTGTACATGGTGACCATATGATGTACTTGGTTGGCATTACACCTCATGCCAAGTCCTGTTTTTTGTGTGGTCCACATGATGTACTGTATATACATTTAAAGCAGGCTGTAAACAGACCGGTTTGCTGGTAAAACACGATCATAACCATTTCTTTACACAAGCCTCCATACTGCAGAATATTCTCTAGTATCCTCCCTGAAATAAGATGGCACATAGGAAAGTCTTTAAGTTAAAGCTTCAATTACACTTAAAAAAGACAAATGGATCAAGAAATAAGATGCAAATATTCAATCAGAGTTCACACATTTCCAAAAAACCTCGTCCATGCTCTGCAATTTAGTAAAACAGCAGGAAAACAAGGGGTTAACTACAGAACAGTGACTGCAAATTACAACATCATGAGGAACACGAAGGGAAAAAGTAATTATGATATTAATTTAGTGGATTGTTTCAAAGCATTGTGCTTTATATAAAGAAATGTCTAGTAAAATATATTGCATTACAATTATGCTGCTGTTCTGATAATTCTAATGTGAAGTATAATTGAGAAAATGTTAACATACAGTATTTAAAATATTTAAATTTTGCAGATTTAATAACTGGCTAATAAAGTTTGAAACCGGATTCCGTAAACATTGGCTTCAGTAGAATAAAAGGGGGAAGCGGATACTATTACTGGGTTTTAGCACTATATATGCCACATGGCTAAAATAACGACTTTGATCAGATTATAAAACACAACACACACACTTGCTTCAGCTGGTAAAGGAGCAACATGTACAGTAAGTATTGACAAAGAAGCATTCCTGAAGCTCTTAAAGGAACAGGTCTACAAAAAGTGGTCATTTTGGATTAAAGGAAAAGTCTGCCTCTGGCTGCTTATTTGCCTTAGGTCAACAGCGAGAGCTCAATATCATACAGTAGGACCCAAGTCTATTGCTATCCACCTGGGCATTTCCATCCACTTGCTTCAGTACCTTCTGCAATATTCCCTATAATAATCCAGCACTAAGAGTGGGAACCTTTGAGGCTGTGGCAGGCTTACAGACCATGAACAAGCATACTAGAAAGTAGGCCCCCCACCTACTCTTGTGGGAAGGCTTTCCACAAGATTTTGGAGTGTCTGTAGGAATTTGGTACCGATCTTGGAGGAGAAGATCTAGCTAGAGAAGATCGGTATCAGCATTCCAGCTCATCACAGAGATGTTTAGTGGGAGGAGGTCAGGACTTTGATTTGAACTTAAAACAAAGCACTTTGCGACGGGTCAGAGTCGCACTGAATCAAACAAGGGACCTCCCTAAATTGTTGCTCTAACAAAATTGGAAGCACAGTTGGCGAATTGTTCTCGATCGCGGTAGCATTAACTGTACCCGTCATTGGAAATATCGAAACGTATTAATTTGGAGGGGTGTCTACAAACTTTTGGCTAAGCTTTTGGTCAAAGAAGTAATGGTCATACAACTACAAGTTTGAGGTGAACAAAGGCCTATAGAAAAGATGAGGCAGCCATTTTATTTCCTAATCTAATGTTCATTTGACATAAACGCAAACATTTTGGAATCACTGTCCCTGGTGTAGCTCATCAAAAAAAGAGTACCTGTTCACCAGACTGGCAGTTAACCACATTTGGTTGCTAGGCGTCACGAAACCCAGGAAATACAAGCTTTATTGTTTGGTCATAAAGTCAAAATATACTGTCTACACATTTAGGCTCATAATAGAGTCAAGTAGTTGACAAAGAATGAGTAAGCCACCTCATTGTCTACTTACCATCTCTGCAGTGTATAAGCCGTAAAACAATAGACAAAAGAGCCTGGTTTGTCAAAGACATGTCCTAAATCACCATGGTAATAGACCATGAAGACTTCACTGGCCTTTAGCTTACATAGCCCTCATGTTCCTACAAGTGCCTACCAAGTTCAAATTTCTGACAGGTGTAAAACTGGAAAAAAATAAAGCATTAGATGGCTGCGAGGAATAAATAGATTATTTCATCACCAATAAAAAACCATTACATTTGCCAGTAATGTCTAGTACACAAAATCCAAAAATCAGACGAAAAAATACCGCTTTCTAAGCGATCGTACAATAGAATACATTAAGGTGAGAAACCTTGAAGGTTTACAACCCCTTTAAGTGTATAAAGTACATGTATAGAAATATAGCTAAATCTTTTTTTTTTTTTTTTTCTAGGCATAACCATCCATGAGCCATTCCATATGCTGCTTTAAAAGTGACTCATTGGGTAGAACGTTAGTGAATGCACATTTTATTCAGTAAATGTACATGTAGCCTGAAATATAAATGGACTCCACCATTGGTGACAGACACTCTCTCAGATTATGTTTAATAAATAGAATGTCCAGAACACAGACAAAAATGCAATTGCAGCAGAATTCTACTGGACAATTTAATGACCTAGTCCTAGACCGAGCCTGCTTTTCCTACACAAAGTAGTTTGGAGAAAATCATTCAAAACTGTACAGTGTCTGAAGGCAAAACAAATGAACAGGCAAATATAAAGAACTCACATGTCGCCAGTACCAACAACATACTTCCTCTTTTACAAATGCTACATGCACTTGGTGCTTCAAACCCAGGGCAATGGCAACAAGCCTACATTTAATAGCCATTTTATCAGCTAACCAATGAAGTACCAGTAAAGAACTACACAAGCTTAGCAACAGAATTAGGGTTTGCGGTTGGTCAATTCTTTGACCAAACACTGAAAATGACAGGAGTGTGTACGGAACTGTTAGCAACAACATTTGTCATATTATACTGCGAGTACTAGTTCTGCCATGTTCTTGTATAATGTAATGTTCTTCCTAATGGTCATGATGTACTTTCCGGTCTCTGTGTTCTTGTCATTTTTATCAATAAAACAACAAGGGATAGGGTATGTGTCCAGCAACATCTTGACTGCCAAGATGTCAGCCACAGGAAAAGGTCCAAAAAAATAATAAAAAAATTAAAAAATAAAAAAAAATAAAATAAAAAAAAAAATAAAAAACACACTTTTACCTGAGAAATAGTTTTTTATTTCAGGTTTAGTTCCATTTAATCTGTCCAGTTTGGTACTCTTATGCCCATGCTGACAGGAGGGAAACCTATCATGGTCTTCTGGTTCTGTAGCCCAGCTTCAGATTGGGTTTTCAGAAAAGTTCTTCTGTTATGAACGGTTGTAGAAAAAAAGAGAAAGTGCTCATCTAAGCAGACTCCGACCTTTTGGACTAGTTTGAGTCTTCCTCTATTACTTTTCATATATCTTTGTATTGCATCTTGGGAAAAAGTGCCTCTCGCTGATGTGTTTTGGGTTTTCACACCATTGTCAGTAAAGGGTTGGGGTTTACTGTGGCATGTAATGGAATGTGGTACACTTGGTATTAAAGCCCCAAGCCAACAACTTTGACCAACCACTGAAAATGTCAGGAATGAAACGGCTGATATGGGGGAGCTAAATGGCTGACATGGAGGAGCTGATCAACATAGCGCGTGATACTCCCACGAAATTCACTCGGATATAGCCCTGTTGGTTCCACGTCCAAGAAATGGTAAACGTCTCAACTTTGTAATCCATAACCACGTACAAAAAGCGGATTATCTATCCCCCTACTCTCATCTGACTTCTCTTTTCATATCTTGTACTTTATTTTGCCCTTTTTATGGATTATTGTATCCCATTCCTTTTGTATACCACTGTATATGTAATTTTGGCAGGAAAGTGTACTGCACTGTGCATGCACGTTTGAGAAGTTAGATTGTGGAAATCACAGGTCTTAGGATTTTTCGGAGATGCTGCAATCACCATGCCTAGCACCAAAAATCCTTCAACAGTAAAAGTCAATTAGATCTACTATTTTCCATTTCCTAATGTTCAGAAGAAAACTACCAGAACCACTTGACTTGGACCATATGTAAGCTGCAAGCATGAATGTTTGGCTATTTGAATTAAGGTGTGTCTGTACCCAAAAATGTGGCCAGTAGTTGTAAAATTGTCTAGCATTCACTAGCCCCATCAAATGAGATTGGCTAGGTGGTAACTACAGGGGGGGGGGCCCTACTCCTGGGTCCATGATGTCATGGTGACCAATCCTCTTCATTTACATACTATCGAGATTACATTCTGCACAAGATAATGCAATAGCCTTTCTTCATACACCCGCCCCCCCCATTTATTATTCTATTGACCAGGTCTGTCAAAGGTCTGTTTGCTGAATGAGGGGAAAAAATGGACCTCCTGTGACATTTTATGCTTCTAATTGGTGTTTTTAGTTTCCAAAAGCTAAAGCATGGAGAGAAAAAAAATATGCATTGGATAACTGAAGCAGAAAATTGTCAACTACAATAATGAAAAGAGATAAGCTTACATTAACACTAGCTTGTGCGCATTTTTGCAGTGATATTCCAGATTTTTTTGGGTTGTTGGGTGTTTTAAAGGCTATTTTCAAGCTTGAGCATTTTTGTTTTAGCCAATGGAAAGCTGGATACTGGAGGTGAAGAGGCAAGCAAAATAAATAAAAACACTCATCTTCAAGTGCTCCAATTGAAAACTATAGGGGCAAAAAATTGGCAAAATCTGACTCACAAAGCTCATGTAATTTTTTGAGCTTTGATGGACAAACTTCAAGTGCCAGGATGATTAGGTACAGTATAAATGGGCACCATTTAGCATAATAGAAATCCTGATGTTGAGCACTGAAATGCTTCAGGAAATGCACTTCAAATCACTCAGGTGTGAATGGGGTCTAATAGCAGAATTTTAATTATCTGGAAAACCTGCCGCTCACTGTAGCAGTATCAAATGCTATAGTAAAGTAAACCCCAAACACCTTTCACTGTTCTCAGTATGGGAAACAAAATGTGACAAAAAGGTGCTAATGACAGCTGCCAAGGTAGGGCATCTGCCTTGTCCTGTTGGCACAGGTAGTGTGACATGGAGAGCGTCCAGACAAATAAAGCTGCATTGATTTCAGCCAGGATGGAACAGTCAAATCTTGCTGCTGCTGCATTAGCTATTGGCACAGACCCCTTTTACTCAAGAAAATGTTAATCACTTAATTGATAAAGTGTACCTGTCACCCATACACAAGCAGCTTCTGAGAAGAAAATAATTCTCAGGCTATAAAATGGAGGTGAACTAGGAAAACTAGAAAAAGAAAAAAAAAAATACTAGAAACTAGAGGAGCTAGCTACATCTGAGTGGTACAATGCATTGGTGAATTAATGGGGAACAAGCTCTACTTTCAGTTCAGGTCTCAACATAGTTACTTCTATTGTACATAGGCTGTTAGCACAGTTTAGTGGCAGGAAAAAAAAAACAAAACACTGCCAGTGCGTCCAGGAGCAGCAGAGTTTTGGCAGAAAAAACACCTGACGCTGCTAAACGCATCTAAATGCTAGGCGGGTTCATCGCTTGAGCATTTATTCATTTCAATGGGCAGCATAAATCATTAATCTGGCCACTGGAATTCATTAACGCCTGAGCTCTTGATGCCTGTAAACACCCCTTAAAAGCCTGTAAAAGCTTTAGGACACGTTTACAAGTGTCAGCCTTTTTTTCTGCCAAAAACGCTGCGGCCAGGAGGAAAGGCTTCTAGTTTGCAAAACGTTCTGTGTGCATGAGGCCTAAATGTCAATCAACAAATCAAATCAGTGCAAGCCTAATGCTTGCCAAAAAACACTGCAAATATGCTAAAGGCAGAAAGTCCACCTAATTTACCCGTTTACCTTTATAGGGCTGAATGGGGATTGAGGAACAGCTCTGCAATGGCAGCCTACTTGTTCCTGTGTACATTGAGTCAAAGTGCAAATCAATGAAAGGCACAGAAACCACACCAAGTTGGCTGGACAAGTCTGTTTTCTAAGGAATACTGCAATGTCCTCTCTGTCTTTACTTGATATATCACCAGATTCAAAAGGTAAAGGCAGGTCTGAATCTGACTGATTTGCTGCAAGGAACATTCTAGTATTGATCATTTGATAGATTAGGCTTTGTTTGTGAGAGAAAGCAAGGATCCTACAGTGAGTTGTTTTTTGGAAACCTCTGCTATAATGCAAACAGGCAAGAAAAAATAAAGGGTTCCTAGATCACCGATGTAGGACTCATACACTACAACCTGTACAAAACACTATACCCAATAGACATCCTTTATTGTCCAGAAGATCTCCTAGCCCTTTTGGGTATGCCAGCAGAATATAGGTAGAGGGGAAATCTTTCAATGAAGACACTTGTTCCTGTAACAACTGAACGGCATCTGTAAAACATGGTGGAGACAGTGTGATGGCATGGGCATGCATGGCTTCCAGTGGCACTGGGTCATTGGTGTTTATTGATGATGTGACAGAAGCAGCCGGATGAATTCTGCAGTGTTTAGAGATATACTGTCTGCCCAGATTCAGCCAAATGCAGCAAAGTTGATTGGACGGCACTTCACAGTACAGATGGACAATGATCCAAAACACACTGCAAAAGCAACCCAGGAGTTTTTGAAGGAAAAGGAGTGAAATATTCTGCAATGGCTGAGTCAATCACCTGATCTCAACCCAATTGAGCATGCATTTCACTTGCTGAAGGCAAAACTAAAGGCAGAAAGACCCACAAAGAACAACCGAAGACAGCTGCAGTTAGAGCCTGGCAAAGCATCAGAAAGGAGGAAACCCAGTCTTTGGTAATGTCCATGGGTTCCAGACTTCAGGCAGTAATTGCCAGTAAAGGATTCTCAACAAAATATTAAAAATTAACATTTTACTTATTAATTATTTATGTGTATAAAAATGGTTGCAGTTCCTAACATTTGTACTTTATATTTATTTTCAACCCCTTAAAATAAAGCTGAAAATCTGCACTTCAAATTAGTTTGGATTGTTTAGTTTTAATTTTATTCTGGTGGCAGAGCCAAAAGTAAGAAAATTGTGCTTGTGTCCAAATATATATGGACCTTACTGTAAATATTCAGGCTGCTGATTTGCCTTTTCAGCCCACTACATTCTGTAATTCTCAAGAAGGCAGGGAGAAACAATCAAACCTGCAACCAGTGGAGCCCAGAATAGCCCAAAGCAATCACAAACTGATCCACTGATTACAGTGGAGCCAAACAAGAACTAAATGTAGCAAGCTATCTAGGAGGGTGCTAAGGGGATATCCTTTAACTTCCCAATCAGTCTACAGGAACCGGAAGTGAAGGGAAATCTCCCAAAGAAAGAATAAAATCTGCTGATGGCAAAACAAACTGACAAGGGTTGATGTTTAGCTATACAGTACTTTAAGGCTGGTCATACAGATGCCTCCATCCACACAGACTAGGTGGATTGAGGAATCCCCAGCCGGGAGATTGTATTCTGACAACAATACACTGATCAGTGGCTGCAGCTAATTGGTTACGGCCAGGAAATTTTAACATATCCCTTCGACAGAAGTTGACCAAATAATTAACATCTGCTGAGCGGAAAAACACACACACACACACACACACACACACAGATTGAAATTTGTCTGGTCCCCGTTGGCCAGCTTTAGGTGTACCCAAGGGTGACTGGCCTTATGTTCCATGTGACCTTAAGCTGAGATAATATTTGTGAAGGGCCTACTAACCTCACCTCAAGCCCTCTCAAAAATGTCTGCCATGTACCCTGCCATGCAGATATTACACAAGTAATCCTTTAAGGATTTTGTTAGTAATACATGTGAGGTAGTATGTTATCTGAAGTCACATTTCTAAAAGGTCAATTCTGACACTCAAACAGCGAAAGAATTGTTAAGACGGATGTATCTTAATTAAAATGTACGTATGGCTCCAACATACTCTGTAGCGCTGTAAGAAAAATGGCTACACTCTCTAGTGAAGTCTATCAATAATAAAGGGTAGATGATTCGATGTCACAGGCAAGGAACAGTCATTTGTCACTAGTACCGTCACAGAGCAGCTCTTGAGTGCTGGAGTAATACAAGATAAGTGGCATGAAATGTTTTAGTTGATAGATGGTGTCCTTGTGTGCCTGTAGCCTCTTTTTGCCTTAGGGTAAGATCATAGTATTTTGGGAAAAGGAAGCCACCGAGCAATGTATATAGGGAGAAAGAGGTTGATGGATTAGCACTGTGTGAATGTATGTATACCAAAAAATATAAGCTTTCCACACTACCTGATAAAAACTACAAAAATTAATAATAAAAACAAAAAATAAATTTATAGTACTTTAGGATATGGATATCAAAGAGACTAAATAAAGCAAAATCAAAGTATTATTAAACATAGCACTACACCAATACGATGATCAAAAAAACCCCCAAATTTACCGTATATCAAACAAAAATGAACTGTGCCGATATCTTTTTAATTGCAGAGGTCTTCTATACAAATATCAATAAAATATAACTATATTTCACTTCTATACTAACATATTTAATTTTTCTTCTTTAATATTGATATATATTTGACTGCATATTGTACAAATTCATAAGAGAAATGTATATAAGATTTAGTACAGCGTTATAAATGGCTCACATTTATATATTATTATTATTATACAGGATTTATATAGTGCCAACAGTTTACGCAGCGCTTTACAATATATAAGGGAGACAATACAGTTATAATACAATAAAATACAAGAGGATTAAGAGGGCCCTGCTCAGAAGAGCTTACAATCTAATAGGGTGGGGCAGGTGGTACAAAAGGTTGTAACTGTGGGGAATGAGCTAGTGGAAGTGGTAGGAGATTAGTTGGAGACGTGATAGGCTTTCCTGAAGAGATGAGTTTTCAGGATCGCCTGAAGGTAGCAAGAGTAGAGGATAGCCGGATAGATGGAGGTAGCGAGTTCCAGAGGATGGGAGAGGCTCTGGAGAAATCCTGGAGACGAGCATGGGAGGAGGAGATGAGAGAGCTTGAAAGCAGGAGGTCTTGAGAAAAGCGGAGAGGTCGATTTGGGTGATATTTGGAGACAAGATTAGTGATGTAGCTCGGGACAGAGTTGTGTATGGCTTTGTTGCTGTGGTTAGTATTTTGAATTTAATTCGCTGGGTGATTGGTAGTCAGTGTAGGGATTGGAGTAGAGGGTTGGCAGACACTGAGCGGTTGGTAAGGTGGATAAGATTATTAAGATAAGAATATTAGTTATTATATTGCTGTAGTGGGTAGAGCTTTTTTACAAAGTAGAACTAAAACTATAGTCATAGCAGTCCACGCAGTTGCTATTGAGCTTGAGGTGGAGGGGGTCCTAGTTAGCCGTTGAGACAAATTAAACAATGATGTCTAGTCCAGAAGAGCAAAAGTCAGATGCACCTACCATGGCAGTAACAGCCCAGCCATTCTCAATTTAACCCTGTATACTAACTGCAGTCAAAAATCTTAGGGTCTTCCTCAGCTAAAACCTGTTTCCAGTCTCAGGGCCCATTAACACCTATGTGTGTGTTGCATTAAGCAGGCCATTTACTTTAAATGGGTCGTTAACGAGCTTCAATTATAAAAAAGAAAATACACCTGCACAAATACTGAACCAAAAGGACGTGTACATGTACGGGGTTTCTCGTCCTGGATCGGAATAGGTATAGGACGAGGAACCCCATACAGGACGTCATTCCACGACCATCTCTGTACCAAGCTGTCTCATTAAAGGCGAGCGATATATGGTTAGCACTGCCGATAGTGCCATTTCCTTTAAGTGCAATATTTATCTTTTAATAAATTGAGAGTTTTAAACAAAGACTAGGGTGTGTGCTTTCTCTTCCCGTTTATGTAATGCTGTGACTGGCGATCCATTCAGCCACCCATCCACTCTTGTGATTGGGAAGCAGGGATGATTCGGAAGGAGTAGCTGTCTTTGCTTCATCCCCAGAGAGGGAAAACTGTGTGATATGACCTACTGATAAAGCAGGGGTCACGTCAGGGAGGAGAGAGGCCATTCTGATGGGTGGTGGATTCACTTTATCTTATGCGTGTCACAGTAGTGATTAAAGTGCAGTGAAGGTGGAGATCATCTAGAGCAGATTCAACTACATTTGGATATCCATTAGACTTCATTTTTGTTTGAGATTTGGAGACAATATATCACTAAAGATTTTTTGGATACACATTTTCTGTACACAATTTTTTGTTTATATGTTTTGTGAAGTTTTGTATAACACTGATTTGAGATTATATAAAAGAGTTGCGCTACACCAATTTTGGATATTAGTTTGATGTAGTAAGTTTTATATCACTTATGGGTGTTAGCTAGCAATTTATTACAGGTTGTTTATTATTATTATATATTTATCGTATGTGATTGCGCTGATTTATCACTGGTATAGTGTCCAGTTCTTGCATCAAGACGGTGTTGGGCAATGATGGCTCTCAGGACTCTCACTACTGGAGAAGCCATCGAAAGGGCTTGGCTGTTGATGGTCATGTTTAGGAAACTAGAACATATATGGAGATGAGGATATTTGGAAGATATGAGTTGAGTTGCATCTTGATATAGCTCAATCATTTACCCCGCAGGGTCCCGACGCGCTTACAAACACATACAAATACTAGGGCCAATTTATAGACAGGATCTGATTAACCTACCAGCATGTCTTTGGAGTGTGGGAGGAAACCGGAGTACTCGGAGGAAGCCCACGCAGGCACAGGGAGAACATGCAAACTCCAGGCAGATGGTATCGTGGTCAGGATTTGAACCGGCTACCCTATTGCTGCTAGGTGAAAGTGCTAACCACAAACCCACAGGATATAATAGAAGTCTATGGCTCAGTGCAGCGAACCCGCAGGAAAGCCACAAGTGCACTGCCCTGCACCCGTGGATCAGTGTGATAGCAGCCTAATAGTTGCTAACCCTTTTATAGGTGCTAATATGTCCATTGCAAAAGCACAGTGTTGAATACACTGACTTTTTTTTTCCTTTTCCAGCTTCTGCGGGCATTGCTCTGTCTCCAGGCTGCTAGAATGACCTCAGGCAAAGTGCACTTGGTATCACTCCGCCTGGGACAGGAGCCAGCCCAAAACAATGAAGCTGCGGCTGCTTCCTCCGCTGCCACGCTGGCTCGATGTACTCGGATGCCCTCGGGTTAGCAGGTCAGCAAACTGCTGATCACAATCTGGGTGCATCAACCCGCCATTCCAGAGCATGGGCATGCGCTTCCCTGGTTTGAGGTTGTGGGCCACAACAGATGGCTCTGTGGGCTATGGGTTGAGCACCCCTGTTTTAGACACAAAGTGGTTGTAAAGGCTCAAGGTTTTTTTTAAAAAAAACCTTCTCTGTGCAGCAGCCCCCCCCCCCATACTTACCTGAGCCCCATCTCGATCCAGAGATGTGCACAAGAGTAGTGGCTCTCCTGGGTTTCTTCCTCCTCATTGGCTGAGACAGCAACAAGAGCCATTGGCTCCCACTACTCTGAATCACAGCCATTGAGCCAATGAGGAGAGAACAGGGACCGAGCCGCACTCCGTGTGTTAATGGACACACAGAGCAGCAGCTCAGGAGGGAGCCTGCTCGGGTGCCCCCATAGCAAGATGCTTGCTATGGGGGCACTCAGCAGAAGGGAGGGGCCAGGAGCGCCGGCATGGGACTCGAGAAAAGGAGGACTGGGGCTGCTCTGTGCAAAACCACTGCACAGTAGGTAATTATAGCATGTTCGTTATTAAAAAAAAAATATGCCTTTAATATCACTTTAACTGTGCAAACTTTTATTATCATTGTTTTGTAACTGCCGGTTTATGCCTTCAGCCAAAACAAGCAAGGGATCTTTGTGTGTCATTTCTCAGCAGATACATTTGTTTGGTTACATCACAAACAGGCCACTCTAATACCAGAAAAACGTACACTTCACAGCTGAAGATTGATCCTCGTCTTACCTAGAATGTTCTACAAGCATCTTCGTGCAGCTATAGTAGGACCCTTAACAGCAAAGCAATAGGTTCAAGAGCTCTCCTTCTGGTCTTTATTGTGTTAGAGGCTAACAAAAGTACACATGTTCAGAAGGAAGGTGCTGTGAAAATCTTCGCTACAAAAGGCAGTCAAAGGAAGGGTACAGAACCAATTCTGAGACACATTAGGTTAATTATAGCTTTTATCCCAAACATTGTATTTCTGGAACGCAGAAAGTTGAAGCGGACCTGTTGCCCAAACAAAGCTGTACATGAATTGGATCTTTGCCGATTAAAATTCACAACTGAAAAATACTGTGATCTCAAGGTAAATGTAAATATTACTGGGTATTCCTAAATGTTAGAAGATTGCTTACTGTAACAGAGCAAGCATTATGTGCAGAAATGATAAAAGGAAGATTCTCAGAGACCCGTTTAGGGTTTGGGTTCCTGCAAAAGAGCTAAACTGGCAGGCCTCTTCCAACGCAGGTAACTAGAAAAATTCTCTCTAGACATCTTCTAAAGAGGGCAACAATAGGCAGCTTTGTATGCTTTGTGGAGGGGAGGCATTAGGTGAATAGTGTTTTTGGGGTGACAAAAGTACCATAGTTGTAAGTGCAGTCAAGTATGTTGAATCAGGAAGCCAACAACTATAGGTCTTGAATAGTGATTTTTCAAAAGGCTCTGCCTACTTTGACATATTCCAGTTCCTGTGGTTTCCTTCTTCGCAATATAAAATAAAAAGCTCATTTACGAATGCATTGCCCTCTGAAGAGCAACTGGCGGTGGACTATTTCAGAGGGTGCTTGACACACAGCTGACATTATGTTGCCTCCTCACCACCTGTTTTGACCTCTAGAAGCAGCCACCACCACACCATAACTGGGTGCATTGCAGGAGGGTTGCAGTGCAGCCTCATTCACTCCAAACAGGGGTCATGTTTAGCGGGCAGTACTGCGTATCAAACATAACAGGGGGTAAAATTGCACATATACACCGCCTGCCTTCACAGCTTGAAGAAGATGTGTTAGGATCGTAAAAACACATCTCAACCACCTGTTTTTGCTGCTCCCCAACTGCAAATTTAATCTTAGCCATGCAAAGATCTCACCAATAGAATCTCCAAGAGGTATACAAAAAAAAAAGAAAAAAAAAAATCAGTTTTAGGTGGAGGGGCCTTTAATTTAATGTCTTGCCTACTGAGCACTTTTACCCCCTTCCTGCCCAGGCCAATTTTCAGCTTTCAGTGCTGTCACACTTTGAATGACAATTGCACGGTCACGCAACATTGTAACCAAACAATATTTTTTAATTTTTTTTTAAAACAGATAGAGCTTTGTTTTAGTGGTATTTAATTACCACTGTTTTATTTTTGCTAAACAAACGAAAAAAGTTGGAAAATTAAAAAGAAAAGAAAAAAACATTTTAGTTTGTTATAAAATTTTCTAAATAAGTAATTTTTCTCTTCCCTAATGTGCACTAATGAAGCTGCACTGATGGGCACTGACTGGCAGTCCTTGTGAGCACTGTTGGGGTGGCACTGATCATCAGGAAACTGATGAGTGCCCTGAATATCAGTGTAGATGTCCCCTGTGTGGATTTGCCAGTTATCGGCTCTCCTCTCCTCTTGCGCTGTCAGGACGAAGGATGCAGCGAACACATCTATGCCAATGCGCGTGGGAAGCGCGATCATGGCACAACTATAGACGTCCTTCCAGCAATGTGAGCCCGTGCTGTAGCTGTCTTTCGGCAATAGCGCGGGTGGGAAGTGATTAAAGTGGTTGTTTACAAATATTGCAATTAGAATTTTTCATGGGATACCCTGTCCCGCTAAATGAAGCAGGTGGTGATCGAATAGATCACCTCCTGCATACAACAATTTTTCAAAAAAATCCTAAAATTTTTGATTGAATATTGGACAATATATTCTTTTCTTCCACAAATACATAAAACTGCACAATGAATATAACTCGCCCAACTTGATTTTGAACACTGGAAAGTTTAACAGAAAGTGGATAGATTCTTAACACTTTCAGTCCCCAGTCACAGTGTCCTTAGTAATTTTTTTTTTTTTTTTCGTATAGGCATTTTATGTTTGTTTCAGATTTGAGCATTTTCTTAAAATGATTTTTCGCAAATGGAAAGCTAGTTTCTACACAGCTTTTAGGAGCTCCCATTGAGTTCTATTGGGACCAGAACATGCAACTCAAACCCCAAAAAAAAGCTCATGCACTTTTTGGAGCTTCAAACTACACTTTGCTCAGGTGTGAATGAGCACCACTGAATAAAATGGAAATTTAAGGAACCAAACGTTAAAAAGTGCTTCTGGTGAAGGTTCAAATCGCATGTCAAATCATCTAGGTATAAATCAAGCCTAAAGAACACCTGTTGTAAGAAAAATACAGGGATACTACTGCTAGCCTCCTAGCTGTCAAACTGACCCACCAGCTAAATATTTTGAGTCACTAGCCAGAACAAATGTTAAAAAAATGAGGCAGAAGATGTAAACACACACTTTGGGTGGGCTTTCTGATGGGGACACCTCAGCGGGCCATACTTGCATAAAGTGTGTTGAAACAACCTCTTGTAGTTTCCATCAGAAGCCTGTGTGACAGCATGACAATGTAGCAGCACAATTGGTAGACGGAGACACCCTATAACAGGAAGTGCATGAACAAGGGCCTTCATGCCAAGATCACCAGGTATTTTAATGAAAACTGCACATTTAAAAAGGACTTAAAATACATGCAAGTATGTATTTGGTATGTAGAAATTGTAGAAGTTATGAATACAGTACATATACACAATTTGAAAGTCAGAATAGCCACCAAACTCTCTGAGAAATTGCTTTCATCTATGTCTTTAAATCTTAGATCATTAGATCGATCCAGGAGAGATCCCAAGAACCTGTAATTTTCTCACATATGCGCTTAAAAGGTAAAATACCTAGAAAGTAGATTGAAGCACTAGATGCATCGCTTGGTGTAAAATGATGATGATGATTTTTTTTTAAAAAGGGGTTTAAAATGCGGCAGTCTATATTTTTGGCATCCAGAACAGCAAGTGGCCCAAGAAATGAAAATGAATGATGCAGTCTAACCCCACGTTCCACCGGCTCATTATTCCACTATCTGCAGAGACCTAAAAGGTTAGTAAATATTACGGTAGCCTTGGCAATTACAGGCACTTAGTGAAGGCTATGTTTAAAGGACTGACAGCTACTAAGTGCCTATCTTTATGATTGTATTTCAGTGCAGAGTTGTTTTTTTAACCAGTGAGCTGTGATGAGGGAAATAGGGGGGCTGTGGGTGATAAAAGGGATACAATTCCATTGGCCTTAATTATTTATGGTACCAGCTGTTAGGGATGCTGGGCCGTGATAATAAATCTTATCGTCCTGTAACCACCTTAGACTCAGAGTGTGTCCGGGAGCATCCCTGAAATTCAGTTCCATTTTTCACATTCTGACAAGGCTCACTTCACTGGTAGCTGCTCTTATCCACAGTAATGTCTCACTGGGGCATCGTTTGGCTGCAGTATAGTTCTTGGGAGCAGTGAGTTTTAGTTCTGACTCTTGAACAGTAGATAGTATTTACATAGGTCTCGTAATGGTTTTGCCTTTGATTGTTGGATTTTGCACAGTAGGTGTGCAGCTGCAGAATTGAGGAGTTGTATATACACAAGTGCCACCTGACCAAGCTCAAGGCTGGCTACTCTACTGACTTTAAAATAAACTAATGTGGAAGGGAAGACATGCTGAAAGGGAAAGGGCTTTCATTAGCTTTTCAGTTAAAAGTAAAACAGTAGGCAATGCTAAGCTTTCTGGTGCCTATAGGGATGATTTTTTTTACGCTAGCCCTAGGGCTCTGGCAATCACCCTGTATACATCTTGTCCCGTGAAGCTGTCCAATTTTTGTGAGATATTGTACCGTTAGATTTTTAAAGAATTTTCAAAAAAAAAAAAAAAAAAGCAGCAAGCCTTTTTTTTTTATTAAATTGGTCCAATTCATTAGTCAACCTATGGCACTGACAGCTTAATCTGTACGAATTCACAGACACGAGGTGGTCACCTAATTTAGCAAACAACGCTCAGATCAGGCAACTATCGTCTCGTGTCTCTGGATATCTTCTGGGTGGCAACAGAATAGTATATCTATGTTAAAGTTTGATGAACATTGCGAGATCTCCCCATTCCCGCATGCATCGTTGGCTATGGGCAAATTGCTGAATATGACACAACTGGAATGAAACCCTTTTATTTTCTCCATATAAAAAGGAAATCCTTTCCTCACGCTTCTCATTATCACCTCAATATACAGCTCCTTAGACTCTAAATCGTTTTTATGTTCCTTTATGTATCGGGCAAATAGTAGAAGAGTATGGACACCAGGAACAGAAAAGTACTCAATGCTAATTCAGAAGCAGCAGGAACACCGTGGGACACATTCACTTGAAGTAGGGGGTCAATGGATGGCTCTATATCAGCCTTTTTCAACCAGGGTGCCCATGCGCCCTGGGGTACCTTGAGGTTTCTTCAGGGGTGCCTTGGCAACCAAAACACAAAGTTAACACAAAGCCAAAAGGTTTTCATTGTGCACCATTATGACCGTCTAACTGCAGTTGATATGGAGGATGCTAGTCACCTGCATTGTTTGACTCTCCCTTGCCTCTCTCCATCAGCTTTGGGGTCTGATTAGCTGAGTGATGGAGAAAAACCGAGAGAGAAGAGAAACATTGGAATACTACTCCTTACCAGCTTGCAAAAGTGTATTCGTGTTAGAAGAATAAATCACCTCCAACGTTGTGTGTCCTACGTGTGTGGATGTTGCAGCATTATTTAAAACTATTAGAATAGTTTTTACATTTTAGAATGGGGTGCCTCAAGACTGTTCATAATTTTGGAGGGTGCCTTGAGATTGTCCATGATTTTAAAGCATGTCTTAACTAGAAAAATGTTGAGAAACACTGCTCTATATACAAATGGAAATGCCTGCAGTCACCCATTTCTTTTCACAGGTGCAAAGAACGCCTGCTTCAGCAATACTTCTGCTAGGGTCTATGTGGTATTTACTTCTCTAAGCAGATCCTTTTGGCCTACTGGGACAATAACCAATTGTTTAGTGACAAGATGGGAGTTTCAAACTTTTGTTGGTAGAATAAAGGGGCTAACAGGTCAAAAGAAATCGGCCAGGTCTGTTTGCTATTGTCAAATCACTTCTACTATCTCTGGAACGAATCTGGGTCCAAGATTATGGAACTTTTTCTTTAGGTAAGATGAGCCAAATTCAATCTTTGTTTCAATACCACTCGTGGTTAGGTACTCTAAAAGCTAACCAGGTCCCATCCTCTTAATCCCCTCTTCCCCTCTCTGTAATGCCGCGTACACACGAGCGGACTTTACGGCAGACTTGGTCCGGCGTACCGGATTTCGTCGGACAATTCGATCGTGTGTGGGCTCCAGCGGACTTTGTTCTCTTTGTTGGACGGACTTAGATTTGAAACATGTTTTAAATCTATCCGACGGACTTGAGTCCGGTCGAAAAGTCCGCTCGTCTGTATGCTAGTTCGACGGACAAAAAGCCACGCTAGGGCAGCTATTGGCTATGAACTTCCTTATTTAAGTCTGGTCATACGTCATCACGTACGAACCTGTCGGACTTTGGTTGATTGTGTGTAGGCAAGTCCTTTCATTCAGAAAGTCCGTCGTAAAGTTCGTCGAAAAGTCCGCCGGGCAAAGTCTGCTGTTAAGTCCGCTCGTGTGTACACGGCATAACTCTTTTCCTTTTTTTTCCTCCTACTATCTTTCTTTGACCTAATGAAGGCCTATGGCAGATGTTACCTAATGTTTGACAGATTAAATATTGCGCTTATTGCATATACCTACAATATGATACCTTGTTTACTGCTCTGTTGTATGCATTGGCTTTTTTCTCATAATGATATCTGTGCATTACAGCATTTGATTCATGTAAACTCATCTGTTGCTATGATCAATAAAAATTGTTATTTAAAAAAAAAAAAAAAAAAGTTAACCACATCTGGGGTAACTTTGGTACTCTAAAATCTGCTAAGATTAATACTGTTTTTATTGGGAAAACTAAAGCGAACCGTTATATGCATGTTATACATAACCATTGCACAGCGTTCAAACAGGCATAAAAAAAATCGTTGACAGCTTTCTACTCAATTCTTTAAGTTTATCCTGAGATCCCTGGTTATTGAGGTATTTTCTTTAGCTACACATAACAGTACAGGATAGGAAGAGGTATGTATATGCAATGTAAACAACAGTTAGTTGCGATGTTTGTGCTTTCACAGTTGTTACCATCTTGCACTCCAGCATTGTGTCAGCCAGGTCACTTCACACCTGTACAGTTCTCACTTGAATCTACATTTGTCACAGTAGCTTGCCTTTGGGCAGACGTTGTGTCTTATGTAAACATTCATGGGGCCTTACAACTTTAACTTAACATATTCCTTTAAATAAACTACAGAAAAATGACAAGGCTATGCTGCAAGAACAACACAGTGAATATACTCATGGGATATAAAATGGACATAGTTACACAAGGATGTAGAGGAAAACCAGACTGTCATGGCTGGATTATTCCTGAAATACACAAATGGTTTGAGACAAATGTTGGGCATAAAGGCTTCAGGCAATCCGCTGAATACAGAGCTGAAATACATGGTTACTGTTTTAAATGGCAAAGGGTTTGCAGTTCTGCACAGACAGTCTTGCAATTTACACATGCTCCCTACAATGCACAGACCAGAGACACCTTTTCTGAGCAAGCAATTCAGCTTACAATGTAATTGAACTCTAGGCTATGTATTGGACAAGAATTCCATATGGTCACATTTATCCAATGACCACAGCTGACCAAAGGAAGACTTAATAATAAACCAGAAAGAAGCAAATTGGTCTTACTGACCGGTAGAGAACTGAAATAAACCCTTGGTATGTATTTAAACTATTTAAAGCAACTGTAAAAGGTAACAAAACAAATGTTTATATTTACCTGCACCTCTTCTTCTCTGATCCCCCGCCAGCACTCATGGCTCCTCCTCTCTGTCCAGGGAAGCTGCCTCCCATGGGGGCACTTGTGCATGTGCGCTACCGAGCCCCGCTGCTGCATCCATTGACCCAGACAGCGGGACTCGGCCTGGTCACTGGCTTTGATTGACAGTGATGAGGAGCCAATGGCTCTTAGTGCCCCATCAAAGCCAGCGAGACCCGGAAATGAGGGGAGAAAAAAAAGGCTGCAGACGTGCATAGCGCTGGACCGAATGAAGGCCAAGGTAAGGAAAAGGGGAGGTGATGCCTAAACATTTTATACCTTAACGAAAGGAATGGATTAAGGTAAAAAAATGTTTAGGCTTTATAACCACTTTAAGGGTTTCTATAGCATTTCACTTTAAAGTGACACTCAACTCTGGCTTCCAAAACAAACAAAAAAATATATTTTTATGTAAACCTTAAAGCGGAGTTCTACCCAAAAATGGAACTTCCACTTATCCGGTTCCTCCCCCCTCCAGTGTCACATTTGGCACCTTTTCAGGGAAGAGCAGATATTTGTCTAATACAGGTATTTGCTCCCACTTCTGGCAATAGATCGCCGCAGAACCCGCGGCGATCTACGCTATGTCCGGCCCCTCCCGCTGTCTTCTGGGAGACACACAGGTCCCAGAAGACAGCAGGGATCAGTCCGGACGCTCAGCGTGACTCGCGCATGCGCATTAGGGAACCAGGCCGCGAAGCCGCAAGGCTTCATTTCCTGATTCCCTTACTGAAGATGCCAGTGCCTCCACCCGAGAGACGGGTCGGCTTCAGTGGAGGACATTGCAGGCGCCCTGGACAGGTAAGTGTTCTTATTTCAAAAGTCAGCAGCTACAGTATTTGCAGCTGCTGACTTTTATTTATATTTTTTCAGCGGAACACCGCTTTAAGGCCCCGTTCACACAGCGGATCCAATCAGGTTCAGGTCCGCCTGTCAGGGACAGGCGGGTGTAAACATACTTGTGTCCATTTACATCTGCCTACCTCTGGGTCCAATCCGGTCCACTGAGAAAACAAACCTGAAGGGGAGCCATCCTCTTCCGTTTAGGCAGATCAGAAGGTAGTCAGGTGTAAACGGGCAGCGGAGTCTGTTTACTCCTTGCCGTCCAATACGGGGAAAATGGGCTCTGTCCGTGTCCTCTCTACAGAACAGGGATGTGTCATTCTCCCGCTCTGCTCCAATCAGCAGGGGTTCTGGGAGCTGATCCGCTGCTGATTGAATCAGATTTCACACAGGACCCGCTCCATGTGAAAGGGGCCTGGCAATAAACTTCTCGTTTGCTCCCCTTTGGCCTGCTAAATACCATTGAAAAGATTTTGTTATTTCTGTTTGATAAATGCCAAAAACACCTATTGACTTTGAACATAACTCTTGTAAAGTGATTGCTTCCTGTGCACAAGGAGGGGTTCTGGAGAGGAGGAAAGGTCTATGTAAGGTCTATGGAAATGTTCTTTGTAATTCATGTCAAAGAGGAAAATATGAGCATACATATATGTTTAACACATCAACGGTTATTTTTATGCACTTGTGGTGTGTTTAAAGGAATATAACATAGGAAAAGTGCATGCATTCCAGAGACATACTAATTCATTTTTCCACCCTTGACATAAGCTGCTCAAAGATTGTTGTACACACTGCTTTTATACAAGCTGAAGCATGTGTGAACAAAGCCTAGGCAATGATTTAAAAAAACTTTTTGTGGGAAAATAAATTTTATAATATATATATATATATATATATATATATATATATATATATATGCGATTCGGCACTGCGTCGCTTTAACTGACAATTGCGCGGTCCTGCAACGTGGCTCCCAAACAATATTGACATCTCACAAATAGAGATTTCTTTTGGTGGTATTTGATCACCTCTGCGGTTTTTATTTTTGCGCTAGAAAACAAAAAAAAGCGTCAATTTTGAAAAAAATGCATTATTTTTTTACTTTTTGCTATAATAAATATCCCCAAAAAATATATTAAAAAAAACATTTTTTCTCCTCAGTTTAGGGCGATACGTATTCTTCTACATATTTTTGGTAAAAGAAAAAAAAAAAAAAATATCGCAATAAGCATATATTGATTGGTTTGCGCAAAAGTTATAGCGTCTACAAAATAGGGGATAGTTTATGGCATTTTTATTAATTTTTTTTTTTACTAGTAATGGCGGCGATCAGCGATTTTTATTGCGACAGTGACATTATGGCGGACACATTGGACACTTTTGGCGCGATTTTGGGACCATTCACATTTATACAGAGACCAGTGCAATTAAAAATGCATTGATTACTGTGCAAATGTGACTGGCAGTGAAGGGGTTAACCACTAGGTGGTGCTGTAGGGGTTAAGTGTATCCTAGGGAGTGATTCTAACTGTAGGGGGGAGGGGCCGTTGACACTGATCACCGCTCTAGATTGCAGGGAGCTGTGATCAGTGTCATTAGGCAGAACGGGGAGATGCTTGTTTACATCAGCACTTCCCCGTTCTTCCTCTCCGTGAGACAATCACGGGTATCCCCGCGGACATGGAGACCGCGGGACCAGCTCCCGGCACGCTCCTGCAAGCCGCCTTTTTAAAGGGCAACGTACAGGTACGTTAATCTGCCTGTACGTGCTCTTCTGTCACAGTATATCTGCGTGAGGTGGTTGGGAAGCGGTTAAAGTAGAACTAAAGACACAACTTTTTTTCAGTTTTGGACAGAGTGGAGAGGGATTAGAACACCTGTCAGGTATTATTGCCGTCTGTGCCCCCAATAGGGAGATTCACCCTCTATATTTGTCCTGTTAACCATTATCATTGAAAGAAAATCCCACATTTTGGGTTGTCCCCAGAAAAGTAATAAAGGGGAAATCTTCCAATGGGGGACACTAGTTCTGGTGACCTGGGGATCCCTAAGGAATTCCCTTAATTTGCAGGGATTTCCTCTCACTTCCCGTTTGGTTATGGGACAGGAAGTGAAAAGAAAACTCTCCAATGGGACACAAAAAATCTGACAGAGGTTATAACCCTCCCTTGCTCTATCCAAAATGAACAAAAACTCTTTGCCTATAGTTCTACTTTAAAAATTGCCCTTCCTTTTCAATCTGCAGTGCTGTAATTTGCTGTAAAAATCAATAAATTTAGGAAACCTGGAGAAGTTCTATACATCGTTGGTGTACAGAATGCCTCTAAAAGTGTAATTTCCTAATTGTGTGATTGGCTCACCGATTTTCTCAGAAGTCTACACTAAAATACAAGTCACAATTTAGGCACCCTCTGCAATAGGAATTATAGTTTTAGTGAGATAATTCCCAAGGGTTAAAGTGTTACTAAACCCAGGACTCTGCAGTCATTAGATCTGGTCTCCCACAGAACATAGAAATACAATTATTTTAGTAAATAAATATGAGGTTTTGGTTAGCAAGCTAGTAGGAGCAGTTTTTATTCTGCTCTGACTGTCCTATGACGCTGCAGGACCCCCGACCCTCTGTCTGGCCCTGTGCTGATCACATGCACCCTCCCAAGAAAAAAAAAAAAACAAACTCTAGCAATGCACACCAAGCGGAGCATGTGGAGAGTGACTCCAAAGGATCTGTACTATCAGGAGATGGAGTGGGGACTGTGGAAGAAAGGGAGGATCAGCAAAAAACAGGATCAAACAGCCTTTTTACACAATGCGGAGGATTAACCCCTTGGGTTCCACAGCGAGTATAACAAGCATACTTTACTGCATATACAGCCCGATTTTATTGCTGTGGGTTTAGTAACCCTTTAAATACTACTAAAGGGATGCAGACACTGCAGCTTTTCTCATCAGAACACTAAGTGCAGTAGCTAATTATAATGAACCAGTCCCTCCCATTCAGAATTAGTCTGAAAAAGGTGTGCAGCTCTTTCTTAAGAGCGGAAAAGAGAAGGAACTTGCAACAAAGTTTGTTAAAATTCCTACTGTTTACATTGATCACCCAAAGGTGATTTTTTTTTTTTTTTTTAAGTGGAACTACATTTTAATTAAGGAATATACAGTACAATGAATGTATATTGCAGCATCAGGACTGTACCAAGGACAGATGCCACTGAAAACGAATTTTGCTGCTTCAAGTAGCACACGCCATTTACTGGCACAGTAAGTTTTAGTGGTTGGGTGGCAACACTTTGCATCGCTGAGATGCATTGAGCACGGGCACTTTGGCCTCAGTGCCACTCTCGTGCCTCCATGAGGAGTTCACATTAATTGATCTCATTGGTGGCCCGGCCCTGGGTAGTAGGATATTTCCAACACCCAGAAGACCTTCAGTCCAGATAGCCCAACAGAACAAACAAAAAGTAGTGGTAGACAGCAGAACAGCAGATTGTACAAAGTGAAGTCAAATGTCTTCATTTTTGTATTGTCATAAAAACTCTTACATGTCTGTAATAGTATACATGACTATACAAAAATGAAGACATTTGACTATGAACATTATCTGTAACTTTTTTACATAAAATAGCTTGTTTTAGATTTACAGATTTTTGTAGTTACAAAGCACTTTTTGGAAACTGGAAAAAAAAAAGCCCTTTAAAGACTTGTTTTATCCAAGTGCCCGTGATGTCAATGAAATGCGCTCATAAATTTTTTTTTTTTATTTTGGAGTAGAAAACCGTGTCGATGACCACAATTTCATAGTGTAAACGAAATATTCCTGCATGCATTCTCCTGCTTTGATTAGCACTCTCGAACCATCGTAAAATCTTTAATTCATGCACGCAACACAATCTTCCTGTCTTCACCCTTTGAAACCATTAGAAGTGTTTGCAATCCAGGCAATTGCTTTAACTGCCATGCAGTTCGCAAAATGCAGACCTAAATTAGTTTGCTAAACTTCAGACACTTCACCAGGCTCGGCCGAGAGATGAAATGACAAGTAGGGCTAATGTGAAATGAAGTGTCCTCTGCATTTCCAGATCAGCTACCAAACCGTGCTAAATTTTAAATTTTATTACATCTAAATTTTCTTTTCTGTAGTCAAAAAATGAAATATTGCACTTGAATATTGCATATGAATAATATATTTAGGATTTCCACTCAGCGGGTTCATTTTCACATTTACCAGACTAATCTTAACTGCTCTACTTAAAAACTGTAAGTAGCACTTATCTAGCAAGCTATACAGCCAGATCAAAGGAGTAGATGCTGCCAATTCAAACATCACATGATACAATTTGGTTATGCAGAAGTGTAATGTCTACCTCCAAACAACAAAAACAATAGTTATCCTGAAAAGAGACCTATTAACAGCTCTTGTAAGCAATAGCCAAGTGTCTCCTCCATGCCAAACTCCTGGCAAAAAAAAAAAAGTTTCCCCATGCAGTGGGGGCTGCTCAGGTTAACTGCTCGTTTTTGTTTAGGGTGATATACGGAGACGGAGATATATATACCTAATCCTCCAATCTTTCCCACACAAGACCAATCCCTGTGGACAAAGCGAGCAGTTAACCTGTGCAGTGGGGACACAGCCCTGCTGCATTAGAAAACTTAGTTTGCTTGGAGTAGGGCTTTAAGCAGGAAACTTTAACCATGGACAGGGGCGCCTATTCTCTTATGTTATAGTGTCATTAGACCCCCAAGTGGGACTGATTTAGGTGGCCGCCTTGGAAGTCTACAATTTGGATTAAGACCCTGGAGCCAATCAACTATGCTCCCCCTGCAGGTTTGGAGCTTATTTACAGTTTCTTAAAGTGTTACTAAACCCAGTAATATGAAAATGGTTAATCCGCATTGCCCACAGCTTATAAATCTTCTTTTTACATTAAAATGCTGCCTCTATATACCTTTTTGGCTGATCTGTATACCACGGTCATGTGATAAACTGCAGGCTCCACCCAAGTGCTGAGTGTGCAGGTAGGAGGAGATTTCCACTACAGCTGGTGTCCTCATGCTGTTATGGGAGGCGGATCATCCAGGAGCCAAGATGTGACGACCCACCTACGGTGGTTTTTTTTTTTTTTTTTTTTTTTAGTTACTGGGCATGGAGTAGGAGGGAGGGACTGGGCTGTCATTTTAGGATCTGTATACATGCCCAAATGTGTGATGTCAATACCATGTGACCTGAGAAGCTCAGCTCAACAAGGTAATGTTCTCATGACCAAACTGAGCATGTGCAGCAGTACTACCCTCCACTGTGTCTTATCTGGCCTTGCCAAGAGAGACCCTGCAGGAGGGCATACCCTGTTTCCCCGAAAATAAGACCTAGCGTGATTGTCGGTGACGGCTGCAATATAAGCCCTACCCCCCAAATAAGCCCTAGTTAAAGTCCTTGTAGGTCTTAAATTTCAGGGTAGGGCTTATTTTGGGGGAAACGGGGTAGGGCTTATTTGGGGGGGTAGGGCTTATATTGCTGCCATCACCGACGATCACGCTAGGTCTTATTTTCAGGGAAACAGGGTAGCTCCCAACTGTCCCTGATTTCAAGGGACTGTCCCTGATTTGGAAAAGTGTCCCTCTGTCCCTCTTTCATGCTCATTTGTCCCTCATTTTGATCTGATCTATATAGTTGTATATAAAATGCACTTTTTATCTTTCAAAAGTGTTTCTCAGTGCTAAACCTTTCCTCCAATTTCTAAATTGCTGCATTTGTAAATTTTAAAAGCAAATATAAAGGAATATTAGTGCTAAAAAAAAGCCCTTGTGGATTTAAACTTTTTTTGGTTAATTCTCCTTTAAGGGGGTGTGACAAGGAGGCGTGTCCTCTGCCTACATACCTTTGCTAGTAGGTGTCCCTCATTCCCATCTCAAAATGTTGGGAGGTATGCAGGAGGGGGAGGATCTGTCCATACAGGCTCAAAAAGCCTTTATACACAATAAAGAAGATTAACCCGTTGAGTTCCACAGCGAGTAGAACATACACGCTATTCTGCATATAAAGACAGATTTTACTGTTGTGGGTTTAGTAACACTTTAAGCAGAAAGGATCCCAGCTTTCACTCTGCATCCGCTACATGTATTGGCCTATTTAGGAATTATAGCTTGGCGGGTCACAACACAACAAGTCATTTGAGGACGGACAGAGGTCTCTTCTTCCATGGTTCTCAGCCAGGCATTGGTCTACAGCCCCCCCCCCCCCCCCGCCGCCGCCAACCTTTCACAACAAAAACACATTAACATTCCATTTTCAGTTAAAAGGCACAAAGCCTACAGACTGAATCTGCATTGGACAATCCTCTCGTAATCTACAGATAATATATAAAAGTGATGTTGAAAAGGGGTAGTTAATCCCCGAGAAGTGGCTGGGATTTCTGTTAGCTGTTCATGGCAACAAGCATTGAAATAAATTTGGGGATCTTTACAATATATACACAGTAAACTCATACATAACGCTCCTTCAATACATCTCAATCGATGCCCGTATTTTTTCGGTGTCATCATATTGGTGTCATTATTGAAGCAGACCCCACGGAGGGCTTGCCGACTCACACTCTAAGAACACTATTAGCCTTAAGGTTCCCCTGACATAAAACCAGGTCAGGCAAAATAAATAATAAAAATCAGAAAGGCACATCTCCCCGTAGAGAAGTGTACTTGAACGCTGGCAGCTGGAGGCTCAGGCATACACGCTGACCTGAGACACACAAGAATGCCAGAGCTGGCGCTTTACAAACTGCACACTTCCCTATTATCAGCTGGGATAAACTAATGGGGATGAACAAATCGTGTTTGACTGGGCAGCCTACAACAGCCAAAAGATTATCTTGAATGGTGCGACATTGCTTTAGCAAATTCATCCTGACATGGACACATAGCAAAATAAGGACTAGAGAAAGGTTCTCGGAATATTTTAAGGTATAAGTAAACAAACCTTAATACAGCAGGCAGAAGGATCGTTAGCGGGAAAGCGCAGCAGTGAGCGTTTCGGAGATCCGTGGTCACCTGACAGTTGGTAGACCTTGTTTTTATATTAGGTAGTAAAAAAAACAATTACTTACAGGAGCAAGGAAATAAAAAAAAAAAAAAAAAAAGAAGATATATAGTAAAGATCAGCTCAGTAAGCTTTAACCGTTTTAATTTGCCATGATTATTCTCAGCTGAAAATAAAATGCGTTATAGCTTAGTACAGGGGTCTCCAAGCTACGGCCCTCCAGTTATTCAGGAACTACAATTCCCATTATTCCTAGTCATGTCTGTGAGTGTAAGAGTTTTACAATGCCTCATGGGATGTGTAGTTCTGCAACAGCTGGAGGGCCGTAGTTTGGAGATCCCTGGCTTAGTAGATTGAACCCATTGACTTCATTCTTACCAATGGACATGGTCACTTTTGCCTATTAAGCTATGCCCACTGAGAGCACCCCCCCCCCCCCCCCACCATCACGTTATACTCACCAAATCCATGCTCCTTTGCCACCCACCTGCTCCATCAGAGCCTTTGCTCTGTTGGCTTTAATACAGCAGGCTTCCAGGGATGGGGAAGCACATAGCCTCCCTACTTTCGATTGAGGTGGGACAATGAAGTCATTCGGGTAAACTTCAACACAATACAGCCCCAGAGCTCACCTAGGGTCACCCAGGGTGGAGAGCATAGATCAGTGAGCATACCTTGCTAGGGAGGTGGGTATCAGAAGACACTCACTCTGAATGGGCAAATTGCCGATCCAACGTGACAATTTTTTTTTAAGCTTACCATTAGCTAGAGGTTCAAATTATTATAAAATGGTAGTATAGTCTACTTTGTGATTTTTACCTACAAGAAAGTCTATAAGGCTTACCTGTAGGTAAGATGAATATCTCCTAAATGTGTAGCGTTTAGGAGATATTCACCCTGGAGGCAACCAGTGACATCACCGGCGCATGCGTTCTGAAGGCCAGTGGTTTACTACCGCTTTAATTATATATACACACGCATTTGGTCATACGTTATCAACTTCTAATTTGAAAACATCCTGCCTGATTAATGGACAAGTTATTCTTTAAACTAAACTTCTCAAAATCAGGTGTCATTATTATTTACATGAATATGTCAATCTAGCCTTACTGCACCAAAAGCTTTTTTTCTTGCTGGTTCATATGTGTTTAGGTATGGCATGCTAAGAAGACAGAGTGGTCCCAAAAAGTCCCCTTTTTTTATTTTTATTTTGTAAGTTTTTAAGTGCATCTATGGTGACAATTTAAAATTATATTTCTAGCCTACTCCTATTAACCTGAACAATTGAAGTTTGTAAACTTACTTTGTAAAGATCCCCAAAAACGTACCTCCTTGAATTCTGTGAAACATTCATATTGTGTCACACATGTCACAGAGCCTGCGTTCTAAACTACAGAGGTGCTGAGGGAAGGAGTTTCAGAAGGCGGAGTCAGTATAGGATTTGCTACTTGCAGGCAGCAAGGTAACTTGGGATACGTGGTCCTTAGGAATTGAAAGTAAATGGCAGAGGATCTGGAATGGATTTTAAGGGGAACCTCATGGCAAAAAAAAAAAAAAAAAAAAAGTGAGGTCCCCCCTCCAAAATCCATACCAGACTCTTAACCGAGCATGCAGCTTGGCAGGTCAGGAAAGGGGGGGGCGAGTGAGGCCCCCCCCCCCCGAACCATATCGGGCCTCATGTCCTCAACATGGGGGGAGGGGGGGTGCATGTTGATGGGGACGAGGGTCTATTTCGCACAACCATGGGCTGTGGGGGTCTGCAGGCAGGGGCTTATCGAAATCTGGAAGCCCGCTTTAAGACGGGGGCCCCTGGATCCTGCCCCCCCATGTCAATGAGTATAGGTTAAAAAATTAAAAAACAATGTCCCCCAATGTAAAGCCATTGAAAATCACGACGCTCGCTGCACCACCGGAACACGAAAAAAAAACCCCAAATAAATGATCCGCACTCATTGACGGCTGACCGCTGAAAGCCTCCTCCACTGTTTGACAGCTCTTATATAGGTAAGTGCGGGGTCATCATTTGGCCGTTTGCCTTCACGGTGGGCGGAGCAATTTTTTGGGGTTCTTTTTCGGGTAGCATTGATCCAATGCCGCATCTGTTCCCCGCCAACTCGAAGACTGAGAACCAAGCAATCAAACACTGCCGATTGCTCACTTCTCACCCTTCATTCTGCTCCTCCAGTGCTCACTGGAGCACCAGGCTGTGGAGGAGGCATGAGCGGCTCGCTGAGAGGCTGAGCCAGCTGCCAGTCCTGGCACCTCGGTGGATACAGACTGTAAAGTCGGGATCTTTCCCAAGCTTGGCTCGGCTGAGTGACTTCAGACGACACAAGACTTTAGCCCGCTGTCGGCTGAAAACAGGTCACAGGAGTACAGAAGAAACTGCACTCTTGTGATCCCCAGGAGAAACTATCGCTAAAATAGCTTTGGCTATACTTCTCTTTTAAGCAGAAATGGCTAAAACTAGTTTATGCGATTCTACCCTACTGACTTGGCAGTATTTAATAATAACAATAATAGTAATAAAAAGTACACATTACAAAAGCCTGTTGGCATTCTGCAGGTAAGGTCACTTTGTCAACATTTGAGCTCGGGGCACTAGCAAAAGCACAGTTTTGTTTTTTTGCCCCCCTGTCAGTGGTTTGCAAAATGTTTTTACCTTGACTTTCCATTTCCAAAAAAAGGCTAACAGAGTCACTGCCAAATTTTGACCCTCATAAACCCAAGACTTCAGACTTGACATTTTTTTTCGGGTGGGGGGACGAGATCCCTTTACCCCCAACCAAGACAGAAAGGTTTTTTTTTTTACCTGAACTGCCTTTGGGTTAGGTTATTGGTGTCAGGTCATCAAAAAACAGAAGCTCCTAACAAAGGTAAGCAGGAGAAAAAAATAATTATTTAGGAGCACTGGCGATAAAACAAAGGAGATTTTGTAATTTTTCTAATCTAGGGGAGTTCAGCAGAAGGGTTAACCAAATGCTATCACAGCCGAAATAGAAATGGGAAGGAAGGACAGGGACAAGTTATCATCAGACTAGAAAAGAGATAACCGTTAAAAGCAGAACGAGAGAAAATGAAAAAGTGATGGAGGAGCCGAAAGAGAAAGGGACAGCAGCTACAAAACAACAGACAGGAAACCAGATGACCGAGATAGAGGGTGCGTGCCAGATGAGCTATAAGCAACAATTTACCGTCCAACATGCCCACAGTGAGAACAGAATCCTCTGCACTGACTCAGCTGGCAAGTCCTAGGGATGCGTAGCAGCAGAACACAGCGAAGCAGATGGGGAAATTGCTTAGTAAGGACGATTGATTACTTGCTCAGTAATCATAAAACCATTGTATCATCTATTTAAAAGAAAAAACTTGTATAATCTATCTGCACACATTTTAGTTAATACCACTCTTGGCAGGAACATTCTAAAAAAACGGTCTAACTCATTTCTGCTTGGTTAAGGAAACAAAAGGGCCTTTTTTAGTTTTGTCCTATGTCGGCATAGAAAATGAGAATTTGACAGTTCGTGATGAACCACTCGGCACATTTGGCTTGCGGGGACAATGGCTGGCAATGGCTTCAGTGCTGCCAGGCCTTCAGTGATAGGTCAGTTTCACAGTTACAAATTGCAATCTAGACTTGCTACAGCACTGAGGTTTGGATAACGCAGGCATGATTGCAAATATTATGGAGTTCAAAGCACAAGAGAACTTGCACTGTCCCAGGTTTGGGTAGTATGGATACAACTGTGCTCTTTACTCACTTGCCCACTGTGGGAAAGGCCATCGCTATGTGACCACCAGTTCTGAAACTATCCTAAAGAAATCCAGGTCTGTTGGTAAGCATGACAAGACCAATGGCCTGAAACATATTTTATACATCACCTTCAAGGAGCAAGAGTGGGGCGGCACAGTGGTGTAGTGGGTAGCACTCTCACCCAGCAACCACGACACTACCTGCCTGGAGTTTACATGTTCTCCCTGTGCCTGCGTGGGTTTCCTTCGGGTACTCTGGTTTCCTCCCATACTCCAAAGACATGCCGGTAGGTTAATTGGCTTCTGTCCAAAAATTGGCCCTAGTATATGAATGCGAGTTGGGGACCTTGGATTGTGGGCTCCTTGAGGGTAGGGACCGATGTGAGTGTGGGATGGATGTGTGGAGCGCTGCGTAAATTGACGGTGCTATATGGGTACCTTAAATAAATAATAATATAATAGATGAGCATCTTAATGAGACACGTACAGGGATAGGGACAATTGTAGACACGCACCCACACTCACTCAGGTTGAACTGGATGGACTGGTGTCTTTATTCAACCTTACTACGTAACTATGTAAGAGTATTCTGCTTCTTAAATAAGATCTCCGGCCAAAACATATTTTTGTTTAAATAGAGCAGGTAAGGGTTGATATGGATGTCTGTCCTTTAACCCTCATATCTAGCCGCGGTGACTATACAGGAAGTGAGGGGCAATCCCAAACAGGTAAGAATTGACAAAATGTAAAAAATGAAAGCCAACCTCAAGAACAGAATATCTCGCTCTCTCTCGAAATTATAGATAGATAGATCTATATCACACACGTACAAACATATGCGAGCCGTTTTACTAACTAGGAGACTTGTATTTCTGTCCACCTGTTTTCAGAATTTACAGCCCTATCAGCCAGCAATGGTGGCCTCTTAGAGAAACCAAGTCATGATTGAAACCTAACAAAACCTTTGCAGTGAAAAATTCAGAATTTACATATTAGCAACATTTCTAATGCACTTTAGTTAAACTAGAAATTCATTGAAAATCTGTAGCTAGACATCAAACATGCACGGAACGCTAGACAGCCAAAAAATATTTCTGAACATGAAGTGTTCAGCAAAGAGTGAGAAAAAGAATCCTAAAACAAGGATAAAATAGTATTAGGTAGGGTAGAAGAAACCTTTGGGGTTGTACTTTGTGGAAGTGTTGAACAAAATGACGCCTAAGAGTACAGATAAGGACTGTTTTTGGATGGACACCCTAATACGTCTGCAGATGGGCCCAGAGCTTGGAGAGCTGTTGGAAAAAGTCATAGAGGTTAGAGTACAGGTCGCCATTGTTCTCCTTCTGATGTGCTATACTGTGCATTGTGGGGATGGTCAAATCCTGTTTCGTTGGCATTATTCTTCTCAACTCGTTAAAATTAGAAAACAGTAAAGTTTGTTTAATAGAATTCAATTTACAGAAATAGTTTTTAAGCTTTTTAACTCTAACTCTTAACTCTAGGCCAACATACACAAAACACAAATCTGGTTATGTATTCGTAAAAAAAAAAAAAAAAAAAAAAAAAAGATTCATGAATTGAAACTGAAGGAAAGAGTATAAGCATTAGGATCGTGGTGAAGTGGTACAAAGGGAACCAAAAAGTCCACCTCTAAATTACTGGGAGATACAACACTGTCTTCTTATAACCGAATGCATTTGCATGTCCTCATTTCCAGAGCTAAAACCCAAAAACAAGATACTCAGTCTGTGCTTATGAGTAAGTCGGTGGATTCATGCAAGTCATTGCTTTTTGCCCCTTTTAGCCATCAGTCCATTCAAAACCACTGTTGTATAACACAGATATAGCCATAATTTTACAGAGCCTGTATTTCCAATATTAGTAATGTCTCAGTGTGGCCTTAATGGTTGCTTGTTGTCCTGGACTCACAAACCCTACACCATAGAGCTAGTCAAGCCATATCTTGTACCGTCAAGAACCGAGAAGTATGAACAGGCTGTATGGGAGTTGGAAATACTGGCTGTATCTGCTACACGCCAGTGGTTCTAAATCCACAGACTGCTAAAAGGCACAAAAACATACGACTGGCATGACACTGACCACTGATTGAGGTCCATGTTTCTGAGTTGTGTGCTAGTGAGGAGGATTATTATTGTTAAGGATTATTATAGCACCAATACTTTGTGCAGTATTTTACAAAGCGAGGGCAGACAGTACAGTCACAAGACAATTCAATACAGTGTAAATACCTCGTAAGGCGGCAATGTTGTATCGCTTAGCTGCAACTAATGTAACTGAATGGGTCTTGATACCAGCCTGCAGTAAATCACTGTAGAGCAGCTCTACGAACCAACTAGGCTGCCCTGCAGTTGAGATTTCTGGCAATGAACAGGCTGACAGATGAAAAACTGAATTAGCAGAAGGATGACCTTATCGGTAGGCTTCTCTTCCTTCACTGTCCAATCAAGAGACTTGGGATGAATTATTGACCAAGCTGTGCAGCTGCTGGTATGAAGTTCAAGTATCTGTGGTATTGTCTGTCCGTACTGTTTGAATTACAAATTGGCAGCACAGAATTATACATGGTAACTAAAACAACTCCTGAGTATTTAGCTGCTTAAGGTTCAGATTTCACAGAATATACAGTATATTGACATATTATATGGAAAACCAGCAAAATATGTCATTTAAAGGTGAACTTCAGTTTTATCATAAATATCCTCTTCGGTGTCAACCTTGTGACTGGACAGTGAAAGGAGAAGCAGCAGACAGATGAGCACTTCTCTGTCAATCTGCTCTCTCATCCTATCAGCACAAGTCAGAACCGTAGAACTGGCTAACTGTTTGTGCTGCTTCTCCCTCCCTTATGGTGGCCATACTCTATAAATCAGCAACCCATTTGATCAATATGACACAACGTGGAAAGTGAATTTTGATTAATAGTTCAGACATAATTTGTAACTTGCAATCGTAAATTATTGATTGCATCTCTGTTTTAAACCAGGTTATCTCATCATCTGATTAATCAAAATATGATCTTATTCATGACGTCACAGTGCTCCAGAATGATGCAAAATTATCAATTATTAAGAGCAATCTTGGTTATATGATCTTAATAGTCTTGGTAGATCTCAAATCCAATCAAAATGGATTCTAAACCAATCAAAAAGGAAGTTATAGATATCCGATTGCTCGTGGGTTCAATTATTTTGATTGAATCAACCATCAGATAAAAATAAATAAAACATCTAAGCATGTGTGGCCACCAAGTCTGAGTTCTGCTGTACAGTGGATTGCAAAAGGCTGTTTAAGACGTATTAATGATTACAGAACTGTATTAATCTGGGACTTTTATATCTGCTTGGAGTTCAGCTTTAATTAGGAGTGCCCAGCATCTACATTAAAAATGTATGTAATAAAAGATGATAGATATCTGGAAACAAAATTGGATATTTTAACATATTAATATAATAAAAGTTTCCTTATTAGCTTGCTGCACATCATTGTTCTAATAATCCTAATGACCTATTGTAAATGGCATTGGCACACAGAGATAGGGGGAAAGGAGATGTATAGCACATTATTAAAAGAGATGATTAGTGACTTCTTTGTTTTTGGCCCAAACGCGCTGATAATGCCACAATCCAGCATGATAAAGCAGCACGGAGACCATTCTTCAGCTGCATAGGTAATTGGAGCTGCACCTGTGGAGTTGGACACTTATGGTCTATTTTTAACGAAGGTTCAACAGATTGTCATGAAAATGTCAAACTGCTAATTAGTAACGCACCAGCTGACTGAGACCTGTGTACAGTGTAAAGAATGGCAAGTGCTATGCTCTTCAAATCATCGTTTCATGTGAAAGAAGAACATTAGGAAACAGATTTGTTTATTTTTCCAGGAACTTTCATGGTGATGGTTACATGGAAAATGGGAACGCTGTACAGGAGTTCAGTAAAATATTGCTAGGAAAAAATTAATTATACAGAATCATCCAAACCTGCTTCCATTTGTCCCAATATTGGCACAGTCTTGGTTTTTAGGCCACAAATGGAGCAAGGCATAGTGTAGGCATACCTATGGGCTGAAGGAAAGAAAACCACTTGATCCCCCTCCATCCATGCTAATCACACTGTGGATGGAGGAATCCCCACTGCCAGCTATTTTATTCCCAAAAATCAGTCTATAAATTCCAAAAGTGCACCCCATCCCAAGTTCACCATATTCAGGCTTAACCAATGCTAGCCCATACACAGCTTGAATTCAGCAGGAATCAGTTGAAATTGGAGCCATGGGTGACCCTTTCAGCCACACCCAACTCAACATCCTTCTATGTAGAAATCACAGGAGCTAGGTGGAAATTTTTTTCCCAAACAGGGACTGCATCCTATTCGATGCAGTCACGGATGGCAACAGCCGCCTGAGTGACACTGAGTATAAGAGAGAAGAGAGGTGCTTCATAAGCCTCATACACACAATCGGACTTCCATCGGACTTTTCCGTGGATTTTTGTCCGAATGGGCGTTGGCCGTGAACGTGTTCTGCATACACACGGCAGAACATTTTCAGCCAACTTTCACCAACTCACGTGGTTTTTCAGCTCTTTATCGCCACCCTTTGGGCAACTTCTTCTATTGTTGGCTGATGTTTAGCATTGGTTCTGAGCATGCGTGTTTGTACTTTGGACTTTAGTCCGATGGACTTCTGTACACATGATCGGATTATCCCCCATCGGACATTTGTTGTCAAAAAGTTTGAGAGCATGCACAGCGAACATTTGTCCGTTGAAAAAGCAACAATTGTCCGATGGAGCATACAGATGGTCGGATTGTCCCATACAACAGGTCCGCCGGACCGTTGTCAAAAAGTCAGATCGTGTGTATGGCCTTAAGTGTAGCAATATGGTTACATTTAATGAAGGTACAACATTTAGCAACTCACATGGTTGAGAATTAAAAGAGGCACATCTAAAGCCTCGTACACACGATCGGACTTCCATCAGACTTTTCCATGGATTTTGGTCCGAAGGGGCGTTGGCCGTGAACTTGTTCTGCATACACACAGCAGAACTTTTTCAGCCAACATTCCCCAAATCATGTGGTTTTTCAGCTCTTTACTACCACCCTTTGGGCAACTTCTGGTATTGTTGTCCGATCTTTAGCATTGGTTCTGAGCATGCATGTTTGTACTTTAGTCCGATGGACTTGTGTACACACGATCGGATTATCCTCCATCGGACATTCGTTGCCGGAAAGTTTGAGAGCATTCACAGCGAACATTTGTCCGATGAAAAACCGAAAACAATTGTCCGATGGAGCATACACACGGTCGGATTGTCCGATAAAACAGGTCCGTCGGACCATTGTCAAAAAGTCTGATTGTGTGTATGGGCCTTAAAGATGCAGGCATCTGGGGTAAAGCTGTCCACATAGACCATCCTCCGCACCGCCATGGAGATCGTCCCTTCCACGCTAGACTCCACGAGTGCTTCAAGCCTCGCTTTCAGATCGCTCTACTGCAGGGTAGCCTTCCCGATCATGATTACAGACTGACAGCGGTGAGAGCCTAAGGTGAGAAGGATGGTCTATGTGGACAGCTTTATCCTGGATTCCTGCATACTTAGATGTGTCGGTTTTGATCATCAACCATGTGAGTTGCTAAATGTTGTACCTTCATTAAATGTAACCATATTGCTACACTTATAATATAAATGGAAGAGTCCGCGCTTAGGACAGTGTGAGAGCTGCTGCCTATTCCTAATTGGTACCCCAAAGGGTCCAATATGAAAGTGATTAAAATGATAAAGGAATAAAGATGGCGCTGCCCTCAATGTGATTGAGTGATGTAAACTAATATAGTAAGTGAACCCAAACTATGTATTCATGATGCAATCTCACTGAATTTGCAGAAATAACCCAAAAACGAAAGATCCAGAAAGGTCAAAAAACACAAGACAAATGCCGTAATCTCAGTACATACGACACTGCTACTAAAGTAAAAAGGAAAATAAATTAGAATCCTCCCAGTGGATTAGATAAATAAGTCAGAATAGAGTGAAAAAATATAAGTGATAAAGTGAACCGTGATTAAATATAAAATATTGTGTTTCCTTAGAACTCAAAAGTTTTGGGACAAGATGGCGCCAAGGGTGATGTAAATATTGTGCTGAAAAATAATTAATTGGATGTGTATATAATATTACTGTGGTCTCCGTATATCTTTACCATGTGTGTATAAGATAATTCCTACAATTTCCAAAAGTATTGGGACACCATGACGTTTGTGAACCACAACAACTTATTGTGAACTAGGGCTGCAACTAACGATTATTTTCATAATCGATTAGTTGGCCGATTATTGTTTCGATTAATCGATTAATCGGTTAATAACCTTAAAAAAAAAGTGTGGTGTATAATTTAGTTAATATGTAAAGTTTAAAAAAAAAGGCAATTCATTCTTAAATATCTCTATGCAGTGGTAAATATAAACAACCAACTATATGGTTAGGGAGCAAAATATTGAATCCACTCTGAGAATAATAGACAGAAGAGATATACTGTATATTCACTATTAGAGGAGATATACTGTATACACTATTAGAAGAGAAATACTGTTTTTTGGCCAATTTGTTGTTGGGCAGATTAAAAAATACAAATTGCTGCAAAAACGCATTACATGCTTTTCTGCAGCTTCTCCATTGAAGTATATTGAACCTAAAAAGCACCATTTTGCATTAAGAAAAAAAAAAGTCCTTGACCCTTTCCAAATACGCAGCGGCTGAAAAAAAGCATAGATGTGAACGTGTCCCATAGGAAACCATGTTAAATTAACTGTAGTGTGTTTCTGCAAAAAGCACCAAAAAACACATAGATGTGAACCAGGTCTAAGACGTTTAGTAACATAATGGGGTTAAAAGAAACTAAAATGAGCCCTTTATAGTACAAAAAAAGCAAATAATCGCAACTGTAAGGGGTTCATTTTTTTTACTGTAGAACGATGAAAGTAATATTTACATTAGCGATTTGCTCTTTTTGTACTATAAGGGGCTCATTTTATTTTTTTAACCCCACTATTTTACTGGACGATTAATCGATTATGAAAATAGTAATCGATTAATTTCATAATCGATTAGTTGTCGATTAATCGATTAGTTGTTTCAGCCCTATTGTGAACCATAAAAAACTTAATTGTGACACCCTGTTAACACACTCCTTATGAGTTAAATGCAGTTATATAAAAGAGCATACAGCAGCCATAAATCCAGTTATAAAAGTACATATTCAGCAATCATTAGTTCCTGAAAGGTCCATGCAAGGGGTCATCCCTTAATGACCAGATGGAGAAGACAAAGTTCAACACTATAAATGCTGTTGATTTTATCCTTGGGGACACACTGCAGTGACTTCCGTGCCTTTTACTCAAGCCAGTGACTTTCAGGTGCTCACCCCCCAATGATACCCCACTCACCAGAGATGAACACCCCTACAGGGGTACCGAGCGACAGAGTGGGTGTCCCGGGGCAGGTGATATTCACTCCAAGTCTGCTTGCTTTCCTCTACAGCGTTCGATCCTCACCGATAGGTATTTGATCACCTCTGCGGTTTTTATTTTTTGCGCCGAGGATGGAGGCTCAGGCATCGACAACTTCCATCCACCATCCACCATGTATCTGAGTTGAGTTGCTGAGCTTCAAACTTCCAGCCCCACACAGAGGTGATCAAATACCTATCGGTGAGGATCGAACGCTGTAGTGAATATCACCTGCCCCGGGACACCCACTCTGTCACTCGGTACCCCTGTAGGGGTGTTCATCTCTGGTGAGTGGGGTATCATTGGGGGGTGAGCACCTGAAAGTCACTGGCTTGAGTAAAAGGCACGGAAGTCACTGCAGTGTGTCCCCAAGGATAAAATCAACAGCATTTATAGTGTTGAACTTTGTCTTCTCCATCTGGTCATTAAGGGATGACCCCTTGCATGGACCTTTTAGGAACTAATGATTGCTGAATATGTACTTTTATAACTGGATTTATGGCTGCTGTATGCTCTTTTATATAACTGCATTTAACTCATAAGGAGTGTGTTAACAGGGTGTCACAATTAAGTTTTTTATGGTTCACAATAAGTTGTTGTGGTTCACAAACGTCATGGTGTCCCAATACTTTTGGAAATTGTAGGAATTATCTTATACACACATGGTAAAGATATACGGAGACCACAGTAATATTATATACACATCCAATTAATTATTTTTCAGCACAATATTTACATCACCCTTGGCGCCATCTTGTCCCAAAACTTTTGAGTTCTAAGGAAACACAATATTTTATATTTAATCACGGTTCACTTTATCACTTATATTTTTTCACTCTATTCTGACTTATTTATCTAATCCACTGGGAGGATTCTAATTTATTTTCCTTTTTACTTTAGTAGCAGTGTCGTATGTACTGAGATTACGGCATTTGTCTTGTGTTTTTTGACCTTTCTGGATCTTTCGTTTTTGGGTTATTTCTGCAAATTCAGTGAGATTGCATCATGAATACATAGTTTGGGTTCACTTACTATATTAGTTTACATCACTCAATCACATTGAGGGCAGCGCCATCTTTATTCCTTTATATTGCTACACTTAGACCCCTTTCACACTGGGGCGGTTTGCAGGCGGTATTGCGCTAAAAATACCGCCTGCAAACAGCCCCCACTGTTTGTTCAGTGTGAAAGCCCGAGGGCTTTCACACTGAAGCGGTGCGCTGGCAGGACGGTAAAAAAAGTCCTTCACCGCTCCTGCCCATTGAAATCAATGGGACAGCTATAGCCGCGCTGTACGAGTGATTTTAACCCTTTTTCGTCCGCCAACGGGGGTTAAAACTGCACCGCTAGCGGCCGAATACAGCTGCAAGAACGACGGTACAGCCGCGCTAAAAATAGCGCTGTTGTACCGCTGACGCCCCCACCGCCCCAGTGTGAAAGGGGCCTTAGAGGCACCTCTCTTCTCTTTTATGCTCTCTAGCTCCTGCTGAATTTTGCTTCTAATCCCCTTGTGGAGGCTACCATTTGTGGATGGACATTTTATGGTTACACATCTCATCACATTGCTGTGATCATTATTATTAATACACGATTTATATAGCGCCAACAGTTTACGCAGCGCTTTACAATGTAGAGGCGGGACAGCAAAATTACAGTACAGTTCAATACAGAAGGGACAGGAGGGCCCTGCTCGTAGAGCTTACATTCTAAAGAGATGGGGTGGTGGTACAAAGGGTAATAGATGCAGGGAATGATTTGATGGGGGTGGCTCGGGGACAGTTGTTAGGTGGGTGTGGGATAGGCTTCCCTGACTAAGGCCCCTTTCACACTGGGGCGGTAGGGGGCGTCGGCGGTAAAACAGCGCTATTTTTAGCGCTGTTTTACCGCAGTATTCGGCCGCTAGCGGTGCGGTTTTAACCCCCCGCTGGCGGCCGAAAAAGGGTTAAATCCACTCGTATAGCGCGGCTATAGCCACGGTATAGCCGCGCTGTCCCATTGATTTCAATGGGCAGAAGCGGTTTAGGAGCGGTGAATACATCGCTCCTTCACCGCTCCAAAGATGCGGCTGACAGGAGATTTTTTCTTCTCCTGCCAGCGCACCGCTTCAGCGTGAAAGCCCTCGGGCTTTCACACTGAACAAACAGCGGAGGCTGTTTTGGGGCGGTTTGCAGGTGGTATTTTTAGTGCAATAACGCCTGCAAACCACCCCAGTGTGAAAGGGGCCTAAGTGAGTTTTCATGGATCTTCTAAAGGTGGAAAGGTTAGGGGCTGATCGGACAAACCGGGGCAGGGAGTTCGAGGATGGGAGAGGCTCTGGAGAAGTCCTGAAGGTGAGCATGAGAGGAGGTAACAAGGGAGCTAGAGAGCAGGAGGTCCTGGGAGGGGCGGAGGGGACGATTTGGGCGATATCTGCAGATGAGTTTGGTGATGTAGCTGGGGGCGATGTTGTGGAATCTTTTTATATGGACTATAAACTGAAGGACCTATGAATAAATGGTTGTGGAATGAATCGTCTGAGTTTCCATTATTTCTTATGGGGAAATTTGCTTCGATATATGAGTGCTTTTGATTACAAGCAGGTTTCTGGAAAGAATTATGCTCACAATCCAAGGTTTTACTGTACTTAGATTTCTGTGAAAATGTTTTAGTGTAAATTTTATACATATTCCTGATTGTCAGCTCTAATGAGCAGGGCCCTCTGATTCCTCCTGTATTGAATTGTATTGTAACTGTACTGTCTGCCCTAATGTTGTAAAGTGTTGTGCAAACTGTTGGTGCTATATAAATCCTGTATAATAATAATAATAATAATAATAATATAGTTCGGCTATTTTGTAAAGTATTTTTGCAGTTTTGGTATATTTCTCAGAGCAAAAAAACAGCAGAGTTAAATGTTACATAAAACTTTTAAAATACAACTGTTGACTGTAAACGGGTATCTGTAATGTTCAAACACATGGCCAAAACTGATGCTTACTTCACTAAGGCTTTGTTCATACATGCCCACCTGAACCAGAGCATACAGATGCTTGGGACTGTACACACACCCCACAGCATGTTGCATTCAGTGTAATGCAAGTCTATGGGGCTGCGCCACAAACATGTGCAATACAAGTGACTGAGGTGTGTGGTGTGGCATTTACAGGGTTAAAAAAGACAACATATCGCCTCCTCACAGCCTGTCTAATGGGAGAAGTTGTTGTTCATGTGAACAAGCCCTAAGGGAGATCTAAAGCCAAAACTATCATTTGTGTTTTTGGATTGGGAAGGGGTTAAAAACACTTGTTGATTTTTGCTGTGTCCCCCACAGGGGAGATTTTGTGTCACTTCCTGTCCTGGAAACAACGTAAGAGTGGAAGGAAATCTCTCAAAAGTGATATCCGACAGCTGTCACCATTACAGATGTCCCAAAAGGAAGATTTCCTTCACTACCTGTCCTGGTTCAAAACGGTAACATTTTGGATTTCCTAGAATTTTCTGTCCCAATGACGACATTCACCCGGACAAATAGAAGGTGAATCTTCCCGTGGTGACAATACAATACAAATCTGACAGGGGTCAGTACCTGGCATCTTCAAGTCCATTTTTGGACCAGATTATGGAACTTTATGAGGATTGCTCTGATCAAACAGCACACAATCATTTGTGCGTGACACGTCGCAGGATGAAATCCGGTGCAGATGGAATTACATTGGGGACTCAATAATAAGCTCTAATAGGATCAATTTCAAAAATCTGCCTTCAGCCTGGTAGATTCATGCCATTGCCCTGACATTGGAGAGAACGCTGACAGGAGCAAAGGATTCAGCACTACAAAATGCATAAAACAAACAAGCATCATACGTAGTCACTTCCCGATGGAGTGTCCTGCCGCTAGCAGCTAATCCACAATGACAGGGCCACTTTAACGGGTTTCAGCTACCTGACAGACTCACCCATCCTAAGGCCAGTCACCGATGCGTCACTAAGCTCTTGTTTGTTTTGTTGCTTGTAAACGTTATCTCATCAATTTCAACCTACTTTCCCAAGAGCCGCTTCCTGAATATTGACTAGTTCGGTTCACTTGCGGGTCAGAAGTTAATAATTTAACTAGTGAGTCACACACACACAATGTACACACACACACACACACACACAATGTACACACACACACACACACACACACACACAATGTACACACACACTCACACAATGCACACACACTCGCACTAGTGAAATTGATGCCCGATCTAAAGGATTCCAATAGAAACACCGATAGGACGACTTGAGCAGCTATGGATATTTTAAGGTAGTTATATAGCGCCGACAATTTACGCAGCACTTTACATATACAATGTACAGTCCCTGCCCTCAAGGAGCTTACAATCTAAGGTCCCTAACTCACATTCATACATACTAGGGCCAATTTAGACAGGATCTGATTAACCTACCAGCATGTCTTTACAGTGTTGGAGGAAACTGGAGTACCCGGAGGAAACCCACGCAGGCACAGGGAGAACATGCAAACTCCAGGCAGATGGTGTCGTGGTCGGGATTCGAACCAGCAGACCCTTAGGTAAAGCTTGCAGCAGATAAGCACCAAACAAAAGGCTGAAATATTTCGACCCCTTTCACACTGAGCCTCCCATAGCGTCGGCGGTAAAACGCCGCTCTTTTTAGCTGCGTTTTACTGTCGGATTAGCGGCGCATTTCGGCCGCTAGCAGGGGCACTTTTGCCCCCTGCTAGCAGCCGAGAAAGGGTTAAAACTGCCCGCAATAACTGCGTTTTGCCGGCGGTATCCCAGCACTGCCCCATTGATTGAACACACCGCTCCTTCACCGCTCCAAAGAAGCTGCTGGCAGGACTTTTCCTGACGTTCTGCCAGCGCAGCGCTCCGGTGTGAAAGCCCTCAGGCTTTCACACTGGAGACAATGCTGCAGCTGTTTGAGGGTGGATTGCAGACGCTATTTGCAAGCGCCTGCAAGACGCCCTCGGTGTGAAAGGGGTCTTAGAGCGGTTTCTTGAGACCACCACTACTGATTAATCAGAGATAAGCCATTGTCACCTGTATCACTCTATTGGATTCTGTAAATAAAAATAGATAAAAAAAGAACAATCACACAAATGCGACACCTTAGGCCCCTTTCACACTTGTGCAACTTGTTCTGCGACTTGGGACTGCAAAGTCGCATGACAAGTCGTACCCCATGATTTCCATCTGTGCGTCTTCAACTGCAGCAACTTCAAACTAGTCTCTGCACTACTTTGGTCCGACTTCGATGCGGCTTGAGGTCCATAAACCTCAAGATTACACAGGTGTTGCTCCAAGTCAAGTCAAAATTGCGCATCTTTCAAGTCGCACACGTGTGAAAGAAGCCTAAGGCCCCTTTCACACATTAATGTCTGTTTTCACGGACTCCGCTTGTTCAGCAGGGGACTGATCCATTGATCCTGAGCCAGGGGATGACAAGTCCATCTCCACTCACTGTGCAGAGACGGACCTGTCAGAGCTCCGCTCTCCTCTATGGGGGATTGGATGAAAACGGACTGCCTGCGCGTTTTCATCCGATCGACGGATGCTTCCATCCGTCTGCATTTAGTGGATCGGATGTCAGCAGACATATCACCGCTGACATCCGTTGCTCCATAGAAGGTACATGGAGCGTCCGTTCAGGTTCGCCTGAAAAACTGATGGTCCGCATTTGTGAAAGAGCCCTTAGCCTAGGCTCACATTTTTGCTGTTGCACTTCTGCTGTAACAAAGAAGAGACTAAATTATAAGCACATAAATCACATGCGTTTTTTTGTTTGTTTTTTGCGCTCTCACTGAAGTCTACGTACCCAAAAACAACTGTATAGCACCAAAAAGGGGCACCTGCACCTTTTTAAATATCACACTGCACCATGTTACATGGATGTTACATGGATGTGCATGGACCCCATGGAGAATAATGCCATTTCCATTGTTGTGCACCGCAGCGTGACGGCAGACACGCAACCAATCGCACTAGTGTAAACAAAGGCTTAAAGTTGTGCTATGATCTAAACACACATGAAATACATTAAGGCCCGGCTCACACTGGTATGCTTCGTTTTGGGCCACAGTGCGTTTTTAGCTGCGGTCCCATTGAATTCTATTAGGTTGCGCATGTTTTGTGGCAGTTTCTGAAAGCGATCCAAAGATGCGGCATGTGAGACTGTTAGTGCTCTTTTAGAAAACGTGGCAAAAATGCACAACCTAACAGAAGTCAATGGGACCGTGGCTAAAAATGTGTGTAAAATCCAGATAATTCATGCACACACCCACGCTGCGGTCATAACGCAGTAAACCAGTGTGAACCCGGCCTCAGTGACAAAAATAAATAAATTGTATTTTATGAAAAATAGGCATTTTTTATATGATAATCCCAGTGCCGCTGATCTCCTGCCTACATGCACTCATTCCAGCACTACCTGCACATCACCACAGATGCCAACTGTCCCAAATTTGCATGGATAGTCTAGGTGATTCCTAATGCTGTGCCCCATCCCTTCTATCTTCCTCCACCTTCAGTGACAGATGAAGATTCGAGAGCTGGAGAAGAGCCTGAGATCTGGAAATCAGACTAAATATCTGGGTCTAATGGGAGTGGTTTCATAATTAACTGTCAGGTGTGCAGCTGCAGGGCACTAATGAGGAAATCTGCTGGGCCTGCATCCCTTTAGATGTGTTCCTATTGAAAGTATCTTTCAAAAAAATGACATTTTTGTTGCAAGGGGTGCCTGAAATCTGACTTGTATCTTAGGCAGACTTCTGGGTAAATTGCTGAGCCAATCACACAAGCAGGAAATGATGTTTCTGGGGAGTGGTCAGTACACACATTGTGTATAGAACAACTCCATGTAGCCATATTGTAATGTATTCTCAGAAAATTACAGTGGCTGCAGATTGAAAAAGGAAAGGATTTTTTTAATAGCATTCAATTACAAAATGATTAGTGTTGCAATTATATGCGCTATATTATTTTTTCTTTATTTGCAATTTTTTTTCCCCCCCATGAAAGTGGAGCTACCCTTTAAGAAAGAAAGCTGAGTCACCACTAAGAATACAGAAATGGATATTCTGGCCTCTGCAGGTGAATATCCTCAATGTAAATGGATACTTTGGCAGGCACAACGCGTTCTTCAGGGCTTCCCACTATTAAGTAAGCACTTGGCAGCTGAGCCATGTATAAGGGTAGCGATGTTAACGACTACGACTGTTGCCATGACCATTCACAGCTCTGAGCAGGCTTGGGTTTCCAGTAGCTGTCCATGGTAGGTGCAGACTGCTTGTATGAAAGGCCTCAGCCAGGCGGCAGGGAATGTTGACGTAGCATTGTCAGTGGGTGGTAGCAATAATCAGCAGAGGCTTCACCTTCTCTTTCTCATACAGCAAGTGGGATTGTGTTGCTGAGAATGCGGCAAGTGTCGGATCAGCATTCTGGAGGATGAAGGGGGCTGCACGGCTCTTGTAAGCAGTGGGTAGCCTATGTGTGGAAAATCTGAAGCTTCCCACACCTTATGTTAATAGACTGCTCAACACAGCAATGATTAACACGCTCCCTACCCATGACTAATCCGTACTTCGCTATCCTGACTGCGTGTGAGCTTGTCAGAAAAAAAATAAAATAAAAAAAAAAGTGCGAAGTGGCTCGCCTTGCACCAAGGTCCCCTCCCTGAGTGCGACTTCCAGAAGCACAGAACTGCTTTTGTTGACGAGGATTATGGGGTGTTAGAGGGCCTCCGAGAGCTTGGGATGCTATCAATGTGCTTAAAATAGCAGCACTTGTTCTCAGCATTTAAGGCCGGGCTTTCAGCTCAATAAATCTCAGCAATTAATGGATTTGGAAGAAAACAGCAGAACGGCCGGTTTGCCACCCCCACCTTCTAAATCGCTGCATTACACTTCCCTTCTAGAACAATCATTTAAAGGATCTGTAATACCTGAAACAATAAAGTTACTTTACGTGAAACGGCTACTAATTGCATTTACAAGATCGTATCAAGAATTTCCCATGCTTAACATCTGACATCCACATCGCTTGGATCTGCAACCTGCCCCTGTTATCTGCGATTTTAGGCTAAATGAAGCTAGAGGTGTTTTTATTGGAAGTCATTTGTACCTTTCAATGTGTCCTTCCACAGTAACAGGTCCTTCTTATTTTTACATATTAATCTCTTGTTGATCACCTAAAGCTTGCAGTAGCAAAGAGGGCGCGTTTTCACACCCACACGCCACATCTACGCGTTAATGGGCGGCAGAGCTTTCTGGGCTGAGATCGCGCTCCCAGCACATTGCCCAGACTGTCGAAGACAGCTCTTGGCCATGAGTCAGTGGGACTCCTGATCATGTAACCGCTGTGTCAAGTGATAGGATTTACATTTAAAAAAACAAAAAACAAACAAATGCTTGTTACGTGGCAGTTTAAAGTGTATGTCCCGCTATGTTTGTTTTTTTGTAAAGCTTTGGATAGAGCCCTTATTGCAGGGGTCTCAAACTGGCAGCCCCCCAGCTGTTGTAAAACTACAAGTCCCATCATGCCTCTGCCTGTGGGAGTCATGCTTGTAACTGTCAGCCTTGCTATGCCTCATGGGACTTGTAGTTTCACAATAGCTGGAGGGCTGGAGGGCCACCAATTTGAGACCCCTGTCCTATTGGGTTTTACTACTTTTAGGGACCCAATTAGGGGATATCCCCTCACTTCCTGTTCTGCTGGTAATTTTACTAGACAAGACGTGAGGTTAAGTCTTCAGCGGCGTTAAAGGCGTATAAAAAAAAAAAAAAGTTTAAAAGATTACTTTTGCTACATTTTCTAAGCCCTGATGAAGCGGTATTTTTGGCTTAAATGTGTTGTGTTCCTGATGGACTTTTGTTTGGTGCTCTTTTGGCTCACTTAAAGCGCTTGTAAAGGTAGGTTTTTTATCTTAATGCATTAAGATAAAAAAAACCTTCTCTGTGCAGCAGCCCCCCCTAACACTTAGCTGAGCCCAATCTCGATCCAGCGATGTGCACGAGTTCCTCTGCCGTCCAGGACTCTCCTTCCTGTTTGGCTGACACACAGCAGTGTTGCCACTGACCAATGAGGAGAGGGAGGGGGGCGGATCCGAACCTCGGCTCCTTGTCTGAATGGACACAGAGCAGCGGCTCGGGTACCCCAATAGCAAGCTGCTTGCAGTGGGGGCACTCTACAGGAGGGAGGGATCAGGAGCGCAGGAGACGGAACCGAGAAGAGGAGGATCTGGGCGGCTCTGTGCAAAACCATTACACCAAGCAGGTAAGTAGAAAAAAAATTTTTTTTTTCTATAGAAATAAAAAACGAGACTTTAGTATCACTTTAAGCTTTATATTTCTGTCTTTGTCCCTGTTTGAGCACTTTCCTCACTTCCCATCTGGTAAAATGGCTGTCAGATGAAGAATTTGTGAATGGAAATGTCTCTATTGGAGCCAGAGATGGCTGTAAAACCTGAAAGGGGATCTTATACCTCCCCAATTGACCCAAAATAAAAAAAATAAAAATAAAAACAGTTTAACTGAGCATACACTTTAAAGTGGAACGTCACACTCTCAATCAACATTGATTATTTTACTTCTCATGCTGCTAGCATTAGAAAATAAACAAGTAAACAGGATACACGTTCTTTAAACTTTTTTTACATTTCTTCAGTTACTTCCTGGTTTCTTTCCTAGGCAAATGATGTCATGCATCCCAGGAGCCTTCAGGAGGGAGGGGAGGAGAGGGGTGTTTTTCTGCATGCATGCTTGAGCTAGGGGCAGATGGATTTCAAGAAGTAACTGCTACATGAATCATTTGCCCTTACTCAAGATGGCCATGGGCAGAAATGCTAGGGGGTCATTTTTCAAATTAATTTCTCAACAAAATAAAGCATGGAGACATGAATGGATGGGAGGAGTTTGCTTTGAATATTAAAAATGAATGAAATTGTGTTGTTGGTTTGTGGTGCTCAAATGCAGTGAAGATCTGCTTTAAAGCCTAACTCCAGGCCATGGTTAGAGGTATGGTTAGAGCTTCTGGAAAAAATTATTGACATCTGTGTCCCCATTGGTGAGACATCCCTTCACTTCTCGTCAGGGCAGGTAACACCACAAGTAGAAGAGTTAGAACTTCTAAAAATACCAGGAAAAAAAGGTGAAACCTACAAAGGTGCTACTAATGCATTCCTCACTGTAGCCATTTTCATAACCCACTGCAACCACAGTGCCAGACCAACTACTGTTGGGAGTATTTCCTGAAGGGTTTTTTTTTTTTTTTTTTTTTTTACGCTACATACATCAGAAATTTTGTATATGAGAGGCAGAAGGGACTATGTTCCAGCATCACCATCAGATGCATCCCAGGTAGGGTTGCCACCTTTTCTTCAAGACAAACCAACACACTTTAGTGGCACAGGGCCAATTTCTTTTTTCTGTAGTATACACTATAGGATTATAAAAGACCTGGGACACCTTTGGGTGCCCCGAGAAGAGTAGTAACTATGCGGCGCACAGTAGGTGTGACCAAACTGCTCCTGATCTTGGTTATTTAGGGAGGTCCAGCTCAGTCTGAATAATGAGTCTGGGTTTCAGGCAGACTGAAACCCGGACACGTGATTCAAAACCCGGACTGTCCGGGTGAATCCTGGACAGGTGGCAACCCTAATCCCAGGGTCTCCTGATTACCAGGCCTTGGACTATTCAGTAGCAATTTCTATGAGGAAACCCAGAATACTTTCAGAATCCAGTAGTCTTCAAGGTGGGTTTACAGGCACAGCCCTGTCTCAGAAACTCAATGAAAAGCATGAGGTTTCAAGGCCCCGAGAAGTCAGAGAAGCCGGAGATATTAAAGCAACCAGTGAGCGTGGGATCCAGCTCGGGAGACCCTTGCCAATCAGTATTTGCAGGGCTGGTGGATAGATTTTCAAAACATATTGAAAATCACAGTTGCTCAGAATTAGCTGCACAATATAGTTGGAAACTGCTTTTCCACACGTTCTCTTCAATTTTTCTAATAAAGCATATGACGAGATGTTGATTACGTCCATCTCCAGCTTGTCTGGTCCCAAGTAAATTAATAGGAATGTATTTATCTGAAAAGTTTGGCCAACCAAATGCATGCCTCCATAACGTGAAATGAAAAGGCTTTTTAAAATGGACACCGAGCCTCCCTGCCAATATCACTGCTTAGCCCAAGTACTTGGCAACTAGGTAAGCTTCCAACAGGACCACAAAGGGAATCAAGACTTGACAGATATGATTGTTCACAGCCAGATTACATGCAATAATGTTTGTGCAGGCAGACTGATTATCAGATTAAAATTAAGCCAATCATCTTCATATCACTTCATTTTTTGGAATCACAAAACCAAATCTGAACAGTCTCCAAGTATTAACTGTCATATGCCCACATTTCTACGAATGCCGAATTTTATTCTAGGATAAAGCTATACTACCTTCGAGACATTCTACTCCATTACCTGCCATCACCCATCCAGCATGGCTACTGCAATGGCAGGAGCTGACCTTAGCTGATCTGCACCACAAAGCCTCATGCTCTTAAAAAAAAAAAAAATTGAATTAAAAAAAAAGGTTGCAGACAACCTTTAAGGCATGAAGCAGATGTTCGTTAATTCACTGCTCAGATTCCCAATTAAGACGCATCAACTGTCGCTGCCATTAGCAGCAAAATGACTCTCAGCTGGAGAAGTACTGAGCGTTAAACAGTTAACGGGCACGGATCCCTTCGTTATGTTTTGCAATCTAAAGAACAGTAAAGTTGGATGGTTCAAAAGATGCATTTTGTACCTTCGACAAGGCTCAACAAGCAGTCTTAACAGTTAATATTTATATTCTACATCTGTGAGCGTAAATCACCGAAGCTTTATTCCAGCACGCCTTAATAGACTTTGGATGAAAAGTTAGATGCTATCACCATTTCCACACTACTCTCCTGCATTATTAAAAGAAGAATAATAATTTAAAATTGGACCCAAACTTGTTCTTGGTTTACATTCTCTGGAATACAACGGGCTATAAATATGCAAAAAAGACCCAATTTCCAAGATACCTGCTTGTTTCTCTTCCTTTCAAATTTAATGATCTCTTTTGAAATGTATAACCCTACACAGCACTAAAGTAAATTATAACACTTAATCACCGCCGCTGCCAGACATAATGTATTGCAACTACTGAGCTGGTGCAGGAACAGAGGAAAAAACGCAGCAGAGAGATTTATACGACGATACGTTCAAGAATGTAAAAAATGCCAAAAAGCAGCTTCTGTTCTATACATCGTGACTCTGGTCTACGGGCCATTTGGGCTCAGATGAACCCTTGTTTGCCAGGAGGCCCCATTTCAGCTATCAGGAAGCTGTCTCAACATATAGAAGCAATATTTATTAAAGTACATAAAAAAGAATTGGTCTTTTTACGAGTCCGCAGTAAAATGATAAACACCATATGATGCAGAATGACCAAACACTTAAAGCCAACCTGTCAGCTTTACAATGATTAGCGCTGGTGGTTCCCCCAAATCCCAGACCTTCGCTAGATGCTAATTTGATACTGTTGGAAGCTGGCCCATCCTCTGCCAACTTCTTTATATTCCTATTGACCTGTCACTGTGATGGGTGGCTTTTGAGGCCAACAGGACAATTCCGGAGGCACGCTAGAACAAACATGCAGCAGATGTCAGAGATCCTTAAAGCATATCTAAACCCAAGAAGAAAATTTGAATATATTGCAGCTCCCCAGTCATCAAGGACCCCTTCACACTTCTGTAGTAACACGTGATATGTGTTACTGCGTTGTAGTACCATTTATTTTGAGTAGCACTCCAAAGCACCCATGTGTTGAGTTACAAAAAAAAGGGTCAAGTACAACTATTACCACTGCCTGGGCTGCCTCAACACAACACATGACATAACACACATAACCACATAATAGTAAATGGGCCCCAAATCTAAAATCTGCATTAGCTTTCTTTTTCCAATTATTTTTGCCTGTTGATCTTGCCAGTAACACTTTCTGTCCTGGGGTGACCACGCTCATTCACCCTACTGTATCTATGGAAGAGCATGAGTGTCATCCTAGGAAAGGACAACCGGATACCTCCCCCCTCTCCTCTCCATAACTAAGGCTGGATTCACATCAGGGCAGTTATAGTGCTTTTTGCATTTTGCAGATTTACACTACAGTCCATTTAACATGGTTTCCTATGGAACACGTTCTGTAGTGCAAATCTGCAAAATGCAAAAAGCACTAAAAATGCATAGGTGTGAATCCAGCCTTAAGGGGAAGATATTCTGTAGCCCACAGATGGACCGAGGACCAATGTAACTAAAATGACTGCAGTACAGGTAGAAGGCACAAGGTTTAAGCTCACTGGATTTCTTGCAGGATCAGCCTAGGTTCAAATTGATGCATGCAAAACACTGCATATGAGTTGCACCGCATTCCTGTGCACAACACATGCTATGTGATTTGAGTCATACATTTGGCTCAAATCGCATCAAAATGGTGCAGGACCCTTTTTTTCCCCTAAATCGTACCGCATGGGTATGCGATTCTGGTAATCGCACTGCATTTTGCAATGTTTCAGGGTGTCGTTAATCTAACATGACACCTGCAGCAGATCGCATGGATGCGGTGCAATTGCCTTGCAGTGGGATGCAGGGAAAATGCAGCAAATCTTGTGTGTTTCCCGCATCGCACCAATGTGTACCAGGTCTCAAGGTTTTTTTGTTTTTTTTTCACTTATCAAAAAAATATAACAAAATACTTCTAATGGTACACTTAAAGCGGAACTAAACCCATCAAGTTTTAAACCGTTTAAAAAAAGTCAAATTTCTGGCATGCCAGGAATGCAACTGTCACATCTGCTTGTGCTGGCAACCAAAGGCCCCTTTCACATATGCGGAACATTCAGGTCCACCTGTCAGTTTTTAAGGCAGACTTGAACAGACGGACGCTCCGTGCATCTCTATGGAGTGATGGATGTCAGCAGTGAAATGTCCGCCGACATTCGATCCGCTAAATCCAGGCGGATGGAAACCCTATTTTCCATTCGTCTGGCGGATCAGATGAAAAAACAGACAGGCGGATCAGTTTTCATCCGAACTCCATTGAGGAGAGCGGGGCTCTGACAGGTCCGTCTCCACACAGTGAGCAGAGACGGACCTGTCATCTGCCGGCTCAGCGGGGATCAACGTATCGATCCCCGCTGAGCAAGCAGAGTCAGTGAAAACCGACATTACTGTGTGAAAGAGCCCTGTCAAACTATCAAATGGCTGGTGTCATAACTGATCACATGTGCAGCATCATGGCAGTTGCAGAACAAACAAAACCCAAGGTGGCAGATTCCTAGCTGAAAAAGATATGTAGGTTCACTGTTCAGGTTTACATACACTTAAACTGTCGATATATCCTGGCTTGATTACCCAAAGTATTGAAGCTGATCAGTAGCATTTTCAGGAGAGATCAGCATTAGCGGCCTACTGAGTTCAGCTGGCCATTCATTAATCATTTTTTGGAGGATGGGGGAATCACTCCCAATATGCTATTGTGTTCTGACGGCAGAGAGACTTCCCCACCATCAGAAAACAATGATCAGTGCTGGCGGCTATAGCTGTCGGCACGGATTGTTCAGGAAAAAACCCCACAGGTTGGTTGTACACAAGTCAGTCGATATATCGGCTTGTGTACAACCGGCCTGCCAATACATGAATCGAAATTTGGCAGGTCCCTGCTGAACCGGTTGAATTTCGATCCATGTATGGGCACCCTTAGATGTAAACCATAAACCTATGCTTCTAATTCAAGGACCAAGGCAACCCAAAATGACTATTTCTGTTTTGGTTAAACACCTGAGTGTTATTACTTTTAAAGACAAGAAGATTAATGAACCCTGGTTTACAACCCAACAACGGCAATGATGAACTATTGTACGCAGGTGGCTGAAGCACCAAACTGCAGAAAGCACTAGAGAAGTCAAAGTTTACCTTTTTTTTCCCACCACCATTATAAAGTAACAATAACATGAAACCAAGCACCAAAAGACACCTGACCAGTGGTATACAGCCGGGATTTGATTAATTACATCCTTTGTAAATTGAAACAGCCGCTGCCCCCACACCTGGCTTTGATGCTTGAGTCTGTTATTTTTACCGTCACAAGAATGGAACAAAAGCTTTTGTAGGGGCTCATTCACACCATAGAGCACACAGGGGTTTATTTACTAAAGGCAAGTCCACTTATAAGTGTAGTCGCTGTAGATCTGAAGGGAATCTCTGAAATGAGGGGAAGCTCTGCTGATTTTATCATCCAATGATGTGCAAGCAAAAATGCTATTTTCCTTGCATGTCCCCCCTCAGATCTACAGTAACTGCACTTGCAGTGCAAAGTGGATTTTCCTTTAGTAAATAACCTCCACAGTGTGCTCATTATGGGCATGCATTGTCATGCATTTTTAAACCTGTGCTGAAAGCATTTTTATTGGGCAATTTAGTATGTTTTCTAAACTCTTTTTATTTTTTTCATGAATGCAATATTAGCATGAGCCGCAGCATGTTGCATTATAACATGCCAGAGTGTGCTACACTAAAATGCTATATATCCTATTTTTTTTTTAGCACACACCAACTAATAGAACTGAACTCAAAGGACATAATGCCCTTGGCTTGTGCTTGCATGGGGACTGCCTTGGGCAACATAGCCCAATGCTGCTGGTTGGAACGACAGCCAACAGTCCTAGAAGACAGCTCATTTCATTGGCTTTAATTACAGACTACTTTGCAGTGTTATTTGATTGGACCGCTGGTAACCTCAGCAACCAATCACATCATTGAATTTGGGCACCTCTCCAGACAGTACACTGCTGCTGGTAAACGGACATTTAGGAGCAGTTGGGCATTTTTTTCAGCTGTCCCTGAACTCTCCTCTATGTTATCTTATCAGTACATGTACACAGGGTCGTTTATAGTCATTTCTAAGCAGTTAAGTTTAGAAGATTTTTTTTGAAGGCAAAAAATGGGTTCAGACGAATGTCCAGAAGCATTTGAAACGCCAAATGCCTGTAACAGCTTGTAAACGCTGCTAAAAGCGGTAACTCGCGTTCAGCAGGGTTTCGTTTAGACGTTTTTCCTTTAAAAAGAAAAATAACGCTTCTAGATGCAAACGCGGCTAAACACGACATGTAAACGTGGTTAAACGGCTGTTTTTAGCTGTCAAGTTAAATTGTTCAGGAGAGGTTGAACAACGCCCCGTGTACATGAAGCCTTACACTGCCCAAGCACAGAACTCTTATGTACATTACTTAGGATGTTACTAAACTCAATTTTTTTTTAAAATTAAAACAAACATGTTATACTTACCTGCTGTGTGCAGTGGTATTGCTCACAGCGGCCCCGATCCTCCTCTTCTGGGGTCCCTGGCTTCGATCTTGGCTCCTCCTCTTCTTCTGCAGGACTACCATAGCCGCTTGCTATGGAGAGAGATAGTCCCTGCGCTCCCGAGCTTTGTGTCTACGGAACCGCGCTCCATAGACTTACACAGCAGGACTTAGGCCCGCCCTCACTTCCTCTGATTGACAGCAGCAATAGGCAATGGCTTCTGCTGCTGCTCGAATTCAGTGTAAAGAGGAAGGGGAGTTTTTGTTATACACTTTATATATAAAAATCTTTGTGACTCAAGGACAGAATCTGATATTTAAAAGACATCAAAGGAGTAAACCTAAAAGGTTCCATTTACATATGGCGATTTGGGATCGCAGCCAGAATTGCTGTGATTCTACCCATAATTCTAAATTGCACTGATCTAGTGGCAAAACGCACTACATGTTCGGGTGCCATTCGTTTTTATTGGCACCGCAAACGTGGTGTGGTTTCTGATGGGATAAATTGCATGGCAATTGTGCCAAACCACATCATGCGAAGCTTGCCACCCAAAAGAAGCTCCTGCTTCATTTTCAGCAACAAGCTTTGCGCGATGTGGTTTGCCGCAACAATCATGGCAAAACCCCACTGCGTTTTGAGGTGCCATTAAAAATGAATGGCACCCACACACGTGGGGTGCATTTTGCCACTATTGCAGTGCAATTTTAAATGTCAGTATCTAGGCCATTCTGCCACGATCCCAAATTGACAGATGTGAACAGGGCCTGAAGCAAACCGACCCCCCCCCCCCCCCCCCCGGAGATGTAACAAAGCCCCTTCACACAGCATAGCCAGGTGGATGACACCAATTACAGTTAAGGAATACTGTAGTGTTCTCTTTGACCTTCAGTTTTCTGAGTGGACATAAAAGAGCAGCAGCAGACTGATTAGGTCATACCTCAGCCCTCCCCTCTTAGCATGTCTTTTGCAAATGCCGCTGCATGTGGCACATCTGATTGGCTCTCAGTCCTGCCCTTCCCACTCCTGGTGCTGCTGTAGACAAATCGCAGGAAGCTTTCACCAAATCAGAATGTAGCTATTTACAATAGAAGCATTTTTAAAGTACCAATGAACACAGAGCTGCACTAATTAGTGCAACCATTCTCAACCTGGATTCCGTGGAACCCTGGGGTTCCTCCAGAGGTTGCTAGGGGTTCCCTGAGCTGTGGCTGATGAACCACCTTTTTGATGGTGCCTACAGAGTTCAAGGTTCAACATCACTTAGCAAAGCCAGCAGCATGACATAAAATATCTTTTTAGCCATCTTTAAGGGTGGCATTCTGAGCACCACTTTAAGGCCTGATTCACACCTATGCATTTTTAGTGCTTTTTGCATTTTGCACTACAGTCCATTTAACATTGTTTCCTATGGAACACGTTCTGTAGTGCAAATCTGCAAAATGCAAAAAGCACTAAAAATGCATAGGTGTGAATCAGGCCTAAGGATAACATTCTTCCTATTGACCACCAGTATAAGGAGCATTGTTCCTATTGACTCCCAATGAATTGGTTTTAGTAACGGTTCCTCGAGACCTGAAAATGATTTTTGGGGTTCCTCTAGGGCAGTGATGGCGAACCTTGGCACCCCAGATGTTTTGAAACTACATTTCCCATGATGCTCATGCACCCTGCAGTGTGGTTGGGCATCATGGGAAATGTAGTTCCAAAACATCTGGGGTGCCAAGGTTCGCCATCACTGCTCTAGGGTTAAAAGGTTGAGAAAGCCTGAATTAGAGTCATTTACATCTGCCTGGATTTAAATGTTTCCATAAATAAGACCTCATTTACAATAACCTCTTCCATATTTGGTCTTCCTGTGATTTCTTGCAATCAAACGGACTTCTGGTTATAAATAACAGAGAGGTCTGTTGCTATACACGGTAGGAGTAATGCAGGCACAGCAGTAAAGTTGAGGGGTAATAGAGGTGCTAAGTACCTGAAGTGTAAGCCTGATTTGACACACACAGCGCTCGCTGGCCAAAATCTGCCGTGGAGCAGAGCGGGTCATGATCCCCATGCAAATCAGCGCTTCAGCCAAAACAAGCTGCAGAACAAATAGCCTTTGATATGTTCCTGAGCCGAGGCTGCTTAGAATCCTAATTAGCGGGGAGTGATGCTCTGGTTCTAATTAATTTTGTTTTCTTGATTAAAAATTATTTGTTTGAAGCTTTCTCCGTGAAGGGCAATTACCTACTTCCTCCCTAATTAAGCAGGTTTTTCTCCCTTGCAACCCCCTTCTTTTTAAGCTGCTTAGACGCACATTATATACACAGATACCCTATATAGAATTAACCTATGGAAGTCAGGCTTATTGCTGAAAACATGAACTGCTCACAAATAATTGGAATCTGTCAGTGTGGCTGTCACCGGGAACACCTGAGGCCCCCAATCCAGGATGCCAATAACAAATTTCATTAGCATGCTGGAATTGTGCTGAGGTTCTGGCGCCCTAACCACTAAAGCCCTTCTCCTTACTCACAGCTGCTGAAAAAGGCTGTACGCTGGTTTTGTAGTTAGGGAAAAAAAAAAAAAAAGTATGAAATGTATGTAATTTCTGGCATCAGGAACAAGGAACAACAATGCATATGTATGATAGACTATTTACAAAGCCAAGGTTGGAATTCCATCCTAGACCACCAACTTTTATGCCCAATGCAACATCCCACTTCTAGGGTCAAGTAGAACCTCTTCTGGACCTAACCTGGATTTTTTTCCCCATCTGTATCCCTTTGGAGAGATTTCTCGACAATTCCTGTATTGGAGGCACAACAGGAAGAAAGGTAAAATCCCCTTAGACCAGTGGTTCTCAACCTGGGGGCCGAATGATGATTTGCCAGGGGTCACCGAATCCTGGGCTGTTCCTGGAGCCCGCGGCCGCCCACTCAGCCTCTTCGCAGCCACCCATTCAGTTCACGGCATGGCTTGGGGGCAGAAACTAGAGGTCAGGTGACTGGTGAGGAATGTGAAATAGGAGGGGTTGGAAGAGACCCAAAGTCGGAGACACAGTGAGTAACACTACCTGTGATTATAGTTCCTATTAAAAGTCCCCACTACAGTTCTCAGATCAGCAGATGACCTTAAACAAGAGCACCTAAGTTGGCTAATCAGAATTCCCCCCAGCATTGCCACTCAACCCATCTCCCCTCCAGCACTGTCACTCGTACCATTCCCCTCACCAAGGAGTAAGAGAAAGAATGAACATAGAGAATACATAGAAGGGAGAGGAAAGAGGGAGGAACAAAGAAAAAGGGAGAGGAAAAATAAGAGAACAAGGAAGACGGCTAGAGAGAGGGATGGGGAAAAAAACAAGAAATTAGAATAGAGAAGAGAGAGAGATAAAAGGGAAAGAAATGAGAACAAAGAGAAAGAGTGGTACATCCTAAAATGTACCATAAGGGATTTTAATACTGTACAAGTGGAAGGGACTCAGGAAGCGCTAAATATCTGTGGGTTGGGGGCGCAAATTACTTGTCTTGCTTTGGGTGCTGACAACCCACGCTACGAAAATAATTTTACTGTCAGGGGTCCCCACAACTTGGGAAATTTTATCAAGGGGTCACGGCACTAGAGTGGTTGAGAACCACTGCCTTAGACGGTTTACCAGAATAGGTGTTGCCTGACGGATTAACTCCCCATACCCATTTGGCTCAGTTCACATTCGCATTAAGAGCAGGCGTTTGAGGGCCGTTTGACAGGCGTTAAAAACGCCCCTCAAATGCCTATGCACAAGATATAATAGACAGCACATTGCGCTGTTCACACTAAGCGTCACGTCAAAATTAAAGCCTCATGTCGAGTCAAGAGGCATTTGAAGCCTTTCAATGCCTCCCATTCAAGTCTATGGTAACGCTCTGCAAAAGCTCTGGCAGGCGTTTTCAGGGCGGTTTTGGTGTGCTTTGCGGCACGTTAACATTTTTTATTTCTGTTACGTTCCATTAAGGAGCAGTTTTAATGCTCCTCAAATGCTACGAAACCACACATAGGGAGTTTAGGCAGCGTTTTTAACGCTTGTAAAACGCCCCATTCTAAAGCTCATTGATGCCTGTCTGATACCCATACTAATGGCATCCATCGCTATAGAAGCGTTTGTCGAGCATCAGGAATTTAGTCAAGTGTGAACAAGCCCTTAGGGTGACAACTGTAAAATGTCAGATTTACCGTCACTTTTTGCCCAATGGTGAAAAATGGAGGGGGTAAATCTCCTCAGCGCGGATGCAAAACCAACAAAAACAACTGACAAGGGGTTCTAGCCCTGCCCTTCATGTATGATATAAATATAAAAGATCTATATAAGATATAAAAACATAAAATGTAAAAAGATACAATATAGGATGGAAGCTTTGTTGAATACTAATAAATGATGGCGATAAAGGAAAAAAAAAAAAAAAAAAACAACAAAACATATCCACCAACTTTACAGGCAAAAGAGTCCTGTCGCTATGTCCTATAAGCAAAGGCCCACAGTGCTCTGCTTATAAAGGAAGGGGGGAGGTATTAGAACATAGCTTATAAAAATTTTTGAAATTGTTCATAGATAACATTCTATTCACCCATCCCCCAGACGACGAAACACATAGAGAGGGGCCTACGGTGGTGACGTCATCACGCATTGCATAATTAGAACACAGTCTCTGTAAGCCCATAAGAATGCCATCAGCTGTCACACCTGATTGCGAAGCGGTTATTGCCTTTTTACCATGTGAGCATGCATTTTTTTTTACATTTTTAATAAACATATGACATGCAGTTTTACACTACGAGTGCCTTTTATATCCTATCTTTGAGTGATCTTAGTGGTACAGTCCTTATTGGCTCTGGTGGAAGAGGCTCAGAGGGAGACCTTAATCCTAATAGTGTTTCAGGACCATCTGTAACACAGTGGCCAATCAGTTCTGGTTCTGCACGTTTGGTTGAGGTGCACTACATACCACATGACAGACTGCTTGTCACAGACTGTTCACAAAGTGTTTTTTTTTCACTACGAATTGTGAACATACTCTTTTTACTTTGTCATTTGGATACCACTCTTTAGACTGATGCAGGGGCGGACTGACCATTCTGGCTCTTGGGCACTGCCAGAGGGCCCCGGGCCACTAGGGGGCCCCATCAGGGTTGCCAGTAAAACCAGGGACAGTATGTAAAAATCTGTGTTTTTTTTTACTGTCCCTAAAATGTCCCTTACCAACATCCTTTTGGTCTAAGATTATAGCTGTCCTGCCTCTCCAATACCTCTCAGCCAATAGAAACACGCCATACATGTCCCGTTCTCCAGCGGGGCTCATTTGTCTGTAGCAGAGGAGATGCCGACTGCTGGAGGAGAGGAGAGGAGAGGAGAGGGATCAGGGGACACAGCCAGCAGTATGGGTACAGACTGCTGCCTGATGGAATGTAAGCTAACTGGCTCCAGCTAAATGCATTCTTGTCAGTGGCTTACCCTGGTGAGCAGAGTGGAGGATGTGTTTCCTCTAGCATGGCTCCTCCTGTCTCTGAGGCTATTAGATCGTTTTTGTGTAATAAGTGCACTGCTCCCGGAAGGACTTCCTGAATGTCTCCCCCAATCTCTGCTACATCTCCATACTCATTGCCTGCCCACCAGTACACAGGCACAGCCCCCTCCTCTCCTGTACTACCACCTAATGTGTCTATGAGCTGCTGGGGCACTACAAGTACCAGCATGACAGAAGATGGGGGCAGCAGCAGTGTGTTCCATCAGGATGATTTCTAGATGGAAATTGCTGGTGTGTGTGTGTGTGTGTGTGTGTGTATATATATATATACACACACACACACACATATACATATATATATATATATATATATATATATATATATATATATATATATATATATATATATATATATATATATATATATATATATATATATACACACACATATACACACACACACATATATTATATATATATATACACACACACACACACACATATACATACATACTTACATACACATATACATACACACACAATGTGTATATGTATGTATATGAATATGTATGTGTATACGTATGTGTGTGTGTATATGTGTATGTATACTGTGATTTTATAGTGTGTGTATATGTATAATGTGTGGCCCCATAATCTCCTATTTCCCGGGGGCCCCATGAGTTGTCAGTCCACCCTTTACATATGTTATTTATTGTATCATTCTCATTTACTTTGTTTTGCACATACTGTATATGGTTACAGATATGGTTTTAGCACTGCACTTTTATTTTTATATATACTATTGCTTGTAAAGTCTGGCCACACATTGTTACCTCATGTACTCCTTGGTGGCCAAAATTTTTGCAATTTCTCAAGATTGAATCGCAGGCGTAGTGATGACTATTACTACATAACAAAGCTCTACAATTTAGGAAATCCAGGACTTCTCTGGGACAAAGGAGTTCTTATTTATACAGTATATAAAAAAAAAAAAAACACACAGCCTTACTGAACAGAATTGCAAAATAATATATTTTTTCTTCTTCGTTTGTGCAGTACGAATGTCAGATCATCATCCAGAGAGCACAGAAACAAAAAGTGTTTCAGGGGAGAAAACGGAGAGAGGAAAAAAAAAAAAAAAGTTATTTTATGAGGCCTGAGCCTGCCAGCTGTTGGAGACTGATGAAATTCTGCACGCATCAATGGTAACCAAATACTATTAAGCCTCTGAGTTTCTGGAGGAAGATACCTGTGATTGGTTCTGCTAGACTGGATGTCTTCCCAGAGTGAATCACAAATCAGCTTGCAGCCACCACTGGGTCACAGGCTGTAATCAAAGGGTCACAGGCCAAGTGCTTACAGAGCATGGATGCTGCTTCTTGATATTTATTTATAAAACAATTGCACGTGCTCAGAAATGAGCCTGTATGGATTTATGAACGATTGTGCTCAAAAGCTAAGCCAGGTGTATGCAAGGAGCACACCAAAGCAAAAATCACAAGGCTAGGCAAGTGATACAACCAAGCAGTAAAGACTATGAAAAAGCATATAGTCAGAAAACTGTCCATTCAAGGTGGGGCAGATTGCAGCGAGTTAATTATCGCAAGGAGTGGTCTCATAACAAAAAAAGATATGCACCCAGTTCTCTAGGTCCTGTTCAAATCTAGCGATTCCAAATCACTGCAATGCTGGCAAAACGCATCACTCTTGTTTGGGTGCCACTCATTTTATATGGCACCTGAACGTGATGTGGTTTTGCCACGATAAATGACGCTGCAATCGCAGCAAATCGCATTCCGCAAAGCTGGTCGCCCAAGAGAAGCGCCTGCTCCTTTTTGGACAACAAGCTTCGAGCGAAGTGGTTTGCTGCAATTTTTTCGCGCATCAATCGCAGCAAAACCGCACTGCGTTTAGGTATCATTAAATTAAGCCCTGGTTCATACGGATGCGGGAAATGCAGCGATTCCTGTGTGTTTTCCACAACATATAGCAATGGCACTGTGTTCATGTGATCTGCTGGAGGTGTCAATTAAAAGTTAAGCTCCATTCACATTTGGCGATTTGGAAAATCAGGCAGAATTGCTGCAAGTCTACCCGTGATCTCAAATCGCACTGCAATCGCAAAATGCAGGTCCGGGTGCCATTTATTTTCAATGGCACCTAAAACGCAGTGTGGTTTCACTGCGATAAATAATAATAAAAGTCACTCAAAAAGGAGCATGAGCTTGTTTCAGGTGACAAGCTTCACGCATTGCAGTTTGCCGCATGTAATCATTGCAAACCAAACCAAGTTTAGGTGCCATTGAAAATTAATGGCACCCGAACCTACATTTTGCAATTGCAGCGCAATTTGAGATCGCGGGTAGACTTGCAGAGATTCTGCCCAAGATTCCAAAATGCCCAAATGCGAGTTAAAGGACAACTGAATTGTGCAAGCTTTGCCTCAAAAAGGCAAGAGGGGGGCAAAGGACCGGTTACCTGTATTGACTGTGGCCTCCCTGCAGCTGATCTTTCCCCATTACATGCCTTGTTCTTCATCGTGTCTGTTTGGAGATGACTATCTTGGTAGAGGCAGGACTTTGCTTCCTCATGTCAGAGCCTCCAGCAAGGAGAATAGAGAGTAGCACAGAAGTGACATCACCAAGTTTTAGTCCATCTCTTCTGAGACTAGCCATTAGTGGCAGCAGTGCCTTAGATCTCACACTAAAAATATACAGCTATGAGGCTATAGGAACAGGAGTGCCAAGAAGTGCACGGCCATTTTTCAGAAGGAATTCTAGACTATGGGTATATTTTTTAGGGTACAATTTACATTTCCACATTCTCCATATAACTTTAGTGTTCAATTCCACTTAAAGCATTTTGGGAGACAAATGAAAAAAAAAAATAATAAAGTAAAAAAGCACAGCAAAAGAAAAAAAAAAGGAGGTATAAAAGCAAGGTGAGAAAGTCAGAAAGAAATAGCAATGTCCACACAGGAAGGAATTATCAGGAAGAGAAGCTAAAATAGAACAGAAAATAGAACGGATTTCATATGCGCCAGGTAGAGGCCGGGACAGGTCCCGGAAAGCAGCAGGAATGATGTTTCATTCCTTCCATTCATTTTCTTGCAGGCCCGGAGACTGTGCTATAATTGAGACCGTAGGATACCGCATATACCAGGCAGGAGATGGTGAACTCCCAGCATGGGGTATAGCAGGCCAAGATGATTAAACAAGCTGGATATTTATACTTTGCTCCTCTGTATTGATTACTTCATTACCAGAATGGTCAAAACTGCCATGTGCACTACAGTCTACATTTTATGAAGAGGGGAAGGATAAGTACAAAATGGTCCTCTATATACAGTCGGTATTTCTGACGAGTATTACTTTTTACATTGATTTAAGAGTCCATATTTCCCAAACTGCCCTGGTGCTATTTCAAGAGCCCATAAACAGTGTGAATTTTAGCCTGCATTCACACGTGAGCTGAATGTATTCCTCAGGATTTTAAAACTTTAGTTCTTGGCATTTTTTAAAGCTAAGTTCACCTAAGTTTTTTTCTAAATTCCAGCTCCCCTATGTACCAGTAAACCATTAATGTAATTTTACAGAAAAATAAAGCCTATGAATTTTTTTTTTTTTTAGAACAAGGACTTACCTCAGCCCTGGTGTGTTCCATAGAAAAGTTCACGGCTTCCTGGTATGTAAGGCTTGGGATGTAAAAACTGTTAAAGTGGTAGTAAACTGCACCAATTTTTTAAAAACCCTGCGGGGTAAAAGGCATAATCTGCTAGTATGCATAACATACTAGCACATCATGAAATCCTTACCCTAGAACAAAGTCCTCCCGTGCTGCGCTGTCACCGCTGACAGCTGATTCCATCTTCACCTGGTCTTCTTCCGGGTTTGCGTAATCCAGCCGTCTGATTGGACGTGCTGCGATGACGTCACTCCCGTGCATGCAGGAGTCATGGAGCACAGCACAGAGCTCTGAAGGGACAGTACAGGTATACCGCCCTATCAGAGCGCATGCATCCGTGACGTCACTGGCTGCATGCAGTCACTGCAGTGTGAATATCACGTAAACCTTGCAGATTTAGGAGATATTCACTGTACCTACAAGTAAACCTTATTATAGACTTACCTGTAGGTACAAGTGCCAGAATAGGATTTACTTCCACTTTAAGACACAGGAAGGAGTTCACCAGCTGACCTCATTAGCACATGCACCCATCAACTATGTTTGGCACTGCATCCCTGGCATCTCTCCAGACGTGCATTTGCCTGGCTGGTCAATGCAAGCCGCCATGGCTGCAAGGCATCCCCAGGGTCTCTCTAGACAGGCATGGGTTGCATGCTAAACTCTCTGGGGCTGTGGGGGTTGAACACCTGTGATGTAGTGCAAGAGCCTGCCTGATTAGATACAGAGTGAATGAATAGATAGGTGGGTCATCCTGTTCCATAGTTTTGGAAACTAAAAATTACAAAAAAAAAAATGTGCAGAGGTATCAGATTACAGAGTTAGCAGCCTTGTTCTAAAATTCATAGAAAGAATATATTTTTCTGCGACATAGGTACATTGCCCGCTTCCAGGCTGTCCCACGTACATTAACTGTGGCAGGGCGGCCCGGGTGCGCAAAATCATGTACCTGTACGCGATTTCGTGCATGCACTTTAGGGAGCACACACTGCTCCTGCTGCAATTGGACACAGCGGGAGCCAATCAATGGGTCATGGGTCTGGTGGCTGCGATGGCTGCCATGACCTGCCGATCATTCACAGGAGAGCCGGATCAGTGGTGTGCTGATGTAAACAGAGCGCACCGCTGATCTGTCAGTGAGGAAAAGTAAGAGATCGTGTGTTAGCTAAGCTGAATCACAATCTCTCCTTTCCTCCAGTGTAACACTCCCCCCCACACACACAGTTAGAAACACCACCCAGGGAACACATTTAACCCTTTGAACCCTAGTATTAACCCCTTCCCTGCCAGTGCCATTTACACAGTGATCAGTGCATTTTTATAGCACTAATCACTGTATTGAGGTCACTGGTCACCAAAAAGTGTCACTTAGGGTAAGATTTGTTCGCTGCAATGTCGCAAAAAAAAAAAAAAAAAAAAAAAGAAAAAACAGATCACCGCCGTTACTAGTAAAAAAATAAATATATGTCCCTAAATCTACCCCATAATTTGTAGACGCTATAAACTTTTGCGCAATCAATCTACGCTTATTGGGATTTTTTTTTACCAAAAATATGTAGCAGAATACATATTGGCCTAAATTGATGAAGAAAATTCAATTTTTTTAATTTTTTTTAAATACGGTATGTATTATAGCAGAAAGTAAAAAATATTGTTTTTTTTGTTTTTTTTTAATTTTCGGTCTTTTTTTTTTTCTAGCGCAAAAAATAAAAACTGCAGAGGTGATCAAATGGCACCAAAAGAAAGCTCTATTTGTGGGGGAAAAAAAGTATGTCAATTTTATTTTGTTACAGTGTCGCAGGACCACGCAATTGTCAGTTAAAGTGACGCAGTGCCGTAATGGCATAGCTCCCAACTGCCCCTGATTTCAAGGGACTGTCCCTGATTTGGAACAAAGTCCCTCTGTCCCCTCTTTCCTTTTCATTTGTCCCTCATTTTGGTCTGATCTATACAATTGTATATAAAATGCACTTTTTAGCTTTCAAAAAGTGTTTCCCAGTGATAAACCTTTCATCCAATTTCTAAATTGCTGCATTTGTACATTTCAAAAGCCAATATAAAGGAATAGTAGTGGTTTAAAAAAAAAGCATTTGTGGGTTTACCTAATCATATTTTTGGTAGGATTCTCCTTTAAGGGGGCATGGTAGGAGGTGTGTCCTATGCCTACACACTTTTGCTAATAGGTGTCCCTTGTTCCCATCTCAAAAAGTTGGGAGTTATGATTAATGGTATAGTGAAACATAGGGGAGCTGGAATTTAGGGGAAAAAAGTGAACTGTAGCATTTTACCAGCTTTGTGTGAGTGATTTTGCATGTGTATCAAACTTGATTTTTTTTTTCTATCTGGGGCTGGGCAAGGACAGAAGGGCAGTTCTGGGCAAGGGCAGAAGGGCAGTTCTGGATGAAGAAAGGAGAACTTCAGGCTCGAAAACACGTGTCATGTGTCTACAGGTGGTCTCATTGAAGTCTATTAGGCCCAAAATGCCTAGTTATATTAAAACAAATTTGCGTTTAAGGCAGGGGCGTTGCTAGGGGGTGGCTTTTGGGGCTATAGCCCCAAATCTGGGGCCCATAGCCCCGAGTCTCTCAGAGACGGCCGTGGTCGTGGCCTCTCTGCAGCCGGGCCGTGAGTGCGGCGGGCAGCACCAGAGAGCGGGCAGACAGTATGGGAGAGCCGGGAGGGCGAGAGAACAGAGAGGTAAGAAAGGGGCTCTCTAGGGACCCTGATGTAAGGGGGAGGCTCTCTGGGGACCCTGATGTAAGGGGGAGGCTCTCTGGGGACCCTGATGTAAGGGGGGAGGCTCTCTGGGGACCCTGATGTAAGTGGGGAGGCTCTCTGGGGACCCTGATGTAAGTGGGGAGGCTCTCTGGGGACCCTGATGTAAGTGGGGAGGCTCTCTGGGGACCCTGATGTAAGTGGGGAGGCTCTCTGGGGACCCTGATGTAAGGAAGGGGATCTCTGGGGACACTGATGAAAGGGGGGCTCTCTGAGGACACTGATGAAAGGGGGGCTCTCTGAGGACACTGATGAAAGGGGGGGCTCTCTGAGGACACTGATGAAAGGGGGGCTCTCTGAGGACACTGATGAAAGGGGGGCTCTCTGAGGACACTGATGAAAGGGGGGCTCTCTGGGAATCCTGATGTAATGATAATATATGTACTATACAATATATTATATATACATACATACATACACACATACATACACATACACACACGTATATTATATGCATGTGTATGCCCGCCCAAGCGTATGACTTTCTTTGCTTCGCTGCTGTGGGCTCTAGACCCAGATCTTTTGTAGACCTAGCAACGCCCCTGGTTTAAGGTGTAGATTGTACAAGCAACTAAGCATTAAGATGTGAACAGGCACAAATTACAAACTATGGGATTCTACTTGTTGAGCATAGTCAAGTATCAAGTGCGGCTGACTGTCATAACCCTTAAAGAGTTTTGAATTTAGGATATACACCTGGAACTACAAACTAGACCAGGTTGTCAAGAACATATAATACATTACAACAATACCCATCTGGCTGGGACAGTTAACCCCTTCCTGCCGACCATACGCACATCTGCGTACTCGGCTTTCGGGGGTTATACCGGGATGATGCCCGCAGCTGCAGGCATCATCCCGGTACCGTTGTTTCGAGCGGGCGATCGGCTACCCGTATATAACAACCGATGCGGCTAAAAGCCGCTCGGCTGTTATACCGGAGGGGACATCTCCTCCCCTCCCGCCGCCTCCCGCCGCTCTTACCGGGCCTCCCGTGCGATCGGAAGGCCCGGTGTCCAATCGGCTGCCTCCGGCGGCTGTGGGCGGGCTGGAACGAAGCTGTGGGTGGCTTCGTTCCAGCCTTCTCAATGTAAACGAGGAAGCAACGTCATGACGTCACTTCCCGTTTACTCGGCTGCCAATGGCGCCGAATTTAAAAAAATACACAGTATTCAGAATCGCCGTTTTCGGCGATCTGAATACTTTGAAGTGTAAAGGAGGGATGGGGGGTCTTTTAGACCCCCCATCCCTCCATAAAGAGTACCTGTCACCACCTATTACTGTCACAAGGGATGTTTACATTCCTTGTGACAGCAATAAAAGTAAAAAAAAAAACATTTTTTTTTAAACACAATTTTTAAGTATAAAAATAAATAAAATAAATATATTAAAAAAAAAAAAATGTTAAAGCACCCCCGTCCCCGCGCAGCGAAGAAAGCGCATACGGAAGTCGCGCACGCATATGTAAACGGTGTTCAAATAACACATGTGAGGTATCGCCGCGATCATCAGAGCGAGAGCAATAATTCTAGCCCTAGACCTCCTCTGTAACTCTAACCTGGTAACCGTAAAAAAAAAAAATTTAAAGCGTCGCCTATGGAAATTCATAGCTACCATAGTTTGTCGCCATTCCACGAGTGCGTGCAATTATAAAGCCTGACATGTTTGGTATCTATTTACTCGGCGTAACATCATCTTTCACATTATACAAAAAAAATTGGGGTAACTTTACTGTTTGGATTTTTTTAAATTCGTGGAAGTGTCCCTTTTCCAAAAATTTGCGTTTAAAACACCGCTGCACAAATACCGTGTGATATAAAATATTGCAACAATCTCCATTTTATTCTCTAGATTCTCTGCTAAAAAAATATATATAATGTTTGGGGGTTCTAGAAAATGTTTGGTTTTCTAGCAAAAAATATGGATTTTAACTTGTAAACACCAAATTTCAAAAATAGGCTTAGTCATGAAAGGGTTAAGAATATAGTCACCAAACGTGACAAGGCTTGGAGGGCTATGTTGTTGTCTCCAAATGCTCAGATTTGAGGTGGAGATTGTATGGATTGAAATGGCTTTTATTCAACCTGTAGAAGAGCAATAACAGAGATTTCACAGCGATACACATTAATGTCTTATATTGTGAGCTCTCCCCGGGTAACTTTCCCTTTTGAATCATTAATAGCTTTGCTTTCAGGTAAATCAAGGTTTTTTTCCCCATGAACAACAAAGCAGTTGTTGCACTTAATTCCAAGCCCCCTAGCTGCCTATGTTCACATTCCCTTCTGTCACACGTCACAGGTCCCAGGTCCCAGAAGATTGCCCGGCCAGCCACAGTGCGCGCCCGGCTGTGAAGCCACATCCGGGTGCCCACAGATAGAATGCTAGCACCTCGGAGAGGAGGGAGGAGAGAAGCGAGGCTTCCTGCACCCGCATTGCTGGACCGTGGGACAGGTGAACGTTTGATTATTAAAAGTCAGCAGCTACTTGTACCTGCTGACTTTTAAATGGGTGGTTATTCCGCTTAAGTACCTGTATTTCCCTTTGCTCTAGCAGTGTGTAAGGGACGGCATGTTTAAAGTAACCCTGTCAGCACAGAGTAAAGAATAACATAACATATCTGCAATAAAAAATAAATACATAAAGAAAAAGAAAAAAAAAAAAAAAAGGACTCGATACTTACCATTTTTGGCAGCCTGTTTACTGAAACGTCACTTCTGGGGGTGCTCATTGGCCACTGTAGGTATTGGACAAGCAGAAGGAGTAGAATACCAGTTTCCCCCATTAAATGCAATGGTTCCTCCTTCTGGCTTGTAGTGACGTACAAGCTAGGGGAGGACACTACAACAAGCGTTGGGGGGGGGGGGACAGGTATTATACACCCGGAAGTGTGGAATGCATGCGGTAGCTGGCAAGCAGTGCCGCAGTAAGCCAGAAGGGCAAGTATAGAGCCTCTTAAAAGGTATGTGATTTTTTACAACGATCCCTTAAAGCGGGGTTCCACCCAAATTTTGAACAATATCTGTATATATTCTCTTCCTTGCCTAGATGTTGACATGCCGTTTAAAAAAATTTAAATCGCCGTAATTACCTTTTATTTTTCTATTCTTCTTTGCACTTCCTGGTTCTCCTCCCGTGGGAGTAGGCGTGTTTCTAGCCTCTCCCAGACTCCTGGGAGCTAGTCTCAGGCTTCCCAGGATGCCACTGAGCATGTGCGGGAACGAGCGGTGAATGCTGGGAGCACAGCATTCACCACATCCAGGAAATAAATGCTTGTGGGCTTCAAATGCCCACAATGAAGATGGAAACCGCCTGCAGTGAATAATATAAGTTATTCTTTCCGGCGAAATCTGACACAGGCGGACATATTACACACAATATGTGAGTATGTAATGCTGAGAAGAAAAGTTTGTGAATGAACTAAAAAAAAAAAAAAAAAACGATAGATAGGTGGACCCCCGCTTTAAGTAGGGATCCAGTTAAATTAACTTGTTCATAAGTGGTTTAAAAAAAAGCAAGTGATCCTCCTGAAGATCCTATACTGAAGCAGAGGGATTTTGGGTCCTGAGGATTCAGATCCTGACCCTTCACTTCACCATGAAGAATAAGGAGTACCACATATGTGCTGCAGTCAGCACTGGGCAAGTATCATGGTGGGGCTGGAGCTGCTTCAGGATGGGCCTATGCCTTCAAAATTATGGAGATATCTGCTGTCCACCATCATCTTTACATGGCCTCAGCTTTGATAGCAAAATCCTAAAAATGATGGCCCTAAAAGCATGCCAGCCACCAAAACCCACAGGCCACCTTGAAACTGCACCAGCACATGTACTCAACATTCACACAAATGTATGACCATCATAGAAACATATGGGAGTCACGTGGTCTGCATCTAAGAATACCGTGTATATCAGGAGCACTGTACTGGGACATGAAGTAGTTAATGTAGAGGCAGAATGTGTGAAAATCTTAAGATTGTTCCCCATACAACCTGCCAAATCCAGCACGGGTTTGAGCTGACCTCTTGGCGTTTCATTCATTGCTTCCCTACCATGCAATTTCCAATGTAATTAAAATGTAGCATCAGATAAGGATCATTAGAATCCACAGAAAAAGTCATTGGCAGGGCAATTTCTATCAAAGTGAGTTTTTGACAGTCGCTACGGAGATTACCATATATTGAGCAGAAAGAAAAAAAAAAGACTAGGGGCACTGCGGTAGGCAACATGAATAATTTTTTTTTTAAATAGAACTTCTGTCAAAAACAGAAATCTTTATCAAGCAGTTATAGGCTTGTGAAAACTTTTCTTTCCATGAATACCTAGTTATTGGTTAAATGACATCACATCTGTAAAGCTGGCTATGCAACAGTAGAATTTAGTTTTCTCATGGAGCTGAACAGGCAGATGTGGAGGATAGATAGATAGACCTGGCCATACCCACTGCACAAACTAATGTGAGGTGTACGCCTGTATGGCCCTGGATGTCTATGCCTGAGGCCACTAAAAAGGAAGGAATACCTCCAACATCCTTTAGTTTTCTCCTGCGAACAACCATAAACCCCTCTGTCGCAAAGATCCCACTATAACAAAGCAGTCACCACTGGGATAATGCCCGGCCAGGATTCAGCACCTCCACTCTCCCTCACTCACCAAGCCATCCATTGGCTTCCTCTCAAATGCCAAAAGATGCCACTCACTAGACCAGTCTCCTCTTGGACTCACCATGGCTCTTACTTTCAAAAATTGTTAGGAAATCTGCACTCTATTAATATAACCCTTACCCTAACTATGACACCTAATCCCCAACCACCACACCGACCTCCACCCCTGTCCCACCATGCCCAATCCTATCCCCTCCCTTAACCACAGTGCCTGACCCTTAATCACTGCACCTGAGCCCCAACCCCCTCCCCTAACCACTAACTCTGATCACCATTCTCAACCCCTCCCCAACTATTGTACCTGACCCTAATCTCCACACCCTCTCCTGGTCCCATCCCCAAAGCCCCCCCCCCCAACCGCTGCATCTGACCCCCACCCCCTCCCCTAACCATTGCACCTGACCCCATCACCCCCCCCAAAAAAAAAAAAACAGAAGGCACACTGCACATACATCTGGGGAAGTATGTTTTGACTGAATAAGCCACTGAAAAAAATTATTTTGTGGTCACACCAATTTAACAGCACCTGAAATGTGCAATGCCACATGAAATCAATGCAAAAGGCCTTGCTATAGATAGATACTGTAGGTAATCAGGGTGCTTCCCCCATAGACTGTGCTTTATCAGCCATTCACCTCCAGATAAATGAGGGTCTGCAAGATCTTTCTTTGAGGAAGTATTGATCTCTGCTCTCTGTGCCACCTCTCTACTTTACCTCACACTTATTAAATCAAAATCTATAGTGTTGCTTTGAAATGCTCCCTCCATTGCAGAAAATCCTTTCATATTTCACCTTGCAGTCTGCAGTGTCTGGGTGGGCTACGCAGGGCCAGCATTGGAGATTATGGTGCCCCACGCAGTCTACTTTCTGCAAATTTACAGTATGTGCATTTAATATTCTTGCAAAAAGTGGACTTGGCCTTTACTATAAATACGAAGTCAGCTGCCCCTTTCAGACGCAGGTATAGAGTGCTCAGTTAGGAGCTAAAGTAAAAGCTTCTCCTACCTCAGACGCAAGAATTGTGTAGGCTTCCATTCATAAGTTGCACGGCTGTTTCTGACTTCAACATTTACAAAGCTATAACCTTGGACATGAATGCAGCATATATGCAGAGAATGTCTTGGCTATATTCAAGTTCAAGGTCAAAACTATTGGAACCACTGGATCAGCATGACACTCATGCAACCAGCCTCTGGTAGGGAAGTGCATACTGTATTTCCAGTACATGGTTCCTTTAACGTGAATAGCATCGCTAAGGAGGACATGAAAAAAAGAAGTCCTTAAGAAAGAACCATGACTGAATGCGACAAGGACAGGAAAGTGGACAAGGCTTGGCAACAGAAGAGAGCATGGCAGCGATAAGTTTATGGGAGAAGAAAAATATAAGATAAGACTGAGGAACGTGAGAGATAGAGATACTGAACATGAAAGGAGAAAAGCAGTGTTCGATGAACAGGTTAATTGTATTTCCCTCTCCTGAGGCTTTGTAAGACAGAAATGCTTTGATTTTCCTTTCCCACTTCCATACGTGAAGATTCCTCTTATCGCACAATAGCAAGTTCAACTAATTCTCTTCCTGCAATGCATCAAAGCCATACAATAGAGCCTGCAGAAACCGCCTGGAGAATCGGTCAGTAGAAAGCAAGAGAAAACGTAGATGCAGAAGCTTTCCATGACCCAAAGCCTCTGACACCGAGGCAGAAATGTTTTTCTTAAAGAGGTTCCTAGTTCATTTCACATCTACGCAAATCCCACTTGATAGAAGCCGCAGGAGTGATAGCGCCACTGTGTTTTGTTGGCATAGCAGTAGCAGAGACAAGAATTCTCAGTTTCACACAAACAGGCAATTTAGTTTTATCTTCCAGGTGGAAAAATAAGACCGTTGGTACAGTTTTAGCATCTACTGGAAAGTTCAAAGAACAATTTTGAGCATCAAGTAAAATACAAGAGCTACTAAAACTCATCCACAAACACTACAGGTGTGCTAAAATCATTAAACTGGGATATTATGCCTTGGATGGGGGGGGGGGGGGGGGTTGGAATGGGAAGGTCTTCCTGATCCCATGACCACTGTGATTGGCTGTCACAGTGGTCATATGATCAGGAGCCTGTCCCAGCTTGATCACAGTATGGAAACCTCTGCCACCAATGGGACACATGTGCAGCGTGTGGGCATTAAGAGCCACCCTTTTTTTGCTGCTGCACATTAGTGTTACATTGACCGCAAGAGGATAACCCAAAAATAAAGTAGCAATTTATTGCAGATTACCAATCTTTAAACATGGTAGCTGCATCATTTTCTTTGGGCTTTTTTTTCCCTGGTGATTTGGCCAATAACACACTTCCTGTCTTCAGGTGTCTCCTCTCTGGATGGAGAAGCAACTTTTAAGCATGGTGCAGTCTACAGTTCCTCTATTGTTTCCTGGGTCACTGGTGAAGCACCCAATTGAATACTGCCACCCCATGTGACTATGGCAGCAATCTCGAGTCAGGCAGAGCCTACTTATGGCCTTGGCTCCCTGGTTTGGCATGCTTTATGCGAGTGGGCAGTGTAGAGAAAGGTACACCGCTTGTTAGGGATAGTACTAGCAGTAGGGAAAGGTTCCTGACTAAGAGGTAAAACGTAGGGCCGCAACTCCTTTGGATGTCATCCCATTTGGGCAGGAGACTGCAAAGTCGCATTCTGCTCTCTTGACACTATCAACCCGGCCGATTACTGTGCTTGGCACACTGTTTGGAAACTGTGAGTGCACCCGGTAGGGCAGTCATCCTTCTGGGTTGTTATGTACTGTTGCTGCATTACTTCAATGCAAGTTCTATATTGCACCCGACCGTGTGAATTATTGCCGACGCACTACGCTGCACCCTACCTACAAACTGACACCTTTAGATTCAGTATTAGATACACTAGCACATTTAGATAGACTTGACTAATTAAAGCTGAATTCCAGCTAAACATTGAAGATTCTTGCACATGAGTGCCCAAGCAACATAAATACCAGCATTTCTTCACCACCTGAGCAGCCCAAGTGCTGCATATAGCTGCCCATAGACAGGAACAGCCATGCACTGCTGTACTCCAGGTATACAGCGGTAAAACACAAAGTATTCTGTTACACTTAACCCCGATTGAGAATGGCTGTTCTAATACAACCCAAATAGACAAGAGCAAGCTTATAACAATGGAAGACATATGAAAATTTCCACGTTCATCAATTTTGTGCTTTAGTACAGTTTCAAGTGTTGATTTTCAAAACTCTGCTTTAATTTAGTCATCTATGCAGATGGAGATATTTATACCATGCTTTGGCAGAAGCATACACGCATGATCGCTGCCACCTTTCAGAACAATGGCACCATTTGCACCTCCAGGAATAATATGACAAGAACTTGCCTACACCAGCAGATATTTTAGTTAATGCTCAAGGCATATATGATGAGCATTAAATGCTCACAATCTCAGGAATGTTATGTGTGTGCGATATTTAGTTATTTATACCGCAATGAGTCTTACGCAATTTAATTGTATTCATTCTTCAAATTATGTGATATTAACCTTCTGGCTACAGAACATATAATAAAAATACTTCCGCAAAATGGAAATCCCCCTCCCCTCCCTGTACATATAGGAATCATTTTCTATTATGATTTAACTAAACTAAAGAAATCAGTGGTGAGCGCTGGTTGCTATGGATTGACGCACATCTTGGCTTTGTGCACCGGGTTATAAAAACCTGAATTTCTTCTAAGGCCTCATACACACGGACGTTTAAAAAAAAAAAAAAAAAAACGCGATGTAAAGCTAGTACCAAAGCCAGGACAAAAAAAAAAAAAAAAAAAAAAAAGGGCGTTAAAAATTCGATTTTATCCACATTTTGCACTGGCGTCAATGCGCGTTTAGCCACACTAGCTTTCAGCCGCGTTTCTCTGCCTCTATTCAAAATTAATGGTTCCCTATGGGAGCCCATTGATTTGAATAGAAGTCGCACCAGAAGTCGTATGATCCGACTTGCGGTGTGACTTGTGTGTTGAGAATCTTGAAGGGGAACACCGCCAAAATGTAAAAAACATTTTTGCGTGGGGTACTCCCCCCCCCCCCCAAGAGGATACCAGACCCTTCGGTCTAGTATGGATCTTAAGGGGAACCCCCTACGCCAAAAAAATGGCGTGGGGGTCCCCCCAAGATCCATACCAGACCCTTATCTGATCACGCAGCCCGGCAGGTCAGGAAAGGGGGGGGCGAGCGAGAGCCCCCCTCCTGGACCATACCAGGCCACATGCCCTCAACATGGGGGCCCCCAGTTTCCAACCCCCCACCCTAGGTGAATGAGTATGTCAAAAATGAACACGCTACACAGGCCAAAAGAGGGAGAAGAGCCGGAGCTGCCATAATAAAATATGTTAAAAACCTGTGTAGTGTTTATTTTTGCCCCCCCCTTTTTTTTTTTTAGGTGATTGAGTAGGGGTACGATGTACCCCATACTCATTCACCTAGGTTGAGGGGCTGAGATCTGGGGGCCCCCTGGTTAAAGGGGGCTTCCAGATTCCTATAAGCCCCTGTCCGCACACCCCGACAACCAACGGCAAGGGTTGTCAGAGAGGGGCCCTTGTCCTCATCAACATGGGGACAAGGTGCTTTGGGGGTGGGGGGGCACAGAGCCCCCCCCCACCCCCAAAGCACCCACCCTTCCACCCCATGTAGAGGGCATGTGGCCTCGTATGGTCCAGGAGGGGGGCTGCGTGCTGGGATAAGAGTCTGGTATTGTCTGGGGGGGGGGGTAACCTCACGCAAAACTTTTATTTTACATTTTGGCGGGGTTCCCCTTCAACATTCTCAGCACACAAGTCACACCATCTTGATGCGACTTCTATTCAAATCAATGGGCTTCCCATAGGGAACCATTGATTTTGGATAGGGGCAGAGAAACGCTGGATGAGGCTTAACGCTGTGTATACAGCGCTAAGCCTCGTTAAATTGCGTTTAACACCTTTTACCGGCATCTGGCATTATTACAGCACTGGAGCCTCAAAACATGCTGGTCATCTTTTTTTTTTTTTTCTTTTTGGAGCTATAAAACAGCAATGCTTGTTACAGCTCAAAAACGCCATGGTGTGTATGAGGCCATTGAATAACATGGAGTGGCGTTTTTAAGCTGCAAAAAAAAAAAAAAAAGCTCAAAAACGCCACTGTAAAAACGCCCATGTGCACGAGGCCTAATAGGAATTCTAATGGGACTGTAGCTGTATTAGTCCACTATTTGGCTACATATAAAAAAACTTTTTATGTGCACTAACAGGCACTGGACAAGCTTGTACCATCTGCTTTGACATAAAGAAAAAAAAGTGGGTCTTTCCAAAGCTATAACAGTACATGGTTCTTGGCAAACTAAAAGAAGACGGGGCAGACTGTAAGGAAAGTCATACTTGATTAATTTTCTTTTGTTCAACCAGTAGGTTGAACGAAAAAATGAATCAATTCCCCCATCCACGTATTCGAGGTGGATGGGGGAATCCCTCCTGTGGAGCTGTTGTATTCTGACACGGGGGAGTCTGTGTGACATTTCAATAAAGTTTGTTAAAAAAAAAAGTGAACAGTACGATGTGCCAAGATTGACGCATTAGCACTGCTTTGATCTAGCAGAACCACACACCAGATTCTGCATTGTAGCACAGCGGCTTGTGTGAATCAGCCCTTAGTCTTTTAGAATGATTGAAAGCTGAGGTAATTCTGCGCCTGCCTCTGTCTAGGGAATGACTTATTCAGGGCAGCCAGGGTGGGAATATAAACTACTATGTATAACAGCCCGTGTAGCTACCCGTATGCATCTCAACTCATATGGGCTAAAGGTTGAGATGCACTACGGACCATTACGCAGGATCTTTGTGCTAGTAAGATAATGCATACATTTCAGTATTTGTATGCTTGAGCCCTAAAGTTTATCCAATTCCAGCAACAGCATTTGGGAGGCGGCATTAGTTTTCTTTTTCCAGGGCACACCCCCCCCCCCCTTTTGTTCACCTGGTAACCCTGCCAATAACACGCTCTCTGGCCTATGTTGCCCGCTCATCATAGTGCATCTATGGTGAAGCAGCATTGTCGCCTTATGACAAAGTGTTTTAGCACTACTGAACACTTCCTCCTCTCCTCATTTCCCTAAGGACTCAGATGCATTGGTGCTACAGTGGCTATTGCCAGCACAAACCCAGCAAACCAACAAGACAAAACGTCATGTCTCTAATGGTGTTAGTTCTCACTACAGCACTGCTGTGGGTGTGCTTAAAAAATAACCGTACATGCAGAACTTTTTTTTAGTGCAGTGGGTCACAATGCGAACCACTGCATCATAATGCTGCTGCAGTAAATAGAACTGTAGTGCATTGTCACTTGTGACATTTCTTGTTCAATATGGTTATTGGAATAGTACAGCTTCAATGTACAGAGATACATACAGTCTAAAACATTGTAAATTATGCTAGTTACAACAATAATTAAAAGGTGAATATAACAAGCCTTGAACAACCATATAACATACAAACATTTTCTCAGCCATGAGAGATTTCAGATATTTGGCATAGACATGCTGTTCTTTGGCCAAATAAGTAGATACCTTAAGAGTCTTTTTTAAAAAGATACAACTATAAATTTAAACAAAAAGTAAAGGTAAGGAAACTGGAGTAGAAATGAGAGAGAATAGGGATCGTGGGTATAGGGATTTCCGGTGGTCTAATAACGTACCAAGGAGATGGGAGACCATAGCTTCTGAGTATGGTCGTAACAAAGATGTATCAAAATGTAAAGGTCCACCCATGGCTTTCAGACTTTCATGTATTGGTGAATTTTAATCGAGAAGTGTAGCTTCGATTTTGCTGTGGATCATGGCCTGGGTAATTTTGTTTTTAGTGTCTGGAAAATGTTGTAGTGGACTTCCAGGCCTTCCCTATGCTCAGTTTGGAAGCTGTAGTAAAAGGAATAGGACTTTAAAAATTGGACTGATGTAAGATTGGGGGGGGGGGGGGGGGCACTTGGTAATAAATGCCAATATTGGGTCTGGGGTTATGGTGGCCTGGAAAAGTGTTGATAGGATATGACATATATCCAGTCAAAATCTATTTGCTGTCAGGGCAGGACCACCAAATATGTAGAAGCATGTAGGTAGGTCATTCAGTACCACTGTGGGGGAAAAAAAAGGAAACCGTGTGATGAACTGAGATTGGTACAACGGTACTCTCCTAGCGGAAACCAATGATGGGAGGCATTGTTAGGATTTACATACACTTTAAAATCGCAAACTGAAGGCTGACATCACACAGCTGCTCTTCCACTGTCCAATCATTAGGCTGGAAGCAATGACCAAGGGAGCAGAACTTTAGCTGCTGGCACTCCTTTAGCAACCCCTCAGGTAGGTGAGCGCCATTACCATCATTTGGGGCCAAGGATCCTGGAGTTTTTCAAATCAACCTACCTGTTCCTTCCTACACATAATCATGGAAAATTATAGCTCAAGTGACGAAAACCTTCACTACTAAATGCTGACAAATGAACTGTATCTTCACATACTTTGTTGCTAAAAAAGGTGAGAAAATCCTGTCCACCCAGCTCTTTCACATAAATACACTTGGTCAAGTACCAAAAATAGGCAGATTGCTATAAATTACAGGGACTCAAATTCTGCTTGCCTCTAGTACAGGGCAGACTAACAATTTACCTTGCCTGTTATAAGAGGTCTCTACAATGTGATATTTACAGATGGGTTATGGTATTTTCACAGAAGCCATGAATTATGGGTAATGGTGTTTTCCTCCCAGGTAGCCAGAGATTGAAAAAAAAAAAAAAAAAAGAATGGAGTCCATTTTATGTTTTCAGTCAGTGAGAAATCTGGCAGGGATATAGGATGAAAAGGCAGTAGGTCCGGTTTACAAAATCCATAGCAAAATCGCAACACCTCATGGCAATCAGATAGCTTGGTTTGCGTGAAAGATGAAATCAACTGGTTTCTGCAGGAAATGCCTAACTTTGCTGCAGATTTTATAATTGAAACTTTACGTATAAGTAGTGCTCTTTAGTCCTAAACTCTTGCTAATGCCGAGCAGAAAATACTGCTTTCGAAGCGATCCTATAATAATCTGTTCGTTCGTTCACAGCTTTCAAGAGCCAATCACGACAAGTTTATGTGAAATTAACCCAAAAAATGTTTTCGTACAATACCAGAATATACGATCTTTGTTTAATCAGTACAGTAGTCCAGAAAAAAAAAAAATCAGAAGACCAAAATTACGCATGCTCAGAAACTAACACATTACATCACTTCCGAAACCTTTAACGAAAAATAACGAAAATTTTCGATATGAGACTAGCATGCAAAAAAAAAAAAAAAAAAAAAAAAAAAAAAAAAAAACCAGATCATCATTCATTCAACATTCTCATCATGTGTACGAGACATTACCCAAAAAGTTTAACCCAACACTCAAAACAAACAGGCTCTCTAACAAAAATTTCACCTCCTCTGAACCAAAGTTTACCAGTAACACACGAAGGCTGGGTTTACACTAGTGCGAATTGGATGTGGGTTTTTCCACATCCAATTCACATAACAGGAGATTGTGTCTGGCTCTCAATGGAGCCTGTTCACACCTCCATGGCGGATGCGGAACGAATTGCACAGGAGACCTGTGCGTCTTTTGCTCAGTTTCACATCCGAATTCAGGCAAAACTTTGTCCCTGAAACGGAGAACACTGACGCACCGGACCCCTGCTGTCAGCCGCATGGGAATTAAGTGTGAACCCAGCCTTAAAGTATTCACTTTAAAGTAGTGCATGAACGCATGCAAGTCAACATGTACTGTGCCTTCTCATATGGATGTGTTGCCTCCTCATATGCTTAGGATGCAACCAAAAAAGCTTTGGCTGTAGTTGGGCTAACATTTATCTTATAAGTCAACTAATGTCTAACTTAGGGAGACAGTCACTTTTTCAGGTAAGGGCGACCAGTCTGTGTCACCTCTGGCTCAATTATACTCCAGCACGCCCTTGATGTGCCTTCTTCTGTAACCCCATCTGTATCATGGCAGGAGATCACATGCTCCCCCATATAAAAAAAGCACTAGGTACTTTGCAAGGGCTGTGACTGAGGAAGAATTAAGCCGGTCAAGGACGGATCGAACCTCGGCCAAGGTGCATAGACCTGGATGAAGTGTTATTTTTGTGACGCTTTAATAAAGTTAAAAAAAAAACGCAATCTTGCCTGATGTGATCAAGCCCTTACCTTGTGTAGTAATCAGTGGCGGCTGATGGTTTTTGGCTGGTGGCAAACAATCACCCCCTCCCCCACTCTGTCTGCCGGTCCTCCGGCACTTACCCCATCTGTGTGGTGGCATCGGGTAGCGGTGGGCATCAGGCAGCGGCGGGTATTGGGCTCCTGTGTCTTCCCCTCTTCCTCGGTGTCCAATAGGACCGCCTGTCCTTTCAGCCAATCGGGTGACGGTTTCAGACCCGCTTCCTGATTGGCTGGGAGGAGGATCAGTGTTACAACAGCGAATATTGATTCGCTATTGCAACACACCTGGGTGGTCTCCAGGAGCAATGCCCTGCGTACGGAGCCCACCCCATTTTGAAGTCTATTCGAGCCTCTGGCTCTAATTAGGTGCTTCAAAAAAAACACCCCTGCCACCAATTCATGCACCCGGCGTCCTGCAAGGGGCCGGACGCATGGATGGGGGGGTGGCAGCATGCATGGGGGGGCAGCAGCCGCGCGCCCTTAATGGATGGGCCGCCCCAGGTAGTTCTATTGGCTTGCACAGTTGCCGATTGCAGCAACCTGAAGGTAACAGCCCATCACCAAAATCTTGTTTTTTGAAAAGCTGCAATCTGCTGGCAGTGAAGCTGAACCTGTCTAATATCGCTAACATTGACTGTTATTGGCTGCAGAGAAGTAAAAGTAGCAAGGGACAGGTCACTGGGCAAAGAAAATGAAAAATGTACTTCTATAACAAATGGTGAGAGTATGACATCGTTTAATATAATATTTAATCATACAGTTAATACTTACTGACAGGTCCACTTTTCTCGCTAATAACCTGCTCCCTCTCCATAGTGCTCCTTTTGTAAATCCAAAGTTGCTTACAAATGTGGATTAAAAGATAAAAATTCAATTATGACGACAGACTGGCAATGGGTTCTACTTGGTCTCTGGTTCCAACCTGCCAGGATAAAGAAAGAATCGCTGTATTTCCCTCCGTGAAGAAGCAGATTATTAGAAATCTCTTTTAACAGGACATCGCTTTTTTTTTTTCTTTCTCTCCTTTAACTGTGGGAAAATTCTCGCGGCTAAAGAACCGTTATTAAAAGCACTACACAGACTTCTAAATGGAAAAACCCAGGATACAATTTTACAGACGATTGGCAATTCTTAACTGGCTCTATATTTTCTCTGGTCTCGCCTGTGTTCAGATAAATCAGTTCAAGTGCGTACACAGACACAACCTAGCCTCTCGGAGGAATCCGAGGAATCGTTGGCATATGGAGAAAGTGTGTACAAGGAAAATGAGAAGACTGCGAAGAAGGAGGGGGGTAGAAGAGATGGGACATGAAAGGCACACAAAAGAAAGGAACATGACATAGAAGACAACATTAATACACGTATAATACAGTAAAAGGAAGCGCTGAAGAAATCCAGATGCTAAGCCTGGTTACGTTGGCTCTGGCAAGGTGAATTCATTTCTCCCCTCAAGGCCTATTTTTATCTAACTTTCACTGTAATGCCATCGCCATGGACCCTTGTATTGAGACCTATATGCAGAGCTCCAGGAGGAATTGTGCTACAGGACTGACTCAACTGGGTTTGGCAGTTCGAAAAAAAACTTTAAAGCACATAACCGCGTCCCAGCACAGACAAATACAAAAAAAAAAAAAAGTAAAAAAAGAAAAAAAAAAAAAGAAGTGAAAAAGTCTACATCTATGTTGCTAAACTTTTCAGAAGCACAGGTTTGTAATTATTACAAAAATAAAGTACCAATGCCAATAGGATAGGGCACTATATATTTGTATGACCTCCACAGAATGTATAGGTCAAAAAGAACTTACCGTATATACTCGAGTATAAGTAATTCCGAGTATAAGTCGAGGCCCTAATTTATCACAAAAAAATGGGAAAAACTTATTGACCCGAGTATAAGACGAGGGTGAGAAATGCACAGCTACTGTAAGTGGAAAAGAGGGTCAACAATGCCCATTTGCAGCCTCACTGTGCCCATTTGCATGCCTCACTGTGCCCATTTGCATGCCTCACTGTGCCTATTTGCAGCCATAGGTCCCCGGAACTTCAAACTCAGTAGTTAAGGGTTCCTAGATGCCCCCTAGCTGCAGCCAAAATTTGGGGTCTCTGAACCCAAAGGGTCCCGAAATGACATTGCTGCAGATGGACACAGTTGACCGAATTTGGAGCCCCGTATCTCGGGGCCACTTAGTGCTAAGAACCCCAAATTTGGTGTGCAAACCCAGTGGAACTAGCACCATAAAATTTCCAAAGCTCCAAGTGGCCCCGAGATACAGGGCCCCAAAAATCAGTTCAGAAAATGTCAAGCACTTTTCTGCAGCAGAGAATGACATTTTCTGAACCGATTTTGGGGCCCTGTATCTTGGGGCCAATTAGTGCTAGGAACTTCAGCTTGGATATGTTGTGATACCAGTTCCGCTGGGTTTGCACACCAAATTTGGGGTTCCTAGCTCCAAGTGGCCCTGAGATACAGGGGCCCCAAAGTCGGTTCGGAAAATGACATTTTTTGCTGCAGAAAAGTGCATGACTCGAGTATAAGTCGAGGGGGGCACTTTCAGCACAAAAAATGTGCTGAAAAACTCGACTTATACTCGAGTATATACGGTAGGTATCTCCTATTCTCATTACTGGAAGATGTTTATTGGGCATCACATATATCCCCCAATAAGATATGAATATGCACTTCAAATGGCTTTAGGACCTTAACATCAGGGGTACTTGGAGAATGTGGTGGACGGTGCCACAGAGTCAGACATCATAAAATGTTCATCAACATACCCAGAAGCTTGTGAAGTGCAACTTTAATGCTCACAAGCAGAAAGTGATATTTTAGAGCCTCAGAGGGCTTCATTAGGTGACAGTTTATCTGTGCTACTATTGGTCCTGCAAAGCTTCTAAATGGGAGCATTAAAATTGCTCTTTGCAAGTTACTGGATTTGCTGATGAACATATTTTTGATGCCTGGATCAATGGAAAATCCAACAACTACTAGCCTAACTAATGCCTTGCACCCCACATCTGAGCATCCAGCCTAGAGAATATGACAACATCTCGCAGATCCTACTCTATGCATTTGTTCACCAGGGCTTTATTAGAGGCGCAGAATAGGGAACTATCCATCCTGTTGTATATAGTCCAAAATTGGAAGCAATGTGGACACCTGAAAAAAGGACACACACACACACACACTCTGCAGTGAAGTTGTAAGAAACCTAAGAGCATCCAGCTTTGAGAATATGACAATATCTCAGAGATCCTACTCTATGCATTTCTTCACCAGGACTATGTTAGAGGCATGGTAGAGGAAACTATCCATCCTGTTCTATACAGGCCAAAAATAGGAAGCAACGTGGGCACCCAAAAAAGGATCCTCCAACTCTGCTGTCAAGTTGTAAGAAACCTCGGGACCTGATGCATCATGTGACTACAAATGTGGATGAGTTTTGGAGGGCATCTAGCGCAGCTTTATTTTTTAAATAAAATGAGCACGATTAGCTAGAGAGGGTGTGGATATGGACAAAGTTTCCAACTAATTCTTGCAAAACTCACCAAAATGTTTACCACTGGAGAAGCAAATAATATTTAATTTAACTCTAGCACCCATTTCCTTTGCTGTATTCTTTACACAGGTACAAGTGCTCTTTGATGTACTTGCTTTTGTTGGCTGCATTATCAATGTTAGCTTTTAAAAAAGTTGCACAATATGTTTGCTTCAAGTTGTAATGAATGGAGCTTGTTAGAAGCTCCAGGTCACTATCTTTGAAATAAAATACCAGCTAGGAAAATTATATAGAAAATTCTAATGACAGTAAGAGAAAAGTACCATTGGAAGTTTGCTAATCCGGAAGCAAAACTGGCTCTAAAAGGTAAAAGTAACCTGTCACCCTTTTACAGTCAAAACACACCTACAAAAGACAACAAAGGAGGGACTGTGCATACAGGATTCGATGTCACATTTCTTAGTCTAAACCCATCATATGCTAGACAAAGCCCGTCAAATATCTACGAATGTTATAAATGCCACAGAGACGAAAGACAAAGGTGTCATTATATAAACCAACACTCAGGAAATGGTGTAATTCTCAGATGATGCATACTGGGCAAAGACTTTATTGTGAAACCAGGCTGGGCTATCAACTGCTTATCAGGGACGTGTAATCTTAAACTATTTCAGTTCTTGGAATTATCACAGCCTTCACCTTGGGCTTAAAGTAGAACTAAACCACTGAGACACAATTCTATATTTTTCAGTGTTAACGCATACCAGATTGCTGCTTTTTTGCAATTTATACCTTTTTTAGCATTTACTTATATATGAGAAGGATGTACACTGAGAGATGACAACATCTCAATAGCTTTAGCACACAGTTTTAGATACAGAAAGATGCACCATAGCTGTAAATGCAGTGCCCCTGGAGCTGCTATCAGGGTAAAAAATGGGGGATTTACAGAAGGAAGTTACAGGTTTTGCTCTGAAGACACAGGATGATTGTGCTCAAATGCAGGGGTCTCCAAACTTTCTAAACAAAGGGCCAGTTTATTGTCGTCCAGATATTAGGGGGTCGGACTGTGGTCCCACAGGAGTACCATATGCCCCAGCGTCAGTGGGAGTAAACAATGCCTCTGACTTTGTGCTCAGTGGAATAAAAAAAAAAAAAGGAAGGACATAGCACCTTTGGTCAGCAAGAGCAGGAATAGTGCCCTGTCATTGGTATTGGAGAAATCGTGCCCCATCGTTGGTGTCATTGGGAGGAATAGTGCCTCATTGCTGGTGTCTGTGGGAGGAACAGTGCCCCAAGGGTCAGATTAAAAAGGCAAGGAAATGGCCACATTCGGGCCGCAGGACACCAGTGCTCTAATGCATTGGCAAATCACCATATAGTTCTTATAAGTGACATCAAAAGGTGACAACACTGCTCACTGTCCTTCTGTTACAGAAGCACTTGGGAAGGATCTTGCTGGCAGGATCACCAGGTAAAAATAAAAAATAAACTACACAAAGTAGACAGAAGTTGCACACAATAGAATTATTTAAAGGTAAGCTGGCACCTTTCAATTTGCCTTTAAATAGAATTCATAGTATACTAAATAAACCAGGTTTCCATCAGTTACTATTTAAATGTCACAAGATCAAGAATTGTCACAATGGAAATAATTCCATCGTAATGTCACAATGGAACAAGAATTGTAAAAAGAAAGAAAATCCAAGCAAGGCAAAGTTTAATTTCTTAGCAACGGTTAGCTGTGGCTACCCATAGACTAAGGCAGGGATCCTCAAACTACGGCCCTCCAGCTGTTACAGAACTACACATCCCATGAGGCATTGTAAAACTCTGGCATTCATAGACATGACTAGGCATGATGGGAATTGTAGTTCCTGAACAACTGGAGGGCTGCAGTTTGAAGACCCCTGAACTAAGGAATCATTCCTTGAACAGTGATCATCAGATGTGTCTGGGTTCCATAAGGCAAATTTGTGGGCTCATCTCAACTGGAAAAGCAGCCCAAATCCTCAGTGCAGGCACCTGGGGATTATCCACAGGATGCTCAAAATCCTAATGTTCCAACATGCACATAGCCACCAGATTAGCCACTGTCACACAATGGCTGACCTCCTACTCCCCCCACCCTTACTAGCCAGTAAGAGATGCTGGCTAGTTACCCGTCTGGCAAAGTTAAAGTGTCTCTGCAAGAGGCATTAGCCAACCCCTTTGAGATCTTTTCTTCTCCACAGCCAGCGAGAACCCCAAGCGCTTCCAGGTATGGTGGAACATGTGACCAATTGCTAGCACTGTCACATGATTGGGGGAGTGATATTACAGCTATCCCAAGTTACCAAAACAGCTGAATTCAGTAATAAGCTGCGAGGGAGTGCAGCTAAGGTGAGTATATAGGGGTGGGGGGTTAAGGAAGAACCTTTGCCCTTCATAGGTGGGTAGGCAGTGACCAGAAGGAAGCTTGGGACGCAGGTGTGGGTGGGCACAAGCAAAACATACATGCATAAGGAAGCCAAGCTCTGCATACAACTTCAGATGTCTGTATTTAGATCTATGAACGGTTTTGACATATGGTTTTCCACTTTGCTTGCAACATCTACTTTAAACAGCAGAAAGACAAAAATATCTATAATGTAATAATCGATCAGGTGAAGGTGGCATGCTAATGTTCTAGTGGAAAAAGCTGAGATGAGATTAAATGCAGCTAGAGACCATGTAATAACTTAGCAATCAATGCTGCAAAGCTATTGTGCAAACAATGACTGCTGGCTTTATATGGTGCTATCAGGGTTTCAAGCACCTTATCGCTAGACCCTGCTCAGGTGTGGGTAATGGAACAGCCAGAGAGCAAATATATTAGCGTGTAGCCGAGCGTCTGCTTCATGATATCTTTAGTGTATTAAGTCACAGAGGGAGAGAAGGCAGAAACAATAAAGGCCTTTTGTCTCTTGGTTTCCATGAGGACAAAAAGCAGCGAATTCCTCCAAATGAAGGACCTATGAACCAAGGCAGCTGCCGCTGCAGAGCTCAGTGTCAAAAGGGCTTGTTGTAAAGACGCATTAAGACGGAAAGATGGTGCTCTTTTTTAACCCCTATAATGCTGCACTGTCAAGGAGCAGTAGAAATCACACCAGCGGTACAAGCGATCAATAAAAGAAATCTAGAATAGATTAAACCGAAAATGTCTTTTAAACTTATCTTTGCTTCTGAATTCACAGGTCAGGGTAAAGAGAACCAGTTATCTTGCCCAATCAAGAGAAAGTGGCAATGTCTGGGTAAGGCCTACCCCAGAATCTAAAAAAAAAAAAAAAAAATTAATCTATAATCATTTTTTTTATTATTATTAATAATGGTAGGACACTCTTGGTCCTCTATGTCAGCCTTTCCTAAATGATGGGCCTCCAAGCCTGACCTAAAAAAAAACTGCCCTATAGTTATCATTCCCCGATCCTTCCTTGTTGATAAAACACTCCATACATCGGATGCCCACTCCCATCACAAGAATGAGAACTCTCCAAGATGTAAAAGCCGAATATGCGCAGTGACGCTCTCTGCCTCCGCAATGGTGAGCTTAGCAACAACGTATGGCGCGTCCAACGTGTGAGGCATTCTAGCAACTAGATGGGAAGGGGGGATGACTACTATGTAAAAGAGGAACTACAGCCTACTGACAATAATTTGTAATAAAAACATCTTTGCCATTCTGAAGCTTCCCTCCAACAACTTTGCATATTATTTTATATATACTGTGATTCTGTACTTGCCAAATATGCTGCAGAAATCTTCCTCCACCAAGTCTAGCTGCATACATTTTAAGTGTGGGCAGCTGAAGCTGATGCCTGTTCACTTCCTAGATTTACACACAGAGGCACACCTCCAGCTCTCATTGGCCCTCTTATGACTCATCCTCCCTCCCTTGCTGGCAAACTCTCACGAGAGTGAGAGAGAGAGCGATGAGCATGTCGTCATAAGCCTAGGCTTTTTACCAGACAAGAAAAGGGACATGGGCTGTATAAGGTATTTGCTGGCAGAAAAAAAATGTTTTATTATCCAAAGTTAAAGTGGTTGTATAGTCTTTTTTTTACACTTTTACCTACAGGTAAGCCTATAATAAGTCTTACCTGTAGGTTTAGGAGATATTCCCCTTGCTATGAGCAGCTGACTGCAGCGGCGCATGCGCACAGGGGATTCTCGGCTGAAGGCTCGGCAACTGCCGGACCTTGCCGGGTAAGAAAACTCCCGCGCGCATGCGCAGGAGTGACGACATCGCGGCTCCAGCCACTCACAGCGCTGGAACCACGATACCCGGAAGACACGCCGAGGCAACATGACAGCTCCCTCGGCGTGGACCAGGTAAGATACCGACACCTCGTTCTAAGGTAAGTATTTCATAATGAGCTAGTATGCGGTGCATACTAGCTCATTATGCCTTTTGCTTTACAGGGGTAAAAAAAAAAAATTCAGCAGGTATACAACCGCTTTAAGACAAGGGCAGAAGATTTAATAGATGTAAAGATGAAAAAAATGACTGAAGCTCCGCTTTAATGGGAGATTTTGGGCTAGGGTTCGACAAATGGCCTATATGTAGGACACTTACATTTATCAGGAAGTTTCAAAGCGGCTTCAAACCTACTGGAGATTTTGCTCCAGAGGAGTAGAAGGTTGGAATAGACTTTGTGTAGTCACATTTTGAAAATAAAGCTCTCTTTACTATGCATATACTGTGTTAATATGAACATATTTTCCCCATTTGGATAGTAGAGTCCATGTAAAATGGTAAAGAAATGTTCACAGAAGTGTCTATTCCTGCAGGACATCAAAGTGCTTTGAACTTTATTTCTGAGATGTTCTGCAATAAAGCACTTCCTGTTTTCTTAAGAACATTCGAAAACAGAGTTAAACCTTTCATGTATCCTTAATTATACATGTTTAAAAGGACATCTGCTTTCATATTTCTGAGAAAAATCGATTTCTGCGCCAAATGATAGTCTCCAGGACTAGAAGCGGAGTTCAGTAATCAGCTTTATTAAAAATGCCATTTTGCTATGTGCTCCACCTCTTGGTTTCAGGAAGATATTATGATGGAAGCAGCGAATTGTCTTTTTAGAGAGAACTAAAGATCAGTGGTACACAGCAATTCGTCAGCAAGATTCCCACTAAGTGCTAATTTGTATGAACCAGTATGAATAAGCTGTAGAGGCCAGAAATGAAAATGAGCCATTTTGATGACTGCCCAATTTTTTGCCAGTCTTTATAGTGCCAACTATCAAACTAATACATTTACACCAGTCAGATATATTCCTATTGAACTGATGACGTTGTATTCTCAGTACTTTTTAGTGAATTAACAGAATGCAGAAACACTGGTTTGTCCACAAAAAATGGCTAGTCTTTCCTTGTTGAACTAGTATACATTTGTATCAGCCCAACAGCAAAAACTCTTCATTTAAACATTACTGCTTCAGACCTGTTCTCATGGGTGCGCATTCCGCTTGTTACTGAAAGATCTTACTACAACTGACAATATGACGACGGCACGCCAAAGCGGGGAACCTACTTCCTTTATTCCATTGTAAGGAAATAAAGTTTGGAGTGCTGTCATCATATTTTTCATTGTACTAAATTGAAAATTTAGATGCTGCTCGAATATTCTACTTATAATTACATAACGAAGCCTAAAGTCCTATTCACAGTATTGCGCAGCATTAACGTGTGTTACTGCATCACACAGTAATGTAGAATGTAGTGTGTTGCAGCACTGCAATGCACCTGAGCAACACTGCACACTTGTGTTTTAGCGCACACAACTCCTAGATTTGGATCATCTGTGCTTTGCAAAAAAAAAAAATTATATACATATATGTGTATATACATATATATGTGTGTGTATATACACATATATATATATATATATATACATATATATACACACACACATACACACACATTTTTTTTTTTTTGCAAAGCTTCTATGGCAAGATCAAGCAGCCACATCTTAGTGTGTATGGGAGCTCCCCCTGGAAAAAAAGTTGGTATCTGCTTTGTTGACGGACCATTTGCATATTGCAAATGCCACACCACAGGCAAACAAGCCTTATATTTGCCCTTCACATTTCTAGCATATGGTGTAACAGTTTAAACACGACTGTCTGTAAAGATGCAGATGATTAACCTTCCCACTTTGCATGTCAACAGTTTGTCGGCTGGTTTCTGCTTAGGAAGTGTGTATTTATTAGGTTAGGTAGACTGTCTCCACAAAACACATCCACAGCTATTAGATGCCATAAAAAGTACTTTCTTGTGGTTTACGACTAACACAAGTTCAAGAGAAGCCATACTATAATTCTTTGAACATTTGACAGCTGATGGGAAAAAATGTAAACTATGAGGGGAAAAAATGAGTGCTTGGCCACACCAGAATGTACATGTTCATGTGTGTTCCTATTTATTGTCGTGCATTCACAGATTGTTTGCATTGTTCTAGGATCCCTTTGCGGTTGAGATGAATGGACAAATAAAAAGGTAAAAGTACCAAAAAACAAAAACCTGGTTCATTCCTGAGCAATTTAAAGTGTTTTTCTAATAGGGCTTCAATGCTCAACATGAGGATTTCCATTCTATCCTATAGTGCCGTTTCCACCTGAGTGTCTTGTCATTTGAAGCTTGTCACACTAACCTTGAAAAACTACATGAGCCTATTAGTGGCAGAGTTATGCATATCTAGTCCTTATAGGATCACCTGAAATGCAAGTAATACATGTTTTTAATGAAATTTCTTGCCTTTCCTCCCAATAACCAACTTTCCATGGTCTAAAACTGGGGTCTCCAAACTTTCTAAAGAAAGGGCCAGATTACTGTCCTTCAGACTTTAGAGGGGGACAGACTGTGCCCAGTGGGAGTAAACAATGCCCGATCTTTGGTATTAAGGGAATAAATAGTTGGCGTCATTGGGAGGAATAGCGGCAAATTTTTGTTGTCAGTGGAAGGAATTATGCCCCATCATTGGTGTCATTGGAAGGAATAGTGCCCCATTGTTTGGGTCAGTGGCAGGAATTACACCTCAAGGGCCGGATAAAAAGGCAAAGGGCCACATATTAGAGGCCACTGGTTTAAAACCAAAGTGCTCAATCCGGAATAATCATCCAAAAAAGATGGAAGAATCACACTCCTATGAGCCAAGCCTGTGCATACAAGCTCTTTTGTGCACCAAAAAAATTACATTAAACATTGTATTTTTTTTTTGGTACAATCTCAGAAAAAAAAAAAAAGATTAAAACCCACTAAACTTTTTTGGGGGGGCTAAAAGGGCTATATATAGTTCCATTTCATGTTTTTAGCGTTGTCTGAAGTCTAAAAGAATAAGTTCACTTTTTTTCAAAATAGTTTTTTAAAAAAGGCACTTTTTGCAGGTAAAAAAATGTACATTTATTATTTTTTGTTGCAGGAGCGTGGAAAGCATTGCACCAGCGATCATCGGATCGCTGATGCCATGCAGGTTTCCTGCAGATCTGTCAGTGTATCAGCTTACCCGTACATCCTGTACGGGTAAGCAGATACTCCCTGACAGGAAGACTCAATGAACTGCCACGGTGCTCCACAGTGCCGTGGAAGTTCATTGAGAGCTACATACAACAGCCGCAAAGTATGTCAGGACTTGTAGTTCTTCCAGACACACAAAGCTGTGCGACCCTGCATGGCCGCGCTGCTTTCAAATAGTGGCAGCTAGTACGGGGAACTTCTCCAAGTACTGCTGCCACTGAGTGGGGGGAATTGGGTGGCGGTTACAGCACTGGGAACATGTTACATGTTCCATCGTAAAATCAGGTGTAACATGTTCCCAAAAGTGAACTTATTCTTTAAGACTAAGGATTTCTGGAGAGAAAACTGTTCTTTGTCATAAAGCTCAGTCTCAGGCCATGGTGAACGGGCCTCCAACCGGATAATGAGCCAAAATACACAAGGACTCAAAACCCACCGCTAATTGCACCAAACAATGACTAAGATCAAAACTCTGGACTATCTTAAAGCACCCTTCAATGAGCCCTGATGCTTACTCAAGAAGAGGAGGGCCAAACTATCTGCTGGCAGATGTCAAAAACTCACCAAGAGCTTGTTTGCAGCGATTGCCTCTAAAGGTTGTCCAAGAATTGAGAAGTTGATTCCCCCGATTTTTGTCCACAGCATCTTCATTGGTTTTATTATTTCAAATATTCAGTTTAGCCAAAAATCAAAAGCATGATGGATTCCTATCACTTTGCCAACGCCAATCGGTTTCACATTAACAGAGAAAATTGTGCGTTTCTTTTTCCGTGGAAAGGTACCATCAAATTTGTTAAATTTAAAAAAGGAAACCTGTTGATCTTCCCTGAAATCTTCCTTGCTTTCTGCCTTTGCTGACTGATATCAGTTACATTGTTTCTACTATCTATTAAAAATCTTCATGGCTTTACTGCTTCAAGTTTTCTGCTGGTGACAAGGAAGTGGTTATTAAGGGTACCATGCAAAGCAAATATCTAGTTTGCATGAGAACTTCATATTTGAATGGCCACGTGGCCTTCTGCCTTCTAGCTGTCTGTCAATAAATCTTAACATTATTTATCATGTCTGGCAAGTAAAACTATTCTAATGCATGAAACTGAAAAATAAAAGGACGTTTTTATAAGCCTTTGATAGTGTGTTTGTAGTTCACACAAGACCATGTGCAACTGCTGCATGCATGGCACACAAATTGTATAGACAGCAAGCCACCAATACCTTGATGCCACCCTCATTACAAAGAAATTGATATAATCTATAATTGCTACACAAGTCATTTCGTAATTTGTTGCCGAAAATGACTTTTCTATTTTATTCTACAGCAGGGTTCTCCAAACTATGGCCCTCCAGTTGTTCAGGAACTACAATTCCCATCATGCCTAGTCATGTCTGTGATTGTCAGAGTTTTACAATGCCTCATGGGACATGTAGTTCTGCAATAGCTGGAGGGCCATAGTTTGGAGATCCCATATCTACAGCCATCAACAATTTTATAAAACAAATTTGTTGAAAAACTTGTCTTCAAGCAGGTGGTCCCAAGCCTTTGCTCTACGATGGAGAGCAGTAGGGCTGTATTCACAAGGCTGCTTCTGGATGCACAACACTGTGCTATGGCCGCCTACAAATTGGGTGATTAGCTGTAGCCAAAACTCTACTGAAGTACCAACCCTGAACAAACACCGTCTGCATCTAGGGTCAGTGCAAAGTTTATAAGCGATTACACATGAACAATGGTAACGCCGGCCATTGACTTGTACAGAGTACAAATCTGACAGCCGCCAATGACAGCGTCTGCTGTTCACACATAGTATATAGACAGCATTTCGTATGCCTGAAAATAATCTGATTCTAACCGGTGCCAATGTGATTATAGCTTTAAAGCGTTTGTAACCTGTGGAAGAGGAGCTCCTGTTCCCTTATAGCAGATTAAACAGCACAGTACTTGTGCTGTCTAATCTGCCCCTTTCTAAACTGTAAAAAACCTGGCTGATCCTTTCTGTGTCCCCCCTCTCTGTACTGACCACGATAATCTTGGCTGCTGAGCCCAGGTTACCAAGGTCAGTTTACGTGCCTCCGTCATCCGCAGCTCAGCTCTCATCTCCCACCCTCGCTGCCTGTCAGCTCCGTGTGTCTGTCTCTCCCCCCCTCCCCTATCAATAGAAAATTAAACTTTCAAAAAAAAAGTCACTGCCAGCCCCTCTCGTGTATCCAGCCATAATGCACAGGTTTTTTTTTTTGTTTTGTTTCTTTCCAAATATGCCTCTAAATACCTTCAAATACCTTCATGCACAGTTTGAATCTCAGCGGGTTCAGCAGGAACCGCCTGAAATTCAAACCATTAGTGGGCAGGCTGAATGTACCAAGTTGATCAAATCAACTTGGGCACAACCAGCCTGCTGGATTCGCTTACAATTATAGCAAGCGGCTGCTATAGCCCTAGCAATAATAACTGTCCTCTCACGGCCTGGATAGTTTCCCCCTGCACTCCAGCAGGGAGAAGATAATGACCCCACCGGAGGGATTCAGGCATCACAGTGTTCATTGAGGAATCAAGCAAATTTCTTTCCTGCAACCTGAGTTTACAGGAAAGACATTTGCTCAATGTATGGCCAGCCTAACTCTACAACTATGGAAGATAAGCGTTGTTACCCCAGGCTGCTCTGATGATTTGGACTACAATTCAACTCCAGCACATTTAATTGGAGTCCACAGACTAAGACCAAGCAGGAGTTAGCCCTTTTCACCAATAAGGGATGTTCACCCAAAATGGCCATGAGCAGGAAGCCACTGGAAGAAGATCTTCACGCAGTGTGTTTTTCAAGTACGATAAAGGCAAGTATAAAAACTGGATTAAAAACTAAAAAATGATCTTGCTATATATATCAAGCTTTTATACACTGAATTTATGTGGAAAATGCTGATGCTATATAAAAAAAATAAAATATAAAGTTTTGTGATCTAAAGACTTTCTATCAAGATGATAGATTATAAAAGGAGGGAAATACAAGGTAATTATATTTATACTTCATTTAGTGAATTACAAGTATCCACTTGACTACTGGAATTATCCATGACCTTTGATGACCACTATCAAGTTATTTAATGTCACTACATTAAGTGATCAATAACTGAAATTCGTTCTACCTTCTCAGAGCCTGTTGTTTCTTCCCAATTACTAAATTTATGCGGCACATATATCGACATGACTTATTTATATTTGTATGTATTTAACTCTAGACATAAAACCTGGTTAGAAAATATAGGCAAACCTCCTTGATTTATGTCAGCCTATCAGTTAGTTTAATGGCACTGGACATTTTATTAGCGTTATTGAAATAGCAGTTAAACCATCGCATTTTGCTAATGATCTTTAGCCAGGGTGGTGGATAAGGAGACTTTGGCTAATAATTTTTGCTGTTGTATTACATACTAGTCACTGTGAAGTGATTACCAGTTTTTATGGCTATACTAGCTTAGATGATCTAAAGTTGCATTTGGGCAGCCATTTTGTATGTTGAACGGGTAACCATGAGAAGATTACATAGTACTTTACTAGGAACATCTCTTTCCCTAGCGAACGGTTAGGTAGTGTTTTCATGAACACAGGGGTATGACTTGTAGGAGAGGTCAACAGTAAGTGAATCTACAGTTAGGGCTTAAATGTGTATTTTAGCAACACAGAATTATCTCTGAACGTGGGACAAAAATATTTCCTAACAACAAGTCCCAGAGAGATAGAAGAAACTGAGGTGGGGTTATCTTTCCAGCACTCATGAAACACTGAGATATCGATTTTGGGTCTTAGGAGAGGGGTACAACTTATCTTCACATTGAAAGCCTAAAGCCAGCCATGGATGGTTCCAATCTTGGCTGTTTCAGCAGGGACCGGTCAAGATTCAATCTATGTTTGGGCAGGCTGATTGTATCAAAGTCGATCCATCAAGCAAATTGAGCACAACCAGCGTGTTGGATTTCTAGCATGCAATTGTCAGCAGAAATAATCACTGTTCTCCTGGCAGGAAAATAGATTGGTTGCAGGAAATCTAAGTCTATGGCATGCCTTAAGCTGGCCATACACACAAAAGCTAAACTGCATAGATCGAAAAATCTCCACTGCAGCTATTGTATCCAGACAGCTGGTGCTACTGGCTGTCAAAGTACCCAACCAGAATTTCTTAGGCACTTGCTTCAAATTTTCATTCTACTAATGTTGGGTGGGAAGGTACTGACAGGGCCACCATGTATGGACAACTGTAGTTCTGACACCTCAAATCATTAGTCACCAACAAAATGTACTACATATCTGTCAATGAGGCTTCATGAGCAAAAGTCATTTCCGATGCATTGGAGTGGCCTTCGGTTTGTGCTCCATACAGCAAACTCTGGAGGGATATAGGGCTGTATTGATTGCACTCATCCTGTGATCAAATTAATAGAAAAAAGGGGAAAGTAAACTTACAGGCTTATTCAATTAGGGAAACCGTAAAAGTGGAGTCACCTCTTACTCCCATTCAAATGAATCCTTTAATTATCCAATGTAAGTGGTGTAGCCTGGTTGTTAAAGGTTGGTATTCTTGTGTTTAATCAGAGCTCTTCACCCTACTTTAGCCGATTAATCCCAATAGACTTGTTGACTTTCACATTCATCTGTCAACCCCAACCTCTCCCCTTCATATAAGCAGACAACATCTTTGAGGGTCTCCCAAAAACCTTCCAGTACTTCTGGATGATCACAACATGACATACAGAGCGGCACCAGAGCTGCGGGTTCATGTGATCACAGCAGAGCAGATGCAAATTAGGTAAGTACTGTGTACACACAAAAAATAGTTGTGCCAGATGAAAGGTGAACATATATATGATAAAGTGAAATCACGCAACAGTTACACAATGACTCCATGGAAGGCAAAAAATAAATCAATGTACAGGGTAAGTTTAGTAAATATGCACTGACAGGAAAACCGTGATTTAAAAAATAAAATAGGATAAATATCTGATTCTATGGAATGTTCAGCTATAGTTCTGGTCTTTTCCAGAGACATTATGGCAAGTACAGAGCTAGCCTTGAATGCCTGATGTTTGTATGTTTATTGCTTAGTAAGAGGACAGGATGTTGCTCCCACTGCCTGTGGTTTACGACCTTCTGTAGGCATCTGCTAATGTGTTTCGGTTGGTAAGCAATAAAAGCATCCTGAAATGAGGGAAGCGAATGAATCTAAGACAAAAAAAAGCAAGGATTAAAGAATTTAAAGGTGCAGTCTTTTTACTATCAAAGCCTCTACATGCCATTTGAGTGATATCATCACAGACATGCTTAATAATTTAGGTTGGTGACAACTAGACCATATATTGGAGCGGAGAAAGGGGTCAGTTTGAGGATGAAAACAAAGCTGCTAATGTCTTAAGCATTTTTTTTTCAGGAGGAGCCAAAACACTGCAACCCCAGCTGGAAAATCAAACATGCAGCAGCACAGATAAAGTCCTCCATTTCTTGGTCCCTCGTCCACCTCCTGTCCAAACAAAGATCCATCATTTCAGTTCTCTCAAATGTTAACAAATGTGACAAGGGTACTACTGTTGATTATTAGAGAGTGATATGGGAGAGAGGGTGTGTATTACAAAGTGGGAGCTCCTCTCCTCAGATTTTCCCTAGGTTTCTTTTAAACAATTTTCTTTAAAAATTAAATAAATAAAGTTTACTCTATGAAAATACCCTGAAGGTTATGGTGAGGCAGCACTAAATGAACCAAAAGCCCTCCACTAAACTCATGAGTAGCACACTGGAGTCTTAGAACAGAAGGTATTCACCTATTTAATTCCATCACATGTCCCAAAAAAAGGGCTTATAAATTTTTCCAACAGGTTAGTTGTACAGAAGTCAAACGGGAGATACATTTCTGTACAACCAGCCTGCCCGTAGATAGATCGAAATCTGGCTGGTCCCTGCTAAATCGGTCATATTTGGATCCACCTATGGCCGGGTTTAGGGTGGGTTATAACCCAGTTTTTTTCCATCTGTATTCTACTGGGGAGATTTCCCCTCCTCCCTGTCCCATAGTCAAAACAGGAAGTAAAAGAAAATCCCCTGGGGGCCCAAGGTCCAGTGGCGTCGCTGGGGGGGGGGGGGGATTGGCAGGGCCGTCTTTAACTTGGGATAAAAACCTGCACCAGTGGCAGAACATCTAGGATGTGATTGGTTGCTGCCTGGGCCCGCCTACCAACCAATCAGGTGCATGGAGGCCACGGCATTCAGAAGAGAAAGATGTAACTTCCTCCTCCTGAGCTGCTCTGCCTCTACCTACTTCCCACTGACAACAGAAGGGCCAAGAGTCTCTGGAGACTATCTACTTCCCACTGACAACAGAAGGCCCAAGAGTCTCTAGAGACTTGATATCTGGGACCAGGACAGTGCTGCTGAGCTTGAGCTGGATGGTCAGGAGTAGAAGGAGACCTGAGTGCAATCCAGACCGGGACACTGATAGTGGAAGTGAGCAGAGCTCCAGCGATGGCTGCACACTGAGTGGGTCAGAGATTACATGGGTGCATTCTAGAGGGAGGTTTCCCCAAAGCTGTGTGCACTGACTGCAACCACACCATCCACAGTACTTGTACCAGGCCTGCAGTCTCTGACTGTCTCCTGTACCATGCCTGCAGTCTCTGACCGTCTCCTGTAGTATGCCTGCGGGGGGGGGGGGCAAAGAAAATGTTTTCCTAGGGTCATTATTAAAAGATGGCCCTGGATCAAGTATGAATATCTGACTGCATCATTTACAGGGGCAGGTTTGGTGTGTGCATGCTACTGACCTGAAACTAGCTTGACCAGCACCCTGCAGGGCAACGTGGCAGAAGAGAGCCTGAGGAGGGGTGACACCATGGTTTACCGCACCAGGTGACACCAACCCTGGTGACGCCACTGCCAAGGTCACAGAACTAGTGCCCCATTGGAAGATTTCCCCTCTATTACCATTCTGGGGACAACCAAAAATTTTAGATTTTCTTTTAGCTTCCCATTTGATGAGAACAGTAAACAGGACAAATAGAGAGGGTGAATATTCCTAATGGGGGCAGAGGTATTAATAAAAACTGAACAGGTGTTTTAATCACTCTCCACTCAAACGTAAAAAAAAAAAAAAAAAAAAAAAAAAAAAAAAATTGCCTCTAGTTATACTTTAATTCAGGATAGTGGGCAGAACTATGTAAATCATTCTTTTTTTAGCCCACTGGTTAACTATCCATCCAAAACCGCTGCTATATGGCACTGATTCAGCCTAATATAGAGCTGTTCATGCCAAAAAGCAATGTGGTTGGTCATCATTAATGTGGTGAATGGAAACAACGGCTTCTATGGCTTGGGAACCAAGACGACATAACCCAGGAAGCTATTGGGAGAGGGAGAAAAGGAACCAAAAAGCCTCCCACTTAACCCATGGGTAGCATAGAGCCTTCTTAGAACAAAAAGTTAAGCCAACTATACTTATTACAATCTTACTGCACAATCTCCTTTAGCTCTACCAACAACTATATAGAGATAGTAAGTGTGATTGGACTATTGGGGATTACATGATTTCGGTATGTCTTAAAAGACTGTACACACTTCCGCTTCACAACTACACAATGGGAATTCGAATGACTCAAATGGTCTAGGTGTTGGTTCAAGCCTGGCAATGTGCACTTCTATGTACTGAGAACTAAGAAGCATTCCGACGCTTCTACTTAGTATTAAACAGGTCAATGCATTAGAATGCATGAATAGAAGGAAAACATGTTCCAGGGGAAAAATCTCACTTGGTCTTAAGAAGAGCACTCCCTAGAAATTGAGGAAGGTACTGCGGTTGCTACCATTTTTAGAAAAAAATATGCTACCCATAGCGACCAAAGCTGGGAAACACGTGAATGACACTGGTTGAAAAAAAAAAAAAAAAAAAATGAACCTAGCTGGATTTACATGACCAACTATAACTGATAAATGCCAGAACTGCTGACAAAAATACATTAAATGAATTCTGAGACATACACACTTTAAATAATTTATGATGAACATCGCTCAAAGTAATAATTTTATTTCCTGAAAGCCCGTATGCTCCAGCCATGTTACAGGTTCCCGCGTTTTCTCCGGTTCTCAGATTAACATCACGAGTTGGATCACTCCATTACGGGTGCATAAATCTATAAATTCTTCATGTAAGGCCCCATTAAGACTCAATGGGGTTAATCAGGGTCACCCGTTAATAGTCTGGGCCTTCGAACACATATTTTGTGGCTTCTGTTCTGTGAGCAACCTTGAAGTCTTCATTTTGCAGACACTGGGGCAGCTAGAGAAGTCTATTAAACAAAGATCTGTCGCATTAGAAGCCATTACAGTGCTGAACGGCTGAGCATTTTCTTTATATAGGAGTATTATTTATATGTCCCAGATGGGAGGGAGAGGAAGGAGAGAGGGGATTCTATGTATTAGAAAACTAAAAGATCATTATAGTACCCTTGTGATTAAGGACAGAAGCTCAGCAAAGAAATATTTCATAGCAAAAATGTGTAGAATTCCAGGTTTTGAAGCACTTTACTTCTTTGCGTGCATTTATAAAATGCTGCCAAACTCTGCAGAGCAGAATCAACAGACCTTGTCCTTGAACAGGCTCTCAAACCAAGGTCCCTACCTTAATTACACACTAGTTTCAATTTGGGTTTGCAAACTGGATAACCCATCAGTAAGGTTTTGAGATATGGGAAGAAGCTGAAGCACCTGGAAGAAAAACACAGAACACTGGTGGGAATTCAGCCAGCACTGTAAGATATGAATGGCAATTTATTAGCAATCGTGCAACCTTTCTTCAATTCATTTGTTGGGTTACAAACATTACCAATCCAGCTGCTAGAAAACACGACTACCTACACATTATTTTCCACCCCACATCAGTTTAGAAAGGTGAGAGGTGTCCAGTTTACCTTCATCAGAGCCCTAGAATGACTTCAATGAGGCTCATCAATGAGGCTATGCTAAGCAAGCAAGATATTTGACAAATCAGTCAGCTGTTCATCTTAATGACATGGTCCCGATCTTCAACACCTTCAGAAACTCCTGGAATGCTTTACATGCAGCAAATGTAAAAAGCGCTACATAGCCCATTTACAATGTTACAGCTTTTTGTATGCATCCCTTAATGAAAGCTAAACCAAGAAGCCTGATCAAGTCTTCGCAAAGATTTTTTTTTTACTGTAAAAGGATTATTATAAAAGAGGAAAAAAAAAAAAGCCTTTCACAAACCTTCTAAAATCTTTTTTTAAAGCCTGAGCCAACTAAAATATCACAGATAATGCCTAGTGGCCATTTTATGGGCAATTATCCAGCACTCCCATTGACTTGCATTTTCAGCCCAACACAGGGGTCCACGTTTCAGAACACATTTTCATCGGCACAAAGCAATGCTGGCAGTCTTGTAACATGGATGGTTATATTATTAATATTGACAGAAGCTATGAAATAAAGCCCTTATGTAGGAGCTCTCAGAGTATATGAACCCAAGAACAAAAATGGAAAATATTGTAGTATATCAGTGCTTAGATCTGGTGGCTGTAGTCAACTTTTTTCCCCCCTTTATTTTTAATCTGGTGATCGTGCCAGTAACACTTCCTCTCCAAGGGTGGTAACACTTATTGTACTTTATCCACTGTATGGAGGAGCAGCATTGTCACTCTAGAAGGGCTTTCCTAGTTTGAACTACAATCACACCCACCCCCATACCATATTGGGGAGCTGTTCTGTAGTCCGCAGAAGAGAACTGGCATGGCAGGTAACATTAAGATTTCAGTGGAATGCATTAGAGGTTGTAAGAACACAAGGTTGCTGACAGAAACAGGTATTTTTCTGCATTTATGATAAACTATACTTTGCCTGGAAAAAAAAAAAATCCAAAAGCTGGGGTCTCCAAACTTTCTAAACAAAAGGGCCGCTTACGGTCCTTCAGAATTTGAGGGGTCCAGATTGTGGCCAGTGGGAGTAGAAAATGCCCCATCATTGGTATCAGTGGGAGAAATGGTGCCCCATCGTTGCTGTCAGTGGGAAGGAATAGTGCCCCATCATTGGTGTCCGTGGGAAGGAATAGTGCCCCATCATTGGTGCCGTGGGAAGGAATAGTGTCCCATCATTGGTGTCGTGGGAAGGAATAGTGTCCCATCATTGGTGTCATGGGAAGGAATAGTGTCCCATCATTGGTGTCGTGGGAAGGAATAGTGTCCCATCATTGGTGTCGTGGGAAGGAATAGTGTCCCATCATTGGTGTCGTGGGAAGGAATAGTGTCCCATCATTGGTGTCGTGGGAAGGAATAGTGTCCCATCATTGGTGTCATGGGAAGGAATAGTGTCCCATCATTGGTGTCGTGGGAAGGAATAGTGTCCCATCATTGGTGTCGTGGGAAGGAATAGTGTCCCATCATTGGTGTCGTGGGAAGGAATAGTGTCCCATCATTGGTGTCATGGGAAGGAATAGTGTCCCATCATTGGTGTCGTGGGAAGGAATAGTGTCCCATCATTGGTGTCGTGGGAAGGAATAGTGTCCCATCATTGGTGTCGTGGGAAGGAATAATCATTGGTGCCATGGGAAGGAATAGTGTCCCATCATTGGTGTCCGTGGGAAGGAATAATCATTGGTGTCGTGGGAAGAAATAGTGTCTCATCATTGGTGTCGTGGGAAGGAATAGTGCCCCATCATTGGTGTCGTGGGAAGGAATAATCATTGGTGCCATGGGAAGGAATAGTGCCCCATCATTGGTGTCGTGGGAAGGAATAATCATTGGTGCCGTGGGAAGCAATAGTGTCTCATCATTGGTGTCGTGGGAAGGAATAGTGTCTCATCATTGGTGTCGTGGGAAGGAATAGTGCCCCATCATTGGTGTCGTGGGAAGGAATAGTGCCCCATCATTGGTGTCGTGGGGAGGAATAATCATTGGTGCCGTGGGAAGGAATAGTGTCCCATCATTGGTGTCGTGGGAAGGAATAGTGTCTCATCATTGGTGTCGTGGGAAGGAATAGTGCCCCATCATTGGTGTCATGGGAAGAATAGTGCCCCATTGTTGGGGCCGGTGGTAGAAATAGTACCCTATTGGTCAGTGTCAGTGACAGGAATTATGTCGTCTATCGGTGGGAGGAATAGCATCCCAAGGGCCTGATAAAAAGGCAAGCAAAGGGCCACGTTCGGCCCCCAGGCCGCAGTTTGGAGACCACCAAACTAAGGACTTGCAAACTGCAATATACAAAAAGTGTTTGTTGTTGGGTTTAGATAACACTTTTTCAGGCCTCAGTTTAAAACCACAAGTGGCTAAAGTCGATCTTTTATCTATATTGGGAAAAAGAATGCCCATTATAATTATAGCCAAGCAAGGGGTTGGCAGAGGGGCAGAAGGCCAACACTGAAGGAACGAGAGAGGGGTCATTTAGTGTTGCATACTTTATATGATGAATATTCACTGGGGCCACTAAAACGCCAACTGTAAGACCCCTTTCACACCGAGGGCGTTTTGCAGGCGCTATAGCGTTAAAAATAGCGCCTGCAATCCGCCCTCAAACAGCTGCAGCATTGTCTCCAGTGTGAAAGCCCGAGGGGGAAAAGTCCTGCCAGCAGCTTCTTTGGAGCGGTGAAGGAGCGGTGCGTTTACCGTTCCTCCTCCGCTGCTCCCCATTGAAATCAATGGGGCAGCGCTGGGATACTGCCGGCAAAACGCCGCTATTGCGTAAACTGTATTTGTACACTTCCATTCTAAACCAGGTCAAAATCAACAAACTTTAAAAAAAAAATTGACAGTTGCCTCGAAAAGCGGCACCGTTGCTTCTGTATGCAGTCACACCTTTCCACTCTCAAAGCTTCTTATTCCAAAGGCACAGATTAGTGGCAGCAATATTTTTAGGCAGTCACTGCAATGATGGATGGCATTCTTAAACAAACATGACAACTAAAGTATATTTTAATTAATTTTAAATAAAACTTGGGAGGGAGTTGCTCCCATCGGTTTACATTCACAGTTCAGGCGGAGGCACAGAAAACCACTCCGTTCCTTTATCTTTAATGATCACAACAAGCTCTGAGACTGGTACGGAACAATTGATTAAAATGTAGAAGGTAAAAGTCCCAATTTGTAATTAGCAGAGGGCAGGAGTGGGACGGTGAAGTTACACGGAGATGAATATATTTCCATGTGGCCAGCTGCCAATCGTTCACCTGCGTTCTGCTGGGAAGAAACATTTTTACATATTGGGTCTATGGCTGCTCTATTTCTACATGTACATTGCAGGTTGGGTCACAGGCACGTATTTATATTGTGAATAAAGTAGCCTATTGAGAATGAAGTCATGTTTCCCATTGGGACCCATGAATGTATTTACTCCTTGGAACATTGCAATGCTTATAAAATCACCATAGCATTAAATGAGAACACAGAATACCACCTCTTAGGGCATGGCTCAAGTCGCACTGCTGCAGAATCGAATGTGATTTCAACAGGAATGTGATGCGATTCCTGTTCAAATCGCATGCAGTTTCTGCACCGCATCCAGTATGAGCCGGGCCTCTGTGCTAAAATGTGTTACAAACAATCAAATTCTACTGGCACAAACCATAAATGCTTTCAATATCCGCTCTTAAAGCACCCTTGTGATAAACTGTTCCATGTGTGTCCATAAACCAGTGGATGACACACACAAACTTTTTGTGTGATCCACTATAATTTCAGCTTATTCAAATGAATAGGCTAAAAATTGCACTGCATTGAATCCGCGGTCTTGGACCATTCAGGCATAGAGTGGGCCTTAAAAAAGGAGAAGTCCACCTTTTGGAGCATGTTACACTCATATTTAGAGTAGGCATCACCCTCACAGGAATCTGTGAATGAGAAAACTACAAGTTCCATCTTCCACTGTGGCAGGCCGCTTGTAGTTCTCACTGCAACAGAGCTACAGGCAGTGTGTGCAGGAGCCCGGCATTGCACCCATGATCCACCGATTGTGGGTACCATCCTCTGCAGGCTCCTGGGAATATATATATATTTTTTTTTTAATAAAAAATACAATAATATATAATATTACAATACAATAATATAAATAATATTTCCTGCAAAAATATGGGTATTTAGCATTTTTTTTTTCAAAACGGTCAAATTAGCCTTTAAATCGCTAATGGTTTATGCTAACAGAATTAGATTAATCGCTTGTAACACAATTTAGCACTCCGTGTTATTAGCGCAGCATATTTTATTCATTTATCACTTCACGTGCTTTTTCATATATGAAAATATTCACTTTTATGCTTACGGCTCATTTATAGATTACTACTCTGCATGGGCAGTTTTATTAGTAATTAAAATCTTGTGCGCAAAGCTCAGGTTTGCTTTACGTACCGAATTGTGCTGCTATTAGATGTATGTAGTTGTATACATTATCTTCTTTATCTAAAATACTTTGTCAAACAGCTAAATTTGTGCATTAAATAAATAGAGGGAGTTGTTTTACCTGTGAAAGGCTTTGCTAAGGCTCCGTTTCCACTATTGCGACACCCCAAAGTTGTGCGATTTACAGTACGACTTTGCAATGCGATTTTTGATGCAATGTCATGCAACCAGTGAGAACAAAAACCTTTTTTGGAGTCGCTGCAACTTGAGTCGCACCAATTAGAATGGGGATCATTGAAATACATGGGTTTTGACTTCTTGTGTGACTTGACATGTGTCAAGTCGCACAACTCGCAGTAGTGGAAACCGAGCCCAATTGTCCATCCAGTTCTGAGATTTACACAGCTGCCATACTGCATAGCCCTGTGTCTGGCAAGAGTCAGGAGCTATGCAAGGTCTTGCTTTCGAGTATCCAACATACAACACAAGGCAGGATCTGACTCAGCCCCTCCGGCTCCATTTACCACCAAAATATCACATTTGAGTGGAGTCACCCCTTCAAAACGGAACTACGGGCAAATATACAGAAGGAATACAAAGAAATATTCTTTCACGCACGAGGGGGTCCTTCCTGTCCTTTGAAAAGCGTTTTTTTTAGATGTTAATGGGGCCTTAACCAATCATCAGACCCGTGCAAATCATTGCTTTACGCCCCACTGGCCAGGTGCACATCCAGAACTGTTGGTGTATAGGACAAATATAACCTAACCTAGAACCATTTATTCCAAACTGCATACAACTGTTTTGGGCCATTTGGACATCATCAGTGCAGTGTATGAAAACCATGACTTCTATGGAGTAGGGACCCAACAAAACTGTATTAACAAGTTATGGTGAGAAAGCAAATCAAAAAACCTTCAGCCTTTTAATTACAGAAGCTATTCACATGTTAATCCATCACATGTCCAAAAAAATACAAAAATTCTTCTTCATTTCAGGATAGTAGATGGAGCCATGCAAATCATTGCGTCACACCAACAGCCAAATGCACATCCAGAACTGAATACAGAGCTGCATTAACTTGTCTGGAGTTCTTAGACCTGACTAAAGTCCATAAGAGTGAAACACGTCAGTATTTTTGTGTTGGATGCTTATGCCTAATGGGCATAGAGTAAGATTTTTAGAGCTTTGAACACCCGTTTGCCAACCTCGCTCAAATTCAACTTTAACCACTTAAGGACCGAGCCTCTGAGATTTGTTGTTTACAAGTTCAAAACATATTTTTTTTTGCTAGAAAATTACTTAGAACCTCCAAACATTCTACTTTTTTTTCCCTAACACCCTAGAGAATAAAATGGCGGTTGTTGCAATACTTCGTCACACCGTATTTGTGCAGTGGTCTTACAAGCGCACTTTTTTTTTGTAAAAAATACACTTTTTTAAATTAAAAAATAAGACAACAGTAAAGTTAATCCAATTTTTTTTTTTTTTTTTTTTTATAATACTATGAAAGATAATGATAATGTAAATACGCCGAGTAAATTGATACCCAACATGCCACGTTTCAAAATTGAGCCCGCTCGTGGAATGGCGACAAACTTTTACCCTTAAAAATCTCCATAGGCAACGTTTAAAAAATTCTGCAGGTTGCATTTTTTGAGTTTCAGAGGAGGTCTAGGGCTAGAATTATTGCTCTCGCTCTACCGATTGCAGCGATAGCTCACATGTGTGGTTTGAACACTGGTTTCACATGTGGACGCTACTCACGTATGCGTTCGCTTCTGCATACGAGCTCGACGGGACGAGTTTAAAAAAATATATATATATTTTTTTTTTTTTTTAATTTTACCTTTTATTTTTACACTGTTTTTTTTTTTTTTTTTTTAAATTGTGTCACTTTTATTCCAATTACAAGGAATGTAAACATCCCTTGTAATAGAAAAAAGCATGGCAGTACCTCTTAAATATGAGATCTGGGGTCAAAAAGACCTCAGATCTCATATTTACACTAAAATGCAATAATGAATAAATAAAAAAAATTTGTCACTAAAAAAATATATATAAAAAAAAAAAAAAAGGCCCTTTAAGAGCTATGGGCAGATGGGACTTTTTGACGTTGCTTCTGCCCTGCATTGTTATGGAGACGGGTGGGGACCATCTCCCCCTTACTCGTCTCCATGCCTAGCAAGGGTGAAGATCAGATCGCCTCCGCCGCTGCCGAAGGCTCCGGTAAGCGGGCCGCTGCCAATAAAAGTGATCTCGCAGCGAATCCACCGCAGAGACCACTTTTATCTGAAACCGGACCGCTCACTGAAGAAGAGGATACTGGGGTTATGGCAGATAGTTGCTGCCATAACAACTTTATTCCTTTTCAAACAGCCGACATAAAATGGTGGTGGGGGGTCCGGAAGTGGTTAAAGATACCCTATAGCAGGGGTCTTCAAACTATGGCCCTCCAGTTGTTCAGGAACTACAATTCCAATCATGCCTAGTCATGTCTGAATATCAGTTTTCCAATGCCTCATGGGATGTGTAGTCCAGCAACAGCTGGGAGGACCATAGTTTTAGGATCCCTGTCCTATACTGATTGAAATACAGAAGTTGTCATTGCCGATCCCCATCTGAAAATGCTAGCTGCCTGGCTGCAAGATTTTCAGACATCCCCATAAAAAGCTTGCAAATCAGAAAGTCTAATCGGAACTCTACTCTGCACACTTTGTGTCACGGTGGTGCCGTAGAAAGGGTTCAAGCCACTGGAGCAGCATGGCAGCCAAGTAACATCCCCATAATTCTTTACTAGAGCATCCACATTTTGTGCAATTCCTTTTCTTTGCAAATCAGTTCTCCTATCACCTAACGTGTCTTTACTCAGTGCTCCTTAAACCTTTCACCCTTTGCTTGAACCACAAAACAGCCAAAAGCTTGTATCTTATACAGCCTCAGGAGATGCTCAAGACATCAGTCACGGCACTTCTCAGATTTTTTCTTTTTTTTTTTTCCAAGCCAGCAGCAAACCTGAAGAGCTGGCATAGTCTTTGAATTTCTTTTACACTTCGGAGAGGACAAACTTTAATACCAAGCTATCGACCCACAGCAATCTACACAATACTTTACGCAAGCCGTCTGTATAGCCTCTATAAAAGCCCGCTGAATGCTATTTACTGCCCCGTTTCCAATTTATATCCTTACATTTTAATTAAACTCGACTACTGACCAGAGACAGTAGTGTCATATGCCCGGCTCAGTCACAAAGGAATTCAATTGATGACATGGAGACTGTGGAATCTGCTTCCTCTGATGCAGCAATGACAAGTTCATTAAACGCTTATGGAATGAAGATGGATTGAGTCATCAAAAGACATTACGGCAATAAAAACGGGAAGATTCCAAGGATGGCTTAGGACACGCTTCTACCAATTCAGATAGACAAGATATGAACACCTTGTACTTTTTTTTAAATTGTATTTATCTAAGGTGATGATATTTAGAAACCTAGGATTTTATTTTAATATATACATACCTGTTTATATGGCAGAGAAATCACTGTAGGATATTTCACACTCCCAGGCTGTGTCGTCATTGCAGCTGGCAAAACGCCAAAACCACACCTAATATTGAAGGAAACTGGCATAGATGGTGGCGGATGATACTGTTGTCTTCTGAAAATGCTGGTTGCTTGGCTGTCATACTGATCTGTCTACAATGACTTAGAACATAGATCGTTTTGACTTGATGCTTGTTCTAGGACAGTGCTTCTGAATTTCTTTCTTTTTTTGGGAGGGGGGAGTTCAGCCATGGCAGCTCCCAGGTTTCTCTCAGCACAAGGTTCCCTAAAAGAATAAAGAAAAGAGGGCACACCAGCCTTGTGCATTATCCTTCCACACATTTATTAAAAGAGTGAATTAAAAACTACTCACAAACATATGAAAGAAAACCGCAGTGTAAAAGCCTTTAACAGGTGGCAGTCGGTCTGATAAAAACAGTCTCCAGATGATATAGAGGACATGAGGAATGCTGCTGACGCGTTTCAAAGGGATACCTTCTTCCTCAGAGGCTCCGAGGAAGAAGGTATCCCTTTGAAACGCGTCAGTAAACAGTGGTCCTCATGTCCTCTCCATCTGGAGACTGTTTTATCAGACCGGCTGCCACCTGTTAAAGGCTTTTACACTGCGGTTTTCTTTCATATGCTTGCGAGTAGTTTTTAATTCAGTCTTTTAAAAAATATATCAAAGGATAATGCACAAGGCTGGTGCGCCCTCTTTTCTTTATTCTTTCTGACTGCTAGGATACCCCTATCCTGGAGGGCAGCAAGGCCTGAGACATTTTCCACCCGGAACCTTAGATCTCCTTATCAACACACTTGTGCGCAAGAGTATTTCTTTACTGCTATCAAGTTTCCTTAAGCTGCCCATAGACTGTCCAGATATCAGCCGGTTCAATCCATCAGCTTGGTTACAACCAGCCTGCTGGATTTCACTTTGGATTATTGCTAGCAGTTGCTATAGCAGCTGGCAATATTCACAGTCTTCTTTCAGTGGGGAAGGCCTCCCCCGCACCCCTGCCACGGGACCACAAGGTCTCTGCAGTAAGGATTCCCGTGTCAGTACTGTCTGTGTTGATCAGAGAATCGTGGCAAAATTCACACCATCTTTGGCTGGCCTTAAAGTGGTTGTAAAGCCTTAAAAGAAGTTATAAAGGCAGGTTTTTATCTTAATGCGTTCAATGAATTAAGATAAAAACCTTAGTACGTAACAGCCTCCCCAGCACCCCCCTAATTACTTACCTGAGCCCCTTTTCTCTACAGCGATGTTCACGAGTGTCTAAGTCACCCGGGACACTCCTTCTGATTGGCTGAGACACAGCAGCGGCGCCATTGGCTCCCGCGGCTGTCAAAGTAATTTAGCCAATCGGGAGAAAGGGGCCAGGCCGGGGCTCCGTGTCTGAATGGATACACGGAGCTCTGATGCGGCTCGGGTGCCCCCATAGAAAGCTGCTGGCTAAGGGGGCACTCGATAAGAGGGAGTGGCCAGGCACAGCGAAGAGGGACCCAAGAAGAGGAGGATCAAGGCTGCTCTGTGCAAAACAAAATGCAGAGAGGAGGCAAGTATAACATGTTTAGTATTTTTTTTTAAAGAAAACAAGACTTTACAATCACTTTAAGCCTAATACACATGGGCCATATATCGGGCAGACATTCGGCCTGTGTGTATGGCAGCGGGGCCAGCTTATGTCGAAGGGTCATGACCAATAAAGTTCTGCCAACCGCCTCCCAATCAGCGCTCTCAGCCAATGGATGAGAACGTTGACCAGAGTGTTCTGGTTGGGGGGGGGGGGTCTGTTCCCATTTAAGAACACAATAGCACAGCAGGGGAGACCATTAGACTAACATTGGATTGTTAGAACAGCCGCTCTGACCTGAGCTGTCCGTTTTTTTGTTCAACCTGCCGGGTTGAACAAAAACGAGGTCCCCGTATCGCAGGCCGGTCCACGCAGAGGGAGCTGACATTTGGCCCTCAGCGTGTCTTCCGGGTTCGTGGCTCTGGCACTGAGAGTGGCCGGAGCCGCAATGACGTCACTCCTGCGCACGGAAGTCTTCTTCCAGGCAGGGTCCAGCAGCGTCTGCCGGACCTTCAGCCGGGCATTCACATCGCATGTGCCGCTGATGTCAGCGGCTGCATGCAAAGTGAATATTTCTTAAACCGTACAGGTTTAGGAGATATTCATTTTACCTACAGGTAAGCCTTATTAAAATTTAAAAAAAGTGGATATACAACCACTTTAAAGTATAACTAAATGCAAAACTTTTTGTAGCTTTGAATAGAGTGGAGAGGGATAGATTACCGGTCAGTTTTTATTGCTGTCTGTGTCCCCTTCAAGGAGATTCATCCTCTCTATTATTGAAAGTAAAACAAATCCCAAATTTTGGGTTGTCCCCAGAAAAGTAATAGAGGGGAAATCTTCCAATGAAGACATTCGTTCTGGTGAGCTGGGGGCCCCAAGGAATTCCCTTAATCTTCAGGGGTTTCCTCTCACTTCCTGTTTGGCTATGGGACAGGAAGTGAAGGGAAATCTCTGCAAATGGGACACAGATGGCTTTTCCATTATGTGGTCTGCTTAGGTAGTGCTCAGATTTGATTCCCCATACCAGTGTTTCTCAACTCCAGTCCTCAAGGCACCTCAACAGGTCATGTTTTCAGGCTTTACATTATTTTGCATAGGTGATTTGATCAGTTCCACAGCCGTTTCATCTGAGGGAAATCCTGAAAACATGACCCGTTGAGGCGCCTTGAGAACTGGAGTGGAGAAACACTGGTATGGGGAATCAAATCTGAGCACCGCCTAAGCAGTCCACATAATGGAAAAGCCATCTGTGTCCCATTTAGAGATTGCGGACTGGAGTTGAGAAATTCTGCCCCATACAATACAAAAGTATCAAAAAAAGAACTAAAAATAAAAAAAATAAAAAGGGGATTAAGAAAATGATACAATCACTTCTGCACAACAGCTTATGCAATCACTGTAGGACGGTTCTCAATATTACATGTACAACTGCACTATAATATGGAGACAAAAGTATTTTGCACTGCGGAATAAAAAATAAAAAATAAATAAATCAGATACTTTGGCGGGGTCTTCGCTAAAAGCTATGTGGCTGACCTACTGTTCTGTAAAAGAAAAGAATGACTGTGTATTAAACATTACCATTTAGGCATTGTTAACAGGTACACCGTTTAACATTTTCTGATGCTGGTAAAGTATATGTACAAAGTACAGAAAAACCTTGGCCCAGGAATCTAAATAGGAATCTCATCGCAGACATCACAACAATTTAGCCATGTAAAAAAAAAAAAAAATGTTGCAGCATACAAAATCAGCTAAATACACAGTGGATAAACATATGTATACTTTTCTACCTGAACCTGTAATTTTGTTCAGTCTCTAGGATTTGACCAACCATGCCAGACAGCACGATGGCATGCTGAACCTTCCCAGTCTACACTGCAGTAAAGTAATGCAACTTGGGTCCAGAACCCACCCCCAGATTGTGATTGGACAGTGGAGGTGCAGCAGCACACCAGTGTGGTTGTTCCTTTGTTCTCCCTTCTCCCTAAGAGTATGTGTGAAGCAAAAGGAGCCATGAAGCAATTACCTGGGTTTGACAGGTACCAGCTCCCCCATGGATCGCTGTTCGGCCCCCTCTTTCCCCTGCAGCCTTCTGGGTCACGCCACTGAGGACCATTCATATAGCGCTGTGAAGCCGCAAGCAGCCACAGCACAGCATGATGACATTGCCCACAGTAGTATGCTGGCACCGGGGACTGAAGCACATTTGTTTTGCTCAGTCTTCAGGCTAAACAAAAGAAATCTATGGGTGTATGGCCTGCTTAACTATATCCATCATTAACACATTCCTGACACGTCACCATACTGTATAAATCAACTCCATTTTTGCAAAAAAAAGCAGTACTCTTGATATTAAAAAGCTGTCCTTGAGCACCAATCAGTGCTGGCTGAGATGATGTCATCAGTCTGCTGCAAACAAGTCTCACTGCCCCAGTAAAGAGGCTACCACATTATTTTGATGGGTTCTGGATGTGTGTCGATGGCATCAGTATGAACACTTGTAAAGTAATTTAAAAATCAATGTCAGGTACATTTGACCCGCAGTTGAACTTCTTCTGACCTGCCTTAAATGGGATCTGTATTCTCCTTGTCTTGTATCGGAATGCAGGAGCAAACAAAAGTCGGTTGACACAGGCCCCAACTTTGCAGCCAATCACAAGGTGAGAAGCTGAGGCTGATCTATACCAGCCATTTGTAAAAATGCCCAAGAAATGCACAGGAACCATCACATGATTGTATAATCTCCGATCCAGTCCAGGAATTCAAATCTGACCCTGAATGATACCTGAACAAGGATAGCTTTGTCATTCTGACCACCAATGCCGGGGTGGGGATGGGGGGTACATTTTAATGCCATGACCACCAACACGGGGTGGGGGGGATTAAATTTCACTGCCAGTGACCAATGTAGGGGGGTGGTTGTAATAGTACCAATGTGTGGGGCTATTTATTGCCGTCACTGACACCAATGTTGGTGGTTACTACAGCATTCACCGACATCAATGTTGGGGGGGGAGTTATGTTCACGGACACCAATGTTGAGGGTTATTATTGTATTCACTGATTCCAATGCTGGGGGTTTTTATTATAACTGCCACTGACACTAATCCTGGGGTTATTACTACTGCCAGGGCTATTATGGGGCATAAATGTGCATTATAGGCCATTTCGAATGGGCTTCCCAACACGGCAATGCACTGCTATTGTGCATCCCTCTGGAACACTTGAAGCCCTCTAGAAATTTTCAAGTTGACCACCATTGAAGAGACTTATCAATATCTATAGGCGCAATTAAAAAAATAAATAAATAATAAAATACCGGCAAAACCATTGTTGGTCAATGCAAGCTTCATTCTCTTGGGCCAAAAGCACCATAAAAGTGAGCACTCTTCCTCGTTTAAAGGCTGTGCAGCAACTCTGAGCTCTTGCTCCAGGGGAAGGGTCACTTAACGTATGGAGCATCTTGGCAATTAGACAGGATGGGGAGAGTGCAAACAATTGAGAGTTTTCCTGCAAGGCTTTTCGGGTGTCACAAAAGGGCCTACAGGCATAGCAATTACATAAACCTATTTTTCCAACTTTAACAGTGCATTTAACCTATTGGGGCCCCTAGGCTGCATGGTCAATCTTCTTTAAGGATGAATGTAACCTTTATTATTACACTATGATAGAGACATTTCCTGACCTGAAGAGACAGGACCCCCCCCCCGCCCCGGTGATATCCCTGTCCTCGTTAAATAAAGGTTCAACTTGAATGTAATTATTTCAGATCTTCATCCCCATTTAGATTTTACAACAGGATTCACCTAAAAATGCACTACAGTGATTTATCACCATATTATTTTGGTTGTATACCTTTTCTCTCTCTTTAAATTTTCACCTGATACCTCAGGCATGAAATTACTGTGTTGTGGTGTGGGAAAGACTCCCCAGTGACATTCAACAGAATCTATGACAAACCTGTCAACTGTATTTTATGTCACACCACTGGACTCCACTTGGATTTGATGCAGATCCTTGTAAATGTGGCAAAAGACAGCCTAATGCCAGTGTTATTGTACAGGAAACATACAAAAGTTGGAACACAAAGCACATTTTAAGGAATATTTGACTTTTGCAATAAAGGTCGTAAGATAGAATTGACATAGAAGCCATTTTTTATGTCAATTTCCTTTAGCTCCCAAACTACAGTGGCTATGGTTTTCTAAAAGCTCCCCTAAATTTATGTTGCTTTCTTGAAACTTTGGCAACACTGGGGTCTTTTTGCACTTTCTGAACCTGCAAAAAGAACTTTCTGCTAAAGTCTTATATATACAGTGGATATAAAAAGTCTACACACCCGTTAAAAATGTCAGGTTTCTGTGATGTTAAAAAAAAAAAAAAGAGACTAAGATCTGCAGACCATGGCTTTTGCTGTAGAATGTGTCTAAGAAAAGGCCAGGAAAGACCTACAAGAACAGCTAAACTTTATTTGGGGTTAATCAGAGGCACTATAAATGATGGCAGGTGTGTACTGACTCCTATTTAACATGAGTTTGAATGTGATTGCTTAAATTCTGAACACAGCTACACCCTCAGTTCTAAAGAGGGTGTGCACACTTATGCAACCACATTTTAGTTTTTTATTTTTACTCTCCCCCCAAAAAGATTTGGTTTTTTTTTGTTGTACAGCTTATAGGTCACATTAAAAAGGTGGACAAAGTTCGAAAATTTAGCGATCATTTTTTTCATAACAGAAACTTGACATTTTAACAGGTGTGTGGAGACTTTATATCCACTATACACAGTTTCTCACAAAAGTGAGTACACCCCTCACATTTTTGTAAATATTTTATTTTATCTTTTCATGTGACAACACTGAAGAAATTACACTTTGCCACAATGTAAAGTAGTGAAACAGCTAGTATAACAGTGTAAATTTGCTGTCCCCTCAAAATAACAACACACAGCCATTAATGTCTAGACCGCTGGCAACAAAAGGGAGTACACCCCTAAGCGAAAATGTCCAAATTGGGCCCAAAGTGTCAATATTTTGTGTGGCCACCATTATTTTCCAGCACTGCCTAAACCCTCTTGGGCATGGAGTTCACCAGAGCTTCACAGGTTGCCACTGGAGTCCTCTTCCACTCCTCCATGACAACATCACGGAGCTGGTGGATGTTGGAGACCTTGCGCTTCCCCACCTACCATTTGAGGATGCCCCACAGATGCTCAATAGGGTTTAGGTCTGGAGAAATGCTTGGCCAGTCCATCACCTTTACCCCCAGCTTCTTTAGCAAGGCAGTGGTCCTCCTGGAGATGTGTTTGGAGTCGTTATGTTGGAATACTGCCCTGCAGCCCAGTCCTCGAAGGGAGGGGCTCATGCTCTGCTTCAGTATGTTACAGTACATGTTGGCATTCATGGGTCCCTCAATGAACTGTAGCTCCCCAGTGCCGGCAGCACTCATGCAGCCCCAGACCATAACACTCCCACTACTATGCTTGACCGCAGGCAAGACATACTTGTCTTTCAGTATGAAAGAGTGAGAGCGATAACACCAAATTTAACAGACCTGCTCCCCATTCACACCTGAGACCGTGTAACACTAACCAGCCACATGACACCGGGAAGGGAAAATAGATAATTGGGCTCACTTTGGAAATTTTCACTTAGGGGTGTACTCACTTTTGTTGCCAATGGTTTAGACATTAATGGCTGTATGTTGAGTTATTTTGAGGGGACAGTAAATTTACATGGTTATACAAGCTGTACAAATACTATATTACCAAAAGTATTGGGACACCTGCCTATCTACACAAACTTTAATGGCATCCCATTCTTAGTCTGTAGGGTTCAATATTGAGTTGGCCCAAACATTCCCAAAGACAAACCTTGTGGACAGCCTTCCCATAAGAGTTGAAATGGTTATAGCTGCAAAAGGTGGGCCAAGTGAATATTAAATCCTACGGACTAAGACAGGGATGCCATTAAAGTTCATGTGCGTGTGAAGACAGGCGTCCCATTACTTTTGGTAAAATATGTATATTTTATATTAAACACTGCATTATCATACAAATTCAAAAGACGAACTACAGTCTCGTCTTTCATTGCTGGTTACATAAAAGCTTGTCCATAAAATGTTGCTGAAACATACAAATTAGGGGAGTATTCAAAATTTAATAAAGAGGAATTAACCTTCTGGTTCACTGGCTGTCAGAGAAAGTAGCTATAAAAAAGGTGAGCAGGAGGGCAAGCCAGCATTTCTCAATCACGATGTGGTAGAACCCTAGGGCTCCTCCAGAGATTGCTAGGGGTTCCTTAAGCAATTTTCGCCTTTCATATAAGTTACCATCGATCAATGATCTTTTCAGAGGGACAACCTTCCCAATGACCATCACTGTAAGAAGCATTCTTCCCACTGCTCACCAATCCAAGGCAGCATTTCACTGACCACCAACAGCAAGTTATTTTTGGGTAGAGGAGCCTTGTGTCTCCGCTTACTGGTTTAAACGAATGCACTGTGAGCTGTGGATATTCGTTTAATTATTAGTAGGGGTTTCCTGAAACCTAAAAAAAACTTCAAGGGTTCCTCCACGTTAAAAAGTTTAAGGAAGGCTGAGGTAAGCTAATATAATGGAGGAACAGAGCTAACTAGTTGCTGCCAGTCATCGATTGAGGGAGGGGAGAGTCTTTCCCATGAAAGAATAATTGATTTTTTTTTTTGTTAGCACAATAGTATTGCACTTCTAATTTCAGGGGAGTGGAGCTGTAGATCACGTACCAGTCCCATCAAACACACCTTCACACAAGAGGTATTAGGCAGGCCTAGGGCCAGATGATATTAAAATGAAAATCTGCCTCCTTACCACAGCCTTTAAAGCGGAGAATAGCAAATATATAAAAAACTTAAATAGCCTTATAGGGGTGTAGCAAATTTGTCTTAATTTTTTTAATTAAATTTAGGGCTCCATGCACACGAGCATTGTATTAAGCTCCTAGAAGCGGTTATTTTTTTTTTGCTCCTAGAAGCTAAATAGTGTTATCCTAGGTGTCCATGCGCTCTACTTTAGGCCATTAGCATTTTTTGAGCTTTGGCGTCTAGGAGCAGAAAAAAAAAAAAAAAAAAAAAAAAAAAAACACCACACGCTGAATGCTCCTAACAGCTTTTTTTCGTTTTTTTTTTTTTTTCTTCATGTACTGAAAAAAACGCTAATAAAAGGCTAATGCTCCTAAAAGCTTCTAAGAACTACTAAAATGCTACTAGAAGCTGGCACAAAAATGATCGGCATTTTACACCCAGCATGTTTTTTCTACCTTATTTTGAGCTTATGAAAAAGCCTGGTGTGCATGGAGCATACAAATGTAAAAAATGCAACGGGAGAGAAAAACACAGCTCAGTGGATATTGTGTCTGACCATGCACACTCTATTAGAATGGCAGATGCAAGTCCAAAGGATCTTGTATATTCTATCATTACAGTAACACTCATATACCTTTCAGAGTATTTAATAAATAAATGAATGAATAAGTTGAGCTATCCCGTATTAAAAAAAAAAAAAAAAAAAAAAAGAAAAAGAGAACAGATTTTCCTCTTTTGTGATAGAGTTAATGTACCTGAGAAGTCCTATTCAAGCGGAGTGGGGGCACCGTTGTTGGGCTGTGCCTAGGGTATCGGTTGCGCCTAACTCAATCATGGTTGTCACCCTATAAACAGGATGTACCTTCACAAGATTTTCAATGCAAATGGGAATTTTGAAAATTACTTCTAAAAAGGCATTAACATGTCAAAGCTTACAGGGGATTTTTAGAGATTGGCTTTACAAATACGTTTATTTTTGCAGCTAAAAAAGGTAGCTATCTTAGAAGTGGAATAAGCATTTGTTTATTTACAAGTAACTAGTGTAACTAGTATTCAGTCTGAAATTATACTTTTTTTTCTTTTTTTTTTAATTGTTGTGCAGACGCAGTGAAACAGATCTGCAATTACTTTTTCACCTGCCCATAAAACTGAAAAAAAAATATGCCAACATCTTTTTAAGAAGAAGTGTTGAGTTTTACAAAGACCAAATTGCATCCAGTAATTTAGCATTTTGTCCATTAGGATCACTTCCATTACAAGTGAAAATGCCTATAATACCCACTAATATGCTTCTAAGTGTGCCTTCCCCTCTTTCACAGCCTTAATTGCAGCATTTGGACACCAAGGAAAGCTCTGTACACTTCACAAGGCACTCAGCAAGGCCTCCGGGGAGCTTCAATTCCATATTCAAAGTCAGCAACCAACGGCAATAGCCATTTTCCCAACTAAATTAATGCTTAGAAAAAAAAAAGAAAAAGAAAAAGAAAAGTACTGCAAAATACCAGAAAAAAAAAACTTTATTTACAAATCAATATTTCACAGTATTCAATAAATATCAATCAAGTAGAAAAATGGAGGAGAGACCAACAAACTGGTAGTCATATTTTCAAACATTGCATAGTCATTACACAAGGAGGTGGGTACAGAACATAGAAACCTCTAGTGCAAGACCATATAGGATATAATGAATTCGCAAAAAAGAGGGTTATAGGTGTCTGATAAGTCACCTATCACTCACCCTGGTGCATACTGTACTTCAGAAATGCTTTTAAAAAGCTGAAGCCAAGGCCAATTATACAAATGCAGCCGTGTATTCATTTACAGTTGAACTCCAGGAATTATATGTATTGCATACTTACATTGGTTCAGCTTGGCAGAAGGGGAGGGGCGACGTCACGATCTTCACCTCTTCCAATCAGAAAACCTCTTGTAATTATTGAAAAAAAAATGATGGAAATGCAGAGTAAGTGACCACCTGTGGTCAGTATGCAAAGAGGATGTAGCTCACATATAACCAATAGCAGGGACTGGAAGATTGCGGCTATCAGCGTTTTGCAGCTTTCCCAGCAGCCCATCAGGTCTGAGACATGTATATGTCAAGCTGGAACAATGTTAAGTATGCAATGCATATCATTCCTGGAGGTCAGCTTTAAGTCATGAAAAAAATGTATTAAATACTGCCAATATAGGTATCCAGATTTGATTTGTACCCATTGGCTTCCTGTAATCCCCAGCACAGCAGGACTGGGGAGGGAGTTGGCACTGTCAGCTGCCAGTCTAAAACTGAACGTGGTTACCGAAAAGGAAAAGCAGAATGAGTAATTTAGTCAGAGAGCTGCAATTTCACTCTCCAGTTTGTAGGTCCGGGACCAAGTTTTTGGGCTTAATGGTACTGGGGGTCAAGTATGTGGCAGTTCTGTGTGTCACAGGTGCCTTATGTTATGTCACAAGACTAACGCAAAAGGATTGCAACTCTTTAGCACACAAGATAGTTTACATAAGTATTTTAATTGTGTAATTTTGCCATTGGCCTAGAATTCTGCTTTAATAAGTCTACCATACACATTACAATCTTTGTACAATCAACTTTAAAATGTGCCAAAAATACGCAATAGGACCGTCTACCCAAAATAATCAATTTTGATCAACTCAGGTAAGCTCTTGCACTTCATAGTTGTTGGTAGATTTAAAGAAGATTAATCAGTTTGTAACATGTTTTGTAAGCTTTATAAAGCGCTAAAGTGGAAATGTATCCTTGAAATATTCTATGAAAATTAAAACACGTGTACTTTGATAAATATATGACACCAGGTTTGACTTCTGTCAATGCTTTAGTTGCCCAGCAATAGGCTTTGGGAAACTGCCAGCCATTTTGCAATGACACCATGCAACTGATGTCGCTCAATCCTCTCGCGACATCTATGTCTTTGGCAGGAACAGTGAAAGCATTTGCAAGTCAGGCTTTGCAATCACAAGACTTAGATAGCATTAGAGGTGTTGAGTGACACCATAAGTTGCATGGTGTTGCTGGTATATGGCCAACACGTTTCAATGTTAATTGCTGGAGCACCAGAGCCGAGACACAAGTCATACATGGTGCTCTGCATTTATCAAGGAATCTGTGCCAGGGCTAGTTAAGTCTACAGTAACCTTATGAACATTCAAGTGAACCCAAGTCTATTCTGAACCATGCCCATTTTACACCTCGCACTGTTCAATCAGCTAAGCCGATAATGAAAGCAGTGTGATTTGTACCTGTCAATGCTTTCCCTGGCTGCCAACACCAGAACACAACCATGGCGGTAGGACACCTACTCTCTAGTATACTCTCTAGTATAAAAGCAGGATCTGTGTTCAGCAGTTTGCTAGTTATGCCTCAACATGCCACTTTGATGGGGAACATGTGACCTAATAACTTGGCTCTGTTCAGGGGCTGGCAGCCAGAAGAAGCCTGGAGCTATTCACAGGTAAGTACATAACCTTTGCCATCAGATCAGGTGACAAAATAGCGAGGGCATGTATATAAGGTATGTTATGTTTAGTTCACTTGTTAGGTCCACTAACAAGAGGGACTCTAGAAACTTGCTAATCACATCAACAAAATCGCTGGTAAACAAAGACTGGACTACTTATTGGTGACTTCCTATGGTTTACATTAGTGCATTGCAAATAAATTATATTAGCAAGGAGTTAAGCTGGCCATAAATGGCTCAAATTTTTGCAGACTCCTGCTGAATCAGCCAAAATTGCAGCCATGGGTGACCCTGTCAATACCTCCCACTAAAATCTATTTACAAACTGACTGAGCCTGATAGAAACTAAGCCCAACGGTGTTTGCATTCTCTGCAGACGCTAGTTAGTTATTCAGACAACCACAGGGGCTGGCTATCTGTACACCATAGCCAGCAGTGGACATAATTAGAGATGGGGGAATCTATTTATCGTCTCTCAGCCAGTGGGTTGAATGAGAGAAATCTCTACGTACACGGCTTTCCATTAAGACCCTTGCTGACAAGCAGTTAAAATAGTCTATAAAACCTGTGTTTGAAACAACCATATCCTAACGCACATGCGTCTCTGGGATAGTGAAGCTAAACCAATTCAAAATTTTGTAACTGCAATTGGTATGAGGAGATAGTGACTTCATTATTACGCCAGCCACACCCTGTTTCTCCATGCTGTATGATGCGCATTGCAATAAACACTTCTGTAATAGTTACATAGATGTGTTTATTTCTGGCAGAGTCGGCATTGAGCAGCTGATCAGTATGCATTCTGAGTAGGGGGACCCCTACCAGAAACTAGTTAGGGTTTCTATTTTCTGTCCGGAAGTTAAGAAGTTCTTTAAACACCCACCAAAATGGACAATAGGAACTTTACGAGGAAGACAATTTAAGTGCCTATTAAAACGTCAGCTCCAGGGAAACTTCGTTTTGTAAAGGATAGGAAAGGGGTAAAACCTCTGTTGGTTATTTAGTGCCCCTATTGGACATGTGGTTGACATCCATCAAATTAGACAGGAAGTCAGGAAAAATCTGCCAAGCAGGGACACAATAATACTTTACAATGGTCTACCCCTTCCTACCCCACCCAAAACAAAAAAAAAGAATGTGGTTGGGTTTAGGGTCCGCAAGGTATACTATCTTAAAGCTGGCACTCGCATTATAAACTTTGAGCTTCCCCAAAATCTGATGCAGACTAGAAGGTTTGTTTTGTCTTGGGGACAACATAAAGCCAGTAACTCTTGCTTTTCTCCGCAGTCTCGCGGTAGCTGGTGTTCCCATCCTCTATCATCCCACAATTTGCTGTGGCCACCGGTTCTGCATTGCAACTGTTGACGTCGGCAAGAGGGGAGGTGACATAATTAGACATTGGCAAGGACAGAAGCTTTGTGGGACAGGTTGTCACTACCGGCAATGGCGTGCGGGACCATAAAGTAAGGCAAATATTACACAGTCTTAGATCATCTCCATGACAAAACTGGCACCATACTTCATTTTGGCCTCCAAGAGATGTTACACAAAAGGTTTTGACTTTGGCTTTTTTCCTTGTATAAGTCCAGGACAAAGAAGTAACATAAAATTAACAAGTCTAATATACAGATATAAATTACATGTATAAAAGTCCACGACGGTGCCAAAAATGTAAATTACAATAAGATGACATACCAAGAGGTCTTCAAAATATGAAACTTTAACTTTTTTTATATATATATTTATATATACACAAAGCAGTTATAAAAATCCTTCATTTTTATTAACATGTAAAAGTAGAGATTTCTCGAACAAATATTCAAAATATTTTATGGTCTTGGAAAAAAAAAAAAAGAAAAAAAAGACAAAACTTTAAGTTACAAAGCTATCACACGATAAGGCACATTGGCGCTGCTCGAGTTTTTATAAGGCATATTTAAGGAGGACAATATTTATTGTGCTTTTACAAGGTCCTGCACAATGGCATGACTTCTTTGTAGAGAGCTCTTTAGGCAAAGGTCTCTATTGATTTGGAGACTCTGCACTTTAAAACTTTGCAGACGTAGTAAAACTTTGCTGGAATTTGAATTCCTATTGAGAAACCAAGGTTATGTGATCTTCCTTGAGTAATTATTTAAACATGCAAGTCTTGCTTGGTTATGCAGAATGTTACCAAAAATAGTTATTTACAGCAGTCATGCAACACAAACGTAACCATTGAAAAGTATAGCTAACTGTTTTCCCCGTCATTATACACAGGCCCCTCTGAGGTCTGGTTAATAACATTCCTAGGTTATTAATCTGCCATGTTCCAATCAGTGTATGACCTCACTAAAAATAATTACGCTTTTGTCCTATGACAACTTAAGTCGGCTTCGTAGGTTTGCAGTAAAGCTGTCAGTACCCAAACGTTGACAGACTTGAAGGACTACAAAGCAGAAAAATGGTGCATGCATATCATTTTAGATTAATCTGCATGTCAGGTGTGTAAAATCCTAGGCTGCTCTAACTGGCAGGCTTAAATATTTCCTAATAGTGTTTAATGGTATTGCTGCCATCCCGCATGTTACTATTGGTCAATCTATATGATAGGTAGCTTTACTAATCAATAGGAATTTGTGGTAAGGGGAGGGACCAGCATAACAACACCAACAAAAGTTGGCAATGCACAGGAAAGAAAATGTCCATATGAGCCACACATCTCTGCAAACCTTACGTATGAAAGTGCAACAGCCTCAGCCCGGGCTCCAGCCAGGCCATTCCAACGCATTTCACTCCACCCTGGAGCTTAATGATGGAGATCCCCATGATTAAGCCAGAGGGGCAGAGTGAAACGCGTTGGGGGCATGGCCTGGCTGGAGCCTGGGCTGAGGCTGTTATACTTTCTTAGCTGGAGCTTGCAGGGATGTGTGGCTCATATAGACATTTTCTTCCCTGTACATTGCTGTCTGGAGCTGGAACGAGTGCTGTCCTAGCCTCCACTCACAGTGGTTGGCTTTACTGAATGGGATTCCTACAGCCTGAGCACCATCCACAATTTTGGTTTGGGGTCACAACAAAAAGTTGTCAATTACAACAGTTTTGGATTCAGGGCACCTAGGCTGCAAATGAATGCAGTTATAGCCGTTTGGGTACCAGCCAGGTATACCCTAAACCTTCTGGTTACACAGATGGAGAGGCAGTTTTCCTGTGAATGTAGTCCATTATTTCTAGAGCCATACATATCAGCCTGAGCTCACCCTTTCAACTGTGTACATTTAGAAGGTTCACTGGACTAAAAAGGAACAGGCTAGGAAAACCGGAGGAAAGGAAACCCGTTGCCTATAGCAACCTACTTCAAATCTTAGAGTGCAAGTCATTGAATAGAAAGGATTTGAATAGTTGCTATGGACCACAGACTTCCAGTCGTCCTGCATTAGGCATTAGAACAGTGTGTCGGTGTATTCCTAAAGACACATTTGGTTAAGAAAATTAGAGCACAGAGCGAACAGAGGAGAAAGTAGGAGATAAACCATGCAAACAGCAGGCACTAAAGGAAAATATTAATAACACTGTACAAGTTAGCAGCCCTAACACAATGCGCCTATTCTTTCAAAGAATCCCAAACCCCATGAAAAACCCTTTAGAAAAAGTCTTAGTCATAACACTCAATGCCATGATAAAACCATCCACTTGTATCAAGCAAAAGCCAAGATCTTTATCAGCTACAGCCACAATAAAGAACAAGTCACCCAGCAGAGCTCAGCAAAAGGTATAAGGAATGATTAATTGCAAAGGAAAGCATAGTCCTGCCCCCAACAAAACAGATAAAAAGATAAAAAAAAAAAAAAAAAAGGAGAACGACACTGCATCAACACAAGCACGGTTAACACGAGCTCTTGCAGTGAGAGCCAGCTCACAACACTGCACTAGTAAACCGAAAAAAAAAATAGTTTTCTTAATATGCATACTACTTGTGCATTTCCAGCCCATTCTTCAATAATTTAAAATTATATACACACGGCACTGTGAGGCCTGCACATGCTCATAGGGCCTATTAACATGAACTGCTGCTGAAATTTACAATACAATTTGTTTTTGGTTCGACACAGCAACAATTCAATCAAACTACTACCTGACCTACAGAAGGTAAAATTAAAATATAAAAAGGAAAATAAAAAAATAAAATAAAAAATAAAAAGTCTTTATTGACCCCACCATCCCCACTGGCTCTTAGGTACTTCAAGAGGAAAGGCATCACCATACGTCAGTCCAAGCTATAGTGCCATCCGCTGAAGCCTTGTGTAGGAAGTAATCGCCTACCTGCTTATGGTTGTATTTCTGGGGATTGGTCCGATAGCTGTAATCCGAGTACTGATCAGAGCCAGTGGAGTTGTTGTCCCCAGTGCCAACAAAGGTGTTGGCAGCCGGTAGGTCTTGTACCACCTGGTGCTTCTTGGAGGCAGATGGGGATTGTGGCTGCAGTTGGATGGATGGCAGGGGGGAGTTTGAGCGGTAATGACGCCCCAAATCCGGGCTCCCAGGTGGGTAATTCAAAGGAAGATGAATCCTCGGGCTGTCCCCAACTGAGTCACTCATCAGATTAAACTTAAGGGACTTCTGCAGCCCACTTTCTTCATCCTCCTCTACTGGTTTGGGTGGCTTTGGAGATTTGCTCTTCTTTGTTTTGATTTTATTTTTACTGTTTTTATTACTCTGCTTTGGGGCATACAGATCTTTTGTTTCTTTCTTACCAGCCTGATAGCCACTTTTTGCTTCCTTCTGTCTGCAGTATCGAGCCAAAACAACCACCACAATGACTACGACAACTGCCACAATCCCAGCAAACACACCAAATAGGATGATTCTTTGCTGTTTGTTATGCTCATATTCAGGATCCCCAGCAATGTCAATGTTCAATGGAGTATCCTGGCTGTGACCAAGTAGAGTTTCCACAAAAGTCTGGTTTGTTAAAGTTTCATTGATATAGAAGTGAACTAAGGCTGTGCCATGTCTGGTAGGTTTTCCTCGATCACTTACTCTTACTACTAGACGGTGCAGGCCATGGTGCTTCCTTAAAATCTGCTTTTCTAGGGTTACTTCACCTCCTGTGGGCGTTATCTGAAAAAGTTCATAGGGATTGCCACTAGCAATACTATATACAAGTTCAGCATTAATACCCGTGTCCATGTCCTCAGCTCGGACCTTGTTGACCTGGGTACCTGGGTGTGTAGAAGGAGTAAGATAAGCATATGAAATGTTTGAAGGTACAACGATAACTGGAGCATTGTCATTCTCATCAAGGACATTTATAGTCACACCCACATATGAAGAACGAGGCGGGTCCCCTCCGTCCACCGCCTTCAACCGGAAGGTGTACGTGCTCTGGTGCTCCCGGTCAAAGGAGATGCTGGAAAGGATAGTGCCCGTCCCATTCTGGATAACAAATTCTCCACTGTCCGGTTCTACTGAGAGATGGACACGAGCATTTTCACCTTTATCTGCATCAATAACTGTCACCATTCCAACTGGGCTCAACCTAGGCATATTCTCCATGACTGAGAAGTTATAGCCATTTAGCATGAACTTAGGATCATTGTCATTACAGTCCAGAACAGTGATAACAACAGAAGCTGTCCCTTTTAGACTTGGGGATCCTTTATCTGCAGCAACAACATGAAAATCATAATGTTCCCTCTGTTCCCGGTCCAATACGGTGTTGACTCTAATTTGACCAGAATCTGGGTTGATAGAAAAGATTGCACGAGTATTGGCATCTGCAAGTATGGAGTAAGATATCTGAGCGTTTGAACCACTATCAGCATCAGTTGCACTAACTTCCATTACAACATCATCAGGAGAGTTGTTCTCTTTGAAGGTCACCTCCATCAGACTCTGGGGGAAGATAGGTGGATTGTCATTCACATCTGTCACCTGCACCTTAAGAGAATTGGTACTGGAAAGAGGAGGGTTACCAGAGTCAACAGCTACAATTTCAATAGTATATTCTTTCATAGACTCATAGTCCAGCGGTGTGGTGGTTTGCAGGAAATACTTCTTTTTGCTATCAGTCCCTGTGTCGCTAACCTGTTTCAGCTGGAAAGGAACATCCCTAGCCACAACACAGGTCACAGCAGCATTTTCACCCTCGTCTATATCAGACACCTGTACCAATGCCACGGGTGTTTCCACAGGGACATCTTCCGATATATTTGCCACACCATCTTGGTGTGTTACAAGGCCAAACCCTCTGATGTCAATTACTGGCTTGTTGTCATTTGTATCACGTATGGTGATTGTAACTTGGGTACGGGCAGATTTAGGATTCGATCCTTTGTCCTTGGCCACCACTGAAAAACGCAGAGTTCCAACATCTTCACGATCTATGGGACCCTGAACTGTAATCAAACCTGATGACCTATCTAGGTGCAGGAGCCTCCGAACAGTATCTGAGGCCTGGTGAAAGGAATAGTCAATCTCAGCATTGGCACCCTGGTCAGAGTCATTGGCTTTCACCTGCAAAACACATAAACAAGATAATTAGCTCAAATATTGACAGACAGACATTTTCAGCCAGTTAAAAATACAGAAAACAAGAAACAAGGCATCTAAAATCAAAAATGTATTTATTTGAAGATATTTCAAAATAAGTTACATTTCTTTGTTGTAAACATAAATCCTAATCCTTTTTCCCCTTTCAAAATCATTTACCATATTTACCATTATCATTGAAAGTAAAAAGAAAATCCCAAGTTTTGGGTTGTCCCCAAAAACTAATAGAGGGGGAACTTTCCAATGGGGCCCAAGATGTTCCCTTAATTTGCAGCGGATTTCCTCTCACTTCCTGTTTGGTTATGGGACAGGAAGTGAAGGTAAATCTCCCCAATAGGACAAAGATGGCAAAAATAAACCTTACAGGGGTTTTAACCCTTCCTTATCAAAAAAAAAAAAAAAAAGTTCTGCCAATAGTTATACTTTAAGTTTGGCATTGCTATTGTAAATAACCAAAAAGTCATAACTGTAATAACAGCCTACATTAATCATAACTAGCATCATTCTGCCCTAACATCTAAAGTAACAAAAAAGACTCAAATTATAAAATTACGGTTGTGCCTGATACTAAGCATTTGCACCAGTATCGGTACTTGTGCAAATGCATCGATAGTGAAACTGATGTAAACAAAACTAGGGGCAGACTGACCAGTAGAGGGCACCACGATAGAAAAGGTCAGCGCTCAAAGATGCAGCGGCTTAGGTATGGTGGGGACAGATTCCCTCCCTCCCCCCTCAGCAGTGTTGTCTTTCTTAATCACCTGGTCTAAGCCAGATGGTAAGCACACTGATAGATGTTGGAGACACCCTCGCCCCGCCTTCCCTGCTCCTCCTTCTCTTCATCTTGAGCTCCCCAATTGCTGGCAATAGATATCAGTAACTGGTATCAGCAAGTACTTACAAAAAAAAAAATCATACTCATTGCTAAAAAAAAGTGTCATCGGTGCATCCCTATCTAAAATAGCACCATGTCTCTTACTTTTATTGAATCCATTCATATACTGCCAAATATGAAGAAACCTCCCATAAATAACATTTTAATGAGTGTTAAACTACCACCAATTATTAAAAAAATAGGAATAGAAAATTCAACAATGTTGCACCAAACTCTAGAGAAAGCTTCAGCTTTTTATTTTTTTTTTCTGGATTTATAGTCTGAAATCAATTCTGTGAAATGAATATCTGCCAAAAAGGTCAATACAGTCATGAAGTGCGAGGACTGCTTTGATCACATATTGATGGTGTCAGAGCCACTCATCCATGACGGGCGTGATTTTGAACCCTTTTAAACCAGGCTGCCTCAATTATGTGGGACAGGGCTGTGATCAATATGCTACTGAACACTCCTCGTTTTTCCAACTAGCCTAGCCCAAAGCAGAAGGGTGAAAGGCAACCATTACAAGCAGGAAATTATTTGCACTGTTCCTCAAGGTCTTATTCTAACTGTTTGAAACATATCCAACTCCTGTTGCTGCGAAATACATGCCCTCAACTTTGAGTGACGGTGCATGGAGAGTAGGCTGACTTCATCCAAAACATATGCCTTCTATGGCTTTGGGTTTGCTATGCTCTGTTAACACTTGCCTTTACAAATGTACTGAATACATTTGCTTTTCAGTTATATGACAAGGTTTCCAGAAACTATTATTGAATATTCTTATATTTTTCAGAGATTTCTGCGTTAGCCAAATTTCCTGGTTTTGCTTCAACAGAAGGTTGTCACAGACTTAATGCCTCCTTTGTTACATAAAATTAAAGCATTTGTTAACCCCCCCCACCCCCCCCCCAAAAAAAGAAAAAGAAAAAGAAAAAAAAAAAAAAAAAAGAGAAAAGAAAATGGATCCTATTCCTTTAAAGCATGTTATATGACACAGTGCTTGTCTTGTGTCAATTGGCCCCCTGTAACACCTAAAAAACCTGGCTGATCCTGACAGTTTCTCCTCAACCCCCTGTAAACTGACCACGGTGTCTGGTCTCAGTAGCCATGAGACACCGTGGTCAGTTTATGTGCCTCTGTCATCAGCAGCTCTCCTCCCTTCTCCTGTGTCCTCCTCCCGCTGCTCTCATAACACTGAGTGCCGGTTCACACAGGGGTGACTTGTGAGGCGACTTAGCATCCTGACAAGTCGCACTCCATTGCGACATAAGTTGAAAAAAAAGTTCCTGTACTACTTTGGGATGACTCCAGGGCAACTTGCATTGCCTTCTATACAGAAGCCGCCCCTGAAGTCGTGTGAAGATGGCCTTGCAAAGTCGCACTACAAGTCGGGCTGCCCCTGTGTGAACCGGCACTAACCTGTATACACCTATTGCAGTGTCCCCCTCTGTGAATGATTTATAAATATAAATGCTGTAAAAACCTAATTTAAGAGCCGAGATTGCGATTACATGACCAGCCAGCTCTCTCCTCCTCCCCTCCAGACTGACGTCAAAGGAATCTCAGCCCCGTCCGCTGCATCTCAGAGGAGGAAAGGAGAAAGCTGACCGGTCATGTGATCGCCATCTCGGCAGCTAAATTAGGCATTTGCAGCATTTATTTTTATAAATCACACACAGATGGGGGATAGTACAATTGGAGGCAGTGCTGATGGTGTATACAGGTTAGAGCAGGGTTTCTCAACCAGGGTTCCGTGGAACCCTTGGGTTCCTCTAGAGGTTGCTAGGGGTTCCCTGAGCAATGGTCAATTTCTGCCTCTCAGGTAGGTTCTCAAGGACTCCATTGATCTTTTTAGTTCTCTGTAAGGGGGGTAATTCTTCCCAATAACCACAAGTGTAAGAAGCATGCTTCTCATTGACCATCAGACTAATGTATGATTTTTCATTTTTAGCAGGGGTTCCCCAAGACCAGATAATTATTTCCAGGGTTCCTCTGTGATTATAAGGTTGAGAAAGGCTGGGTTAGAGTGGCTTAACAACCACTTTAAAGAAAAAGTAGGCCCTGCCAGGTGAACAATCAGGATCCACATATGGCACAAGTCTAAAAGAAAGATGCTCCCAGCACAGGACTGTTAATAAATGGCATTTCACAGCAGAAAGAAATATTTGTCTCGTTTGTGCTAAGCTACACCTGCCGTTGAGGAATGTTCAAAAAAAATTTTTTTTTTCATTAAAAAGTCAGAATGTCAGAGCACACAATAAGCTTCTCTGTGTGTGGATAAAAACAAGAGCACCCAGTGCCTGAAGGATGATTTGTTCCAAGATTATAGCTTGTTCACAGCAAGCAAAGTTAGCTTTGTTCAGTCACAGTGAAAACAGTTCTGACTTTTTCACAAAGATGTTGCCACACAGTGTCGCTGTGCTATATGGACTACCTCTCCAATATTTCTGGCCAATAAAGCTGTAAGCCTGTTTAAGGTAAAGAGGACCTTGTAGGTAAATTAGAGCAAGGCCCCTTCTTCCGATAACTACATATTACATTGGATAAGAGAGTATCTGTAAGGAAGGGGGGGGGGGATATGAGGATCCCAATTGATTTTTTTTTTTCAAGTAAAGGTTTATTACCATCAAAGTTAGATGTCACTAGAGTCACACTAAATATATTTAAAGTACATCTGTAATGGGAAAAGCCATTGCTAGTTACCTGGTTAAAACTAATCTTTAATATTTGTTAGAGTCACAGGCTCAAAATAGGCTATTGGAAATAAATACTAGAAAACTATACATGTTGCAGGTCTATGACCCAAAGCATTGGAGCTTGAGTACAAGCCTGGGAACTCAAAAGGAGAGAGCAACAATGGAATCCTGCACAATTCTGTTATGCATTTTAAGATATTTATACAGTGAGGGAAAAAAAAGTATTTGATACCCTGCTGATTTTGTACATTTGCCCACTGACAAAGAAATGATCAGTCTATAATTTTAGTGGTAGATGTCTTTTAATTTTGCATGTGACCTCCATTTAACCTGCATTTGGCCTGAGTTTTGCCATAGACTTGCAATAGAAAGCAAAAACGCATCTCAAGCAAACAAAAGCACATTAACACAGGACTTGTGGATGACCAAATCCACCAAAGTATCAGTGTACAATCACCTCCAGTCCTTCTGCTGGTTAATGTAAAAGTGGCTAAATGACCATGGGGAACATTTACCTATTCCAAGATAGATTGGTTCAAGGTTACATCTCGATTTATAAAATTCTCTCAACTGCTCCAAGTAACACTGCGACAGAATAAAACCTAATCCTGACCACTTCTTGTGCATGCGTTTAAAAGTGAAAATCTGTCATCTTCAGCAATAAATCTCAAAACTCTAAGGCTCCATGCACACTGAAGCTCAAAAAAGCTTTTTTTCTGGACGCCAGTTGAAAAACACGCTTTTAACAGCATTTGGTACTAGCGTTTATGAGCGTTTTATAGCATTAGCGTTTATGGGCGTTTTTAATAAAAATACACAGAGGACACTCCAAAAATCCTACAATGCATTGAAAAAAATAGAATGCCAATTAACGTACGTTTATGAGCGTTTATCAGCTTTTTTTGTGGTCAGAAAAACGTCACTTTAAACGCGATTTTATGGCGTTCAGAGAACAGCCCATGAACTCTACTGCTGATAAAAGCTAAAAAACGTCCATGTCTGCATGGACACATAGCATAACATAGAATGGAGTTTATGGGCTGTTAAAAAAAAAAAAAAAAAGGCCAAACTCCAAAAAAGGCCGTTTATGAGCTCCAGTGTGCATGGAGCCTAAAAAACTTGCAGTTGGCTGCCCAGGATTACAAAAACATAGTAAGGCCCCTTACACACGAGGCGGACTTCAATGGAGTCCGCCTGCTCAGTGGTAAAGCTGTCTGCTAATCACTGCTGAGCAGATTGCTGGTCTGTGTCCACTCTGCTTATGGAGAACAGACACAGGTACAGCCTGCTCTCCTCTATAGGCGGTTGGATGTAAAATGGACCACCTGTCCGTTTTCACACAGCTACCATCCCATCCACCAGACCAAAGGGGAATGGATTCCCATCAGTCCAGTTTTGGTGGCTAGGAGCAGACAGGATGTTGGCAGGTGTCAAGGGACATAGATCCACAGATGGGACTGGAGGGTCCAAATGGGTCCGCCTGAAAAACCAACAGGTGGACCCGATCGGTCCACTAGAGTAAAAGGGGCCTAAGGCTGGTCATGCACAGCTAGATTTTTTTCATCCAGCCTGTGGGCGGAATAAAAAAAAAAAAAAAAAGAAAGAATCTGCCACATTCCCTCCATTATACAGCACTGGTGGACAAATCTCAAACTGTGGCTATTGTGCAAACCATGGCACCAGCAGCTGTCAGAATACCTGAACGCCAGTTTGGACAGTTTATCTGAAAGATGCTGGGTGGGAGGGTGGCAACAGGGCCACCCATAGAGGGAAAATGTAAATAGTGTATGTCCAGCTTAAAACTGTAACAGAGACTTTGCTAACTGAGGGGAACTGATTTGTGTCTTTGTTACCAATATGCCCGATATATGTCGCCCAACCCCCCCCCCCCCCCCCATCACAAAAAGGTTGTCGATTTTCTAATCAGCACTGCAGCTGTGTTGTATGGCATTTGCCTCAATCAGGTTATGGTGTTTCTTTAGGTGGTCCTGTGATTCTGAAAGATGCACTATATACAATTTGTATTTAGAGAGAGAAGGGTCTGAAGCAATGTTTGCCTCTCCATTTCTAGACTTCCCTGGAATATTTTTGAGCCAGACAAATAAGCCAGAGGCTGAAGACACTGGTCCTGGAATAGGTGTTTAATTGCTCAGGACATACATGACCTCTTGACAGTGCTAATTTGTTGAATCCTACACAAGGCCACATTAAGGAAGGAAGAGCACAAAGAAATGAATTCAGGAGTCAGACCTAGAGTCACCCTCTCCCAAGATAGACCGAGAAATAAGTCACCATTCAAAACTCACCCAACCAGTTCTTAGCCAGGCAAAGGCCCAAGTTATGTTACATGGTAGGAATGCAAAACATCCAGCAAAGCAGTCACCTGGAACCAGTTTCAGCTTAGAGGAGCAGTCACGGTCACAGTAAACTGTGTTGAGCGAGATCAAAACAGTTTTTTCCCCTATTTGATAACTGGAAGAAACATGGCATTGCCAAGGTGCCCTTTCTTATTTAGAACTGACAACGCAGTTTTTGTGAAGTAGATGTTAAAGAGTTACTTCACTAAGCACTATCTGCATTTATGTGGACCACTTAACACAAGACCACTTGTAAATTCAGATTAAAATAAAAATAGTGTAATATTGGCCTCTAGAAGTCAAACAAATGGAAGAATTTAAATATTAGGAGCCGTGTATGGCTACTTTTCCTTCCCAAAAATATCGTAGCGGTCATTGATGTAACTCCTCCCACCAACTCACAATAATCGTAAAGAAGGGTGGGCACAGACGATAAATTTTTTTAGGTGTCTGGTGTAGGAAATTGGCTCATTTGCATACAAGCTGTCTCCCTAGCAGGAACAGAAAAGCAATTTATAGCTTCATTTTAGCTCTACCATTAGAAATGTTTTGTTTGCCATGGAGATGCCATTTATTGGAAGGCAGAGGATGCCTACTGCATCCTTTGTCCACAAAAGACATGCCACTGTTTATACCCCATTACAAAGGATTTCCAAACAAGGCCTTAAAGGAAGTTTATCATGAGATGCCTAAGTAGGCCGTCTCTGCCAACATCTTCTGAAAATGGTCATTGCTTGGCTGTCAATTGATGTTTTTGACTTCAGTACTTTGCCACCAATAAAAAAAAAAAAGGAGGCAAGAAAACCTGACTCTTGTCACTTTCTTACATACTTGTTTCAAAGTTCGACTCAAAAATAATTAAACCAGCCAGGCAGCTATCATTTTCAGAAGGATACCAGCAATGGCAGTATCTATATTTATTCCAGAATAGTTATTATAATAGGTAGGTATTGGTGTCTCAGAAGCTATCCTTGGGTTTAGGTACCCATAGATATTAGATGTTCAGTTGGCACCAGTGTTAATTTTGACAGCCTCAGATAATACACAGATGAAACAAAGCCTTGTACACAAGTTTTACTTGTTTATCTGCAGTCTTCTCTTTTGTACTTCCCTTCAAAGTGAAGGGATGAAATCCTTCTACATTTTTCAGTATTCACAGAGAAGGGGGTGGAGAGCTGCAGTTAGAGGTCTGACACATTCAGTGTGAGAGCTGATTGGAGGATAGGAAACACTCATGTGAACCTCCATTTTGGCCTATGCTAAACCATAAAAGCTAAAAAAAAAAAAAAAAAAGGGCCTTGAGCAATCATGCTTTAAAAAAAAAAAAAAAAAAAAAAAAAAACCCTGTCTTTTTAATTTTTATTGCAGCAAAGAGCTAGAATGACAGCTTCATTTACTGGAGCATAACAAATTCCTATCCTTAAAAGGAAAATCAGGCCATTTAAGACTCACTGAAAAGTAAAAAACATTAACAACAGACTGGCTGAACGACTAGCAATTGTCCTGTTGTGGCTACATGGACAACATTTTTCAAAAGTTAATTTATATGCGAATGTATGCACTTGTAAATTACCTGCATAACTCAGCCATGACATACATATAAAGTATCCAGGCTGTGGAATGCAGGATCATTAGCAGCAATTTCTCAATTGAAGAGTTGTATCTGACGACATTGATCTTATGTTACCTGCCTAATGCAATAAAACAACAAAACGATAACTACATTGAAAGCCAGAAGAACGAACTACCTTTTTTGAAAGCTGCATTTTAATAGGAAAGACTTTAAAAGTCCCCTGATTGCTTTAACTTGATCAGTGCTTTATTTACCACATTAAACATTTTCATCCAACCACTGCTTAATCCCTTCAGGCTGTAATCCTGAACAAAATGGAAGAGCCACTCCATTAGACACACAGCACATACTTTGATTACTTATCCGATAGAAAATAGGTAGGCATTCATGCTGACGACTCGTCCTCTGCTCTTGAATCTAACTAATGAAAACAGGTTTTAAAAAGTAAAACAAATCTACATTGTAGAGAATTCTCTTCTTACCTGGAGTACAGAATGCCCCATTGGGCTGTTCTCAGGCAGCACTGCCTCGTAAGCCATCTTTTCAAATTTGGGAGCATTGTCGTTGGTGTCCAGGATAGAGATACGTAGTAGGGCACTGCTGGCTCGTGGGGTCTTGCCACCATCTTGAACTTTAATTGTGAGATCATAAGAGTCTCTTTGCTCCCGATCAAGATTTCCCATGACAATGAGCTGAGGTTGTTTCTCATCTTGGTCCTCGGCTACTTGCAGTCCAAAAAGTTCATGTGCTTCAGGGCCCACAATCAGCTCATAGGATGCCACCCCGTTCACTCCAGAATCCCGGTCGGTAGCAGCAGGGATTGGAAAAAGCATTCCAATATTAGTGTTTTCTGGAATGGACAACATGAGTACTGGAGAGGCAAAATTAGGACTGTTATCGTTTATGTCCAAAACCTCAATCTGACCATCGATAAGCCTGGGAACTGGGGACATCAGGTCTGTCATAGATACTTCAAACTCCAGGAAGCATGCTTGGCCTGGGAACAAGTTCTGGCACTCACGCAGGCTCTCTCGGTCAATGGCAGTCTCAGTTGTGTAGATGTCCCCTTTCGTGCCATCCACTCGGAGGTAAGGATGTCCCAATTCCAGCTTGTACAGGTGCTTTGAGTCTGGATAGCCATAGTCAGCAGCCAGGCTTCCAATCAAGACATTTGGTGGCTGCTCCTCCTCTACTCTGTATTTCACCTGGGTGGAAGAACCAATTAGGGGAAGTTGAAGGAAAAGCCATAGGTAGAAGCAGGATGCTGCCCTCTTCATCCTTGGTTTTAGTGAGTGTGGCCACTCTGCAGAGAAAACAGAAATAAGGTTAGGGCCAGGTAAACTATTGCCCAATCAGAAAAAAGCAATTACTCTCATGCTAATCAGTGAAACTCTGAAGGACACCCTGCTGTGGAATGCAGGTGTCTGTTCCTGATCACTCGGTCTTGTTTGACTTGTTACACAGTCAAGGTAGAACTTAGCTGGAAAGAAAAGCTGTTGTCACATACACCTAGCAATTGTCCCTAATGTGACACAATGAAGAGCCACACCTGTGTGATTAGATAACTTACTTAACAGGTGCCATGCAGAGAATTTAATCATTCACAGCAAGGGGGTGAGATGACAGACTCCGACAGATTAGAGCAAAGGAAAAAAAAATGCAATCATCTCAGCACATGTACAAAGAATGCAGAAAGGGCAGTAATAAAATGTGTCACACTTCACAGAAAGTTATGCAACAAAATAGGACAAGAATAGCACTAAGGCCTCATGTACACTGCTGCTGGTAAACGGACCTTTAGGAGCAGTTGGGCGGTTTTTTCAGCTGCCCCTGAACTCTCCTATAGGTTATCTTTATCAGTACATGTACACAGGGTTGTTTATAGTCGTTTCTAGGCAGTTGAGTTTAGAAGCTTTTTTTTTTTTTTTTTTTTTTTTTTTGATTTCCAAAAAAAGAAAAAAAAAAAAAAAATGCGTTCAGGACAGATGTTCCAAGGCATTTGAAACGCGAAGTGCCTGTAACAGCTTGTAAACGCGGTAACTCGCATTTAGCCTCGTTTGGTTTCCAGGCGTTTTTTAATGGAGAAACATTTTTGACTATTTTCAATGTAAAAAAAGCTTCTAAAAGCAAACGTGGCATGTAAACGCAGCACAACGGACATTTTTAAATGTCGGTTACTATCTGTCAGCTTACAGATAAAAAAGGGATAGGGTAAAAAACCCGGTCAGGTTTTCCCCTCACTTACTTTCCTTGTGATATTGGTTTCACTAGACAGGAAATAAAGTTTTGACTGGTTTTCCAGCCTGTCTTCCACTACTCCATTCTCCCCCCCCCCCAAATATATATATATATATATATATATATATATATATATATATATATATATATATATATATATATATATATATATATATATATATATACATATATATATATATATATATATATATACACACACATATACATACACACACACACACACACACAATATATACACACACATATATACACACACATTAATTTTAATGCCATCCCAATCTTAGTCCACAGTGTAGGTTCAATATTAAGTTAGCCCACCCTTTGCAGCTAGAAGAGCTTTAACTCTTCTGGGAAGGCTGTCCACAAGGTTTAGGAGTGTGTCTATGGGAATGTTTGACCATTCCTCCAGAAGCGCATTTGTGAGGTCAGGCACTGATGTGGATGAGAAGGCCTGGCTCACAGTCTCCGCTCTAAATTATCCCAAAGGTGTTCTATCAGGTTGAGGTGCAGGCCAGTCAAGTTTCTCCACCCCAAACTCTCTCATTCATGTTTTTATGGACCTTGATTAGTGTACTGGTGCGCAGTCATGTTGGAACAGGAAGGGACCATCCCCAAAATGTTCCTAAAAAGTTGTAGCATAAAATTGTCCAAAATGTCTTGGTATGCCGACGCCCTAGGGAGTTCCCTTCACTGGAACTAAGGGGCCAAGCCCACCAAATGATTTGGACCAGTGCACAAAGCAAGGTCCATAAAAAAAGACATGGATGAGCGAGTGTCGGGTGGAGGAACTTGACTGGCCTGCGCCTCAACCCCATAGAACATCTTTGGGATGAATTAGAGTGGAGACTGCGAGCCAGGCCTTCTCATCCAACATCAGTGCCTGACCCCACAAATCCGCTTCAATATTGAACTGGGATGCCACTAAAGCGCATGTGTTTGTAAAGGCAGGTGTCACAATACTTTTGGTAATATAGTATTAGAGAATATATTACACACACAAAAAAAATTGTATATTTATGTTTTTTTTCTAATCAAATCTACAAGTTCAGCTGCCAATTTTTTACAGCAGAAAGGAAAAAAAAAAATAAGAAGGATCCAGCATCTCCTTAACATCAGCCCATTAGTATTCATTTTTATATGTTTAAGGTGCTGAAAAGAATTTCCTTTCGGCAATTGAAACACTCAAAACAAACTAAAAACACTAAACAAACATCAAAGCAAACAAAAAAAACATTTAATTAGCAACCTGCATTGCAGGAAGCTTTGTGACTGCGAGATCGCCATGTTCCCGAATTTGTGCCACTATGAAGATAATCACTACATAAACTTCCTCGTCCGGCATCTTTCACCTGTACTGAAAACTTTTAAAACCGGTGTGACTGGCTGCGACAACTCGGCACAAAGGCCTCAATTAAAAGAAAGGCTCGGCCCTTATTGGATAACACGTCATTAAAATTCTTCCCAAACTGAAACTGCCTAGTCAACAGTAAAATATCTACCAAGCTAAGAATATAAAGCTAGTGACTCAAATGTCAATATTTAAATATTCACATATAGTATTACTTCGTTTGCTGGCACAATCATTTTCATAATCTTGGATAATCAAAGTGAGGAACCTCTTAAGCATTGGTAAAATCAAGCGCCCATTACACTGGAATGCATTTAAGAGTACACCTGTCACTATGTAAATGTGCCTACATGGACGTCAAAGTGGAGACGATTTAAGATGGCATCTGTGACCCATTTCTAGTGGTGGGGATGTAGATAGAAGCCTTGCACCAAATTCATGAGCTTCAAGTGACACTACACTCACTACAAAATATAATGGAAATCTTAAGCTGACCATAGATGGTTAGAATATCGTTTGAAAAAAAAAAAAAAAAAAAAAAAAAAAAGGTTCATATTTGATAAAGATCTATCGATAACACCATTGTGTCAAAAAAAATTTCTCCACTGTTCAATATATTATCGATCGTGAACATAAATGATGTATTTTTTGTCAATCGATTGCATGATCCACAGAAATTATGTAAAGATTTGACCTTTGTGAACCCTCCCACTCGCCAACTGTACGTATCCTTGTGCTTCCGGGGGTTACATCTTACCATGCACATGCGTTGTATTTTTTTTCTGTTTCCGATCGATTCCACTACTAACATTTAGAAAACCGCGTGTTAATGCAAAAAAAAAAAAAAAAAAAAAATTCCAACATGACCGTTCTTTTTTGCTATAAAACTTAGCATTTTGAGAATCAAACCAAGCCTACTAATCTTTAGAAGGTTGCACCATCGAGCATTTTAAATGATGATGATGATGATGATGGATGATAAGGAGGAGAAGAAGGAGAAAGAGAAACGTACAGAAACATCAATATAAAAAAAGAGTCCTTTCCCACTGGTGCAATTAAAAATGCTGTATGTGTTTTGTAAAAACGCTTATGTTTTTAAAGGTGTTTTAATGAGTTTTTGGTGCGTTTTCTTGAATTCCTGACTGCCAGCATGTAAAACTTATACATGTGACTCAAAAAATGCACTATGTATTTTTGATGAGTTTTCTAATTTCAATGGAGAGGTGCATCCAATTTACATGACAAGCGAGTGTGCCCAGCTTGCAGTGGAGCCAGTACACACAGGTCCGAGGCGGCCGTAGTCCGCATTCCAAAAGGGTCCTGTGTGTTTCTGGTTCCAATTCGGGTGCGATTTTAGGCAAAATGTTTAAACCCGATTGGCACCTGAAAATCGGTGAACAGGAACGCACTGGACCATGTGCAGTCGCACATGTGAACCCGGCCTTTAACGTGAATCAAAAATGCAGCATGCAGGACTTTTGGGGCCCTTTTGCACTGATCCATTTTTGTGGGGGGGGGGGGCAAAAAAAAAAACACACCCGTGTGCTTTTTTTTGCACATCAAAAACTAAACAGTGTGAAAGGAGTCCTAAGGTTTTTTTTAAACCTATCCAATGTCTTACTCCCGCCTGGTCCAGAGTTGTGGGACAGATGCCCAGCTGGTACCACTGAAATGAGACTGTTGTCATCTCTGACCAAAACCGACCAATTTAGCTGACTATCTTCTCATAGAATTGACCAATTTCAAATAAAAAAAAAAAAAACAAAAAAAAACAAACACACACACACACACACACCTTTATTTCAGCCATAGAAGAAGCATTGCATAGACATGCAAATGTGTTCACGCTGAAACCTAAAATGCTCAGCATGCAAGCGGTTGTATCCAAAACATGAGTAAGCAAACATACACAAAGCAAAAACAGTAACACCCACACACTAGAATTAAAACTAGATTTGAAGGAATTTGGTAATAAACACAGCAATGTTCACAAAAAAAAAAAAAAAAAAAAAATGGTTAGAAGCGTAAAAACTACAATCTGATATTACTCCTCCAAAACTCAAAGATTGTGGTTTTCACTTGGATTTCATCATCTAAGGTGTGAGTGTCACCTGCAGGCTAGCCTTAACAGAACAGCACCCAAGAGTAATTCTGTTTGTAGGTGAAGCAAAGCCATCTTAGATGTGGCTCCCCCCAAGCATGAAACCTAGAGAAGCCAATAATGAGGTTACAGCCTTCAGTAGGCACCAGAGCTCCAAGGACCACTGCCACCGACACAGCTCCTCTCCGCAGCAGACACACGACCTCTGCCCTAGCTCGCAAGTCAGTTACCTGGAACCTCACAATTTCTCATATTACAAGGAAAAGGAGGGGGGTTAGGAGGCAAACACACAAATTGCAAAGAAAAAGTGTGGTAATGGCATTACTCCAAGAAGAAAAATGACCGCCTTTTATCAAATGGTTTGATCGGGAGGGGGCTTATCTGTTGGACATTGAGCAACATTAGGAACAAAGGTTACTGAACTAAAAGAGAAGGTGCAGCCAAAAGCAACCAATCAGGTTCTGGCTTCCAGTTTGAAACTTTGAGTACAAAGTATATCCTCCAGAGAAAAACAATGCAGAAGCACTGCAGATTTCAGCGGTTATAACTCCAATGCAAAAGAGACCCCCAAATTCCCCTAATCCAGATATAAAAAAGGGCCGACCCCTTTATTGCGAATGCGCTGCTTCATATCGGAGGGTACGGTCATGGCAACGCCTTAAGTTTATCAACTAGGAGAAGAGCGATCTAGTAGTTGTCCTATGGTGCCCACAGATCTAGATCTTTCGTGAAGCGTAATGAGCGGCTGGAGCACTAGCTGTCTGTGCAAGAATCACATGGCAGCACAGCCCACAACCTCCACCCAGGTTCACCATTTGTTCTTGCTGGAAATAAATAAAAAAATATTTCAGCATGCAGCAACTATGCTGGCCATACGCACTTAGATTTTTTTTTTTATCGGATTGAGGTGTAACTCCATCAAATTAATCAACTCCACAATTGAGCCAATAGCTATAAACTGTTTATGAATACGATCGTTCCAAATGATTACATGGCGGAAGCAGATATGCAATTTATAACAGTGATCACATGTTAAGATAGTGAGAAAAGGCTCTCTCTCTACAGGTGGCATATCCTAAATAACCGACTACTGATCATATCTTATAACTATTGGACAAAATCAACTTCCCTGTGTGTGGGCATATCGATCAGACAGGTTGACGACTATAGATTGATTTTTCCTGTCTGAAGGGATCGATCGTAAAAAGAAACCGATTTTATTACAGCTTCTGGCTACTTGGAAGTACTCTATACAGTTCTGAAGCCTTCAATACTCCGATAGGTATGGCTACCCTAGAGTAGATTAGCTGGTGTACCACAATATATAAATTGGATAACAGACTAGATAAATTGGACTTCCGTTTTACCAGTGGGGGGGCTGGATTAGAGTAACACATTATAATCCTAGTAATGTACTCTGTGGCAACGTTTCGTACTACACGCTACATTTTAAAGTCTTTGTAATATCCCCAACCTTGGCCGTAACTGGAACGGGCACACGTTGGCTAGTACAAAGAGCCAGGTAGCCAAAGCATATTAAAAATGACAGCTTGCGCCTAACTTATGAGGTTTTCTTTAGTAATCAATGAAGCTTGTGCCTAAAACAAATCCTGCTGGCTTCTGGATTGGACAGGCTGGCTCCTAAATTCCATATTCATTTGTCCCCCCCCCTCTGCTAACAAATAAAAATGACACTCTAGCACACCCAAGAGAACGGAAAGGGAGAGAGTACATAGGAATTGTAGCAGCTACAACGTCCTTGTCTACATGACAACAGGTGCACATAGTGGAATCCAAAAGCTACACTTACAATTCCCACCTTCTGCTCGCTGCCTCCCGGGAGGAGAAGAACGCCAGCTGCCTCCTCCTCAGTCTCTTGCTTGCAGTTTATTCAGGTAGGTGGGACAGCTCAGTATCAGATGATTCAGAAGGTAACACGGAGATGATAAGGAGTCAGGGAGTTTGTTCCTTTAGTGTTACTCGTCAGTCCCCTCCCTCCCCTAGTGTTTGTGCCTCCCTCGTCCGTGGGACAGCCTGCATTTCCAAGGCTTTGTGTTGTACAATGAATACCCTAGAGGCTCTCACGTCTGCTCTTAGTCAAGCCAACGTAGAAGGGGCAGTAAGTGCCAAGGAGGAAACGACAAAAAAAAAAAAAAAAAACAGAAGAAACGCTGATGACTACTCGTCTACTTTTTAATCAGTAGAGAACAGATGACACATAAGCAAACCTGCTGAGAAAAAACGGAACACTCATCATACTAAAGAGCTGAACAGCTCACAAGAAGCAGGCTGTTATAGAACGGTAAAAAGAAATCACTGCAGGGCCATGTCAAAACGGGCAATTTATTCACTGCTATTTTTTTTTTTTTTTTTTAACAATTTCTTGTAACAGAAATCAGTTATTTTCCATGGAAGTAACAAATTTTACAGCAATCGGTAGCTTAGTCTAGGTTTACAATGCTGCGATAAGATTTTGATCCAGCTTTCAGGGCGATCATGTAGTGCTACTTGGATAAGGTTTGCATATTCTATGGGGCCAAGACTGCATTGGAATCATACCAAAATAGTACAGGAACCCTTTTTGAAAATTGCTCTTTGCGGAGTGGCACTGATGTGAACCGAAACCATTGAAAACAATGGGATTTCCATTGTCATGCGATTCTGTGCGACTCAAGTAACATATGAAATTGCACATGTGAACCAGGCTTCAGGCTTGGTGCACATTTGCTTGGGCACGGCATCCTATTCATTTGAATGGGCTGCTGTGCCCGCGTTTCCCACAGAAAAGTGCATGCTCCTTTTTAAAAATGCGGCTACAGGGAAACTGCATAGTCTTGGTGACCATGCGATTTCCCTGCAGTTCCCGCACCTGCAAACACGCTGCGGGCTGTCCCTTGCAAAACAAAAGGTTTTCATGTGTTCATAAAGAGCAGCGTGATTTGGCGATTCCTTCACCCGCAACCAAGCCGCAGACTGCGGGCAAGTGTGAACCAAGCCTCAGTGTTTTACGCCAGCAACACTCACTCTGCATTTACTTCTATGGATTACAAAACACCGATAGGCTCCATGCACACAGGACGTTCAAAACAAAAAAAGTCTCTGGACGTCGGATTGCGGGCAGGAAAACACCGCTTTAAAAACGTTTTTGGGTTTTTTTTTTTTTTTTATCATTTGTGGTCAGAACTGCTCTTGAATGCGATTCTAGGGCGTTAAGACAACAGCCCATAAACTCCCCTGCTAATAAACTTCAATAAACGTTCATATGTGCATGGACACATAGGATAGATAGGAGGGGAGTTTAAGGGCTGGTAAAAAAAAAAAAAAAAAAGAAAGAAAGAAAATGCCTAAACTCCCAAAAACTTCAGTTTTTTTTATCAGCTTCAGTGTGCAGGAGGCCAGAGAGAGATTTGTAGTGGAACAAACCAACCCTATGCAATAATACTAGTTTAACTTGTAGCAACAACAAAGTGCTACTAGAGACAAAGGGGGTCATTTTCGAAAGGCAAATCCAGGGGTAGATCTGAAATGAGGGGAAGCTCTGCTGATTTTATCATCCAATCATGGGCAAGCTAAAATGCTCTTTTATTATTTTCCTTGCATGTCCCCCTCGGATCTACAGCGGCTTTACCTCCAAGTGCACTTGCAGTGCAAGGTGGAGTTGCCTTTTGTAAATAACCCCCATAGTGTTGTTAAATCGCTGACATTAGACATTTGCAGCAGTAATTAGTCATTGCTACAAAATTGCATGTCTGATATAGCCCTGAGGCTGATCCTACCACTAGTGATCGCTAAGAGGCTGCTTAGATTTCCCTATGGAAACACTCCCTCTGTAGCTGAGACAGCGTGATGACGATCCCGTTGATAGTAATGAAGAGGTAGTAGTGTTAAACCAGCCATTGACGGATTGAAATACGGAAAGTGTAGCCACTTACTTCGAGTGGTGTGCAGGGTGGATAAAAAAAAAAAAAAAAAAGATAAAATATAACATATATATATATATATTTTTTTTTTTTTTATTTCTCCAAATGGTCCAGGGCTGAAGTGGTTAAAGCAAAAAAAAAAAAAAAAATTTTATAAAATATATATTTTATTATTAAAAAGAAAGAAAAAAAAAAAAAAGATTTTTTTTTGCTTTAACCACTTCAGCCCCGGACAATTTGGCTGCCCAAAGACCAGAGCGTTTTTTGCGATTTGGCACTGCGTCGTTTTAACTGGCAATATTGTGGTTGTGCGACCAAACAACATTGATGTTCTTTTTTCCCCACTAATAGAGCTTTCTTTTGGTGGCATTTGATCGCCGCTACGGTTTTTATTTTTTGCGCTATAAACACAAAAAGAGCGTCAATTTTGAAAAAAAAAAAAAAAAAACAAAAAAAAAAAAACAAACGCAGTATTTTTTAATTTTTGCAATAATATCCCCCAAAAATATATATAAAAAAAATTTTCTTTCCTCAGTTTAGGCTGATAAGTATTCTTCTACATATTTTTGGTAAAAAAAAAAAAAAAAAAAAAAAATATCGCAATAAGTGTATATTGATTGGTTTGCGCAAAATTTATAGCATCTACAAAATAGGGGATAGTTTAATGGCATTTTTAATTTTAATTTTTCTTTATTAGTAATGGCGGCGATCTGCGATTTTTATTGGGACTGCGACATTATGGCGGACACATCGGACATTTTTGACACGTTTTTGGGACCATGGTCATTTATATAGCGATCAGTGCGATTAAAAATGCATTGATTACTGTGTAATTAACCCCTTCACTGGCAGTGAAGGGGTTAACCACTAGGGGGCAGTGAAGGGGTTGAGTGTGTCCTAGGGAGTGATCTCTGTCCTGTCACTAGGCAGAACAGGGAATACTTTGTTTACATAAGCATCTCCCCATTCTTCCTCTCCGTGACATGATGGCGGACACCTGGTAGACATAGAGTCCGCGGAACCCGCGGTCACGGAGACCGCAGCGGGCTCACGACACCGCTTCTTAAAGGGGACGTACCTGTACGCCCTTTTGCCTGCCAGTGCCATTCTGTGTGCTGGTTGGCAAGCAGTTAAAAAAAGATTTTTGATTTTTATCAAAATTTTTATAAAATGTTTTTGCAGTAAAAAAACAATAGAAACTATCTTTTTAGATATTTTTTTATTTACGATACAATAATTTAGTTCATTCAGTATAAAAAAAAAAGGAGCTTAGTTATGTAGCATGAGGCTGTATATTCTGCAATATTTACATTTTTGGTAAACTCATTCAAAGAATCCAAGCTCCGCAAGCTGAGATAACATGCGTTGGCAATGGCCACTCATTAAAATTAGAAGAAAAAAGATTTAACCTTAAACTACGTAGAGGGTTCTTTACTGTAAGAGCGACAAGGATGTGGAATTCCCTTCCACAGGCGGTGGTCTCAGCGGGGAGCATCGATAGTTTCAAGAAACTATTAGATAAGGACCTGAACGACCACAACATACAGGGATATACAAAGTAATACTGACATATAATCACATACATAGGTTGGACTTGATGGACTTGTGTCTTTTTTCAACCTCACCTACTATGTAACCTAAAATTGTTTGATATGGCTGTTTTACTAACCTGACAGCTTTTGGTTTTTATTTTGGATAGCATAAGGCACCCCTGTAAGGTTTGGGGAGATTTACCTTCACTTCCTGTCCCAAAGCCAAAACAGGAAGTGAGAGGAAATCCCTGCAAATTAGAGAATCCCCCAGGCCATCAGAACTAAAATTTCCAAAGCAAAATTTGGGATTTTCTTTTACGTTCAATGATAATGGTAAACAGGACAAGCAGAGAGGATAACTCTCTTTAATGGAGACACAGACAGCAATAAAAAAAAAAAAACTGACAGGTGTTCTAATCCCTCTTCTCTATCCAAAACTGAAAAAAAAAAAGCTTTGCCTTTAGGTATACTTTAACTTGTTGTCGACCTTTGTGAAAAAAAGGGACCAGTGTATCCACAATTCCAAAAACACCCCCAAAATAAAAAAAATAAATAAAATTAAAAAAAGAGGGGATTTGTGATGCACACATTTGTTTGCTCTTATTTTTTGTTTTACATTTTTATCCACGTTTCACCGCTTTAGCAAAAATATATTATTTCAACAAGACCAGCACATCTTGATTGTAAGAAAATATACAGCAGCCTGGAATATTCAGCGGGTAGAGAAAATCGTTTCTGGATGAAGTTCAAAGACTAAAAACATTTTGCTTTGCCGTTTACATCCCTGGTAGTTTTTCGGCAATTTCAAGTCCCTAAGAAAATATTTTGTATTTTGCACAAATTGACCTCCAATGTGTATGAGCCATAAACGCAGATTACACTGCCCAGGTGTATGAACCAGATGGATAATTACAGGAAATGGGCTCCTGCACAAGGCCGCCCCTAGGAGACCCATCACGCCAACCTCTGTGAAATTATGTACGGGAAGCTCTGGAAGCAAAGAAGCGCTGGATATTTAAAAAAAAAAAAGTAATAAATTTAAAAAAATAGGGTAAACCAATGTCCTCCCATGGCCTTCAGTAAAACTGTCCAGACACTGGCTGGCTGCCAGATACACTACTGAAGTAGCAGCCTTATCTACTAGAGGGTGGGTAGTGGGATTTAGTGTGCCAAATAGCAGACAGGGCACAGAAAAAACAAAAAACAAAGTCATTGATAAAGAACAGAATTCTTTCAGGTCAAATACCAAGCATTAAAAGCTAGTCAGTCACCATAAATAAAGTAAACCAGGACCACTGAAGGTAAACATCAGGCAGATTTTAAACACATTGTATTCCCGTTACATATACACAAAAATCTATTGTAAGAAAAAATAATTAAAAAATAAATATGGAATTAGGCTTGAGTGAAAGGAGGGTTTTTTTTTTTTTTTTTTTTTTTTTTACAGCTGCCTGATAGCACACTGTGTAGATTTCTACATACTCTGGTCTTCTCCTGGAGGCATCTGGGACACAAGTTGGAGGAAGTCTACCTAAGAAGGGAACCTGAACCTCAGGCTTGGAACCTGACGGGGGGGGGGGCCTCCACTGCAAAAAAAAATAAAACGTAAAAAAAAAAAAAATCTGTCCAAATCACGCCTACAGCACACGGCTTTACATAGTGTTGTCAGTATAATGAACATGCATACAGAAGGAACTGTTCTGCTGCTCCTTCAATTTCCCCAATCATCAAGCTGGGGTCACGTCTTCCACCAAGCAGTAATATTCAGGAACCTGGTGGTGCAGGCAGGATCACAAGACAAGCTGAACAGGATTTAAAATCCTTTAGCAAGTAAATCAGTGCATACATTGGTGTCTGAGCGGGGGATTTAACCATTTCCCCGGATTCAGATTTACGTACATCTACATACTTGCAAGAGATTTGATGTATTTAAGCATAATCAGATCCTTTGGGGATTAACAAGCATGCAATTCTCAGGCATATTGCTGCATAGTGAAAATCTCCATTTGGAATTCAGAATTATACTTAAAAGTGATTGTAAAGGCTCAGTTATTTATTTTAACAAATGTGTTATACAGTAGAACCTCGGATTACGAGCATAATTCGTTCCAGGAGAATGCTCGTAATCCAAAGTACTCGCATATCAAAGCGAGTTTCCCCACTGAAGTCAATGGAAACGAAAATAATTTGTTACGCATTGACTTCAATGACATGCAATACCGCATGCAACCAGAGGCGTGGGGGGTGCCAGAGAGCCTCGGAAAGAGCCGGAAAGGCCTGAGGACAGCTCAGCTGACCGATTACTGTATAAAATGTCACTGGAAGGGAAGGGGTTAACACTAGGGGGCGATCAAGGGGTTAACTGTGTTCCCTGGGTGTGTTCTAACTGTAGTGGGGCTGGGACTGACTAGGAGAGGAGAGAGATCGGTGTTCATACTTAGTATGAACACACAATCGCTCTCCTCTCCTGAGAAAACTGGGACCTGTGTGTTTACACACACAGATCCCGGTTCTTGCTCTGTCACGAGTGATCGCGGGTGCCCGGCGGCCATCGTGCCCCCCACGCACATCGGCTCCGGGGACACGTGGCGGGCACGTGCGCCTGTTGTGTCAGCATAAAGAAGCGAGGCCCCTTTCACACTTGTACGACCTGAAAGTAGCGTGACTGACACAACTTGAAGCAATGCCGGTGTAATCTTGGGTCTATGAACCTCAAGTCACATCAAGATCAGACCAAAGAAGTGCAGGGACTACTTTAACGTTGCACAGATATGAACGGTCCTCACTGGAAATCATGGGGTACAACTTGTCATGCGACTTTGCAGTCCCAAGTCGCACAAGTGTGAGGGGGCTTAAAGGTTGCAGCAGGTTCCACAGTTCAAAAGCATCATAAAAGGATAGACGACTCTTTACTAGTCATTCCTTATTAAAAAGTTCTGACGGTTTATAGACAGCCAAAGGTGAACATGACTTATTTCCTACAGATAATGTGTTTATTTTGACTAATCTGCTATACCCCCATATCGTGATGCTCCCTCCACCAGGTTCCTCAATCCCCAATCCCAAACTTACAACGGATTATCGGAGTTGGGGAAAAATCCTGCACAAACTTCTGCCATTCTTAGTCCGGAAGGCCAACATAGGATGTTAACAGAGAACGTACACAGCAGTGCTAAGCTGGACCAACACTAGCTGGGAGGTGCCCATTTCTTCACACTTTAGGCTTTCTTACAAAAAAGGTCCCCCTATCAACAAGCTATTGTGTAAAACATGTAAACTATCGTTTGCAACATATCCCAATTAAAGCAGACCTTCACAGCAAAATGCCTCCCCCTTGTTAATGTGCATCACAGGGCCAGGGGGCCTATTGCAAAAAATCTGCAGAAGACAACCACCTCCCGAAGACAGAGGAAGATGACAGCGCAGAATCCAGTGTGTAGCAGCGGAGTGGCTGATCATAACAAAAAAGAACACTGGATTTGATGGGTGTACAAGTATATTATTTAAAGATAACCAAAGAAAAAAAAGAAAAAAGGAAGGAGGGGGATTTAAAAAGAAAAATTAACGTGGCTTGAAGTTCATCTTTAAGAGGTGGTAATGGGACTAATGCCCCGTACACACGGTCAGATTTTCCGACAGAAAATGTGTGATAGGACCCTGTTGTCGGAAATTCCGACCGTGTGTGGGCTCCATCACAGATTTTCCATCGGAATTTCCGACACACAAAGTTTGAGAGCTTGCTACAAAATTTTCCGACAACAAAATCCGTTGTCGGAAATTCTGATCGTGTGTACACAAATCTGACGCACAAAGTGCCACGCATGCTCAGAATAAATTAAGAGACGAAAGCTATTGGCTACTGCCCCGTTTATAGGCCCTGACGTATGTGTTTTACGTCACCGCGTTCAGAGCGATCGGATTTGTGTGTATGCACACAACTTTGTGTGACCGTGTGTATGCAGGACAAGTTTGAACCAACATCCGTCGGAAAAAATCCATGGATTTGGTTGTCGGAATGTCCAATCAATGTCCGACCGTGTGTACAGGGCATTACAGTCATAACCTATTCAAAATGATTGTATCAAGAGAGTCATTTTAAGTTTTCCTTGATAGAATTACTAATAAAAGTTAAAATCAAAATACGAGAATTACCTTGTACAAACAAGTTCTTAAATTCCTGTTTAAACTGTGATATTTGACACGAATGTATGACCAAACCTATTAGCGACCCATCTGTTCCACGCTGGTCCCATCTGCTAGTGAGAACTTTAAAGGGTAAGCCCACCCAAAAACAAACTATGGGCCACTGACACCAATTCCTATAAAAACACTCCTATTTATAGATGCCCAACCTCAACAGCTGCACGTTGCTAAATCGGCTTTATGCCAAACAGGGTCACCACGTCCTGCCTGGACTCCCACATTATCCCTACCAAGCCAAGCTAGGTATTTGGAAAGTAGTGGGAAGCAGAAAATTCCATTCGCCATTTTTTTTTTTTTTTTGTAGGTAAATAACATAAAATCAGTCTTAAGTGATGTTTCCTTTAAGGCTTCTGGAGGTAATCATAGCTTAAAAACACTAGTTAGAACGAATGTGTAATTATCTCATGATCATGTTACCTTCAGCAAAAACAAGCAATGTGGTGTAGCTACCTAAAGAAAACCAAATATAAAAGTAATAAAACAATTCATTCTCTGCAGCCGAGGTGTATAGTAGGTGGGCGGACAGTGTTGTATGCAGAGAAATAGGAAGTGTATACAATTTACCAGAATGTATAGAAGACAAGGACAAAAGCAGGAAGCCCATACAATTACTTAATCACTCAGCTTCAAGATCCTTAATGGTGCCATTGTTTGCACACAAGCAGGTTCTGTTTAGCTATAGACTACGTCGTTCTACCTCCCCCATTACCAGCCACCATCTCCCCTGCCGAGATCTCCTATTCCTTCTAAACATCAACAGACTCTTCTCCTTTACTTTTAAAAATGAGCCTGTCCTCCCCAAGGTAGCTGCAGTTAATCAAAAGTGTCTTTCATCCCACAACTACCAACCTCTGACAAGTATGGACTGTGGCCCTAAGAGGGGAAAGAAAGGGGAGTGCTGTGTGAGTGGAGATGAATTATGGAGGCTCTCTTGGGGTCATGAAGCTTAATACAAACACAAGGCCTTCCACAATCACCTGTTAGGTAACCAGCAGCCAAGTCGCTAGACCACCTTAAAGGCTGATAACGAGGTGTGAAGGCACACATGCTATGTGCAAGAAAGCAATCAGTGAAAAACCATCAGGATTTACACTTATCTGAGTAGAACATTTACATTAGTATAGGCTAGATGAAAGCTTATTCGTTATCCTTTATCCTAGGTTCACATATATATGCAATCTCAGATATAGCTTGCAATTCGCACCCGCACCGCAGGTGCCGATCACATGCATGGTCTGTGCAGTGCGGGTTCAGCCATACAGTTGTATGGCTGAACTCGCATTGGATTCACACGAAAAAAGTGCAGGGACTTTTTTTTCCCCTGTACTATAATTGGATCGCATGGGCATTCTCACCCATGCGATCTGATTCATGTGAGAGTTTACAGTTCGCACTGTGAACCGATCTGGGGGTGTCATTAACAATGTATTGACACCCACAGCAGTTCGCAGAGGGCAATGTGAACTGCCTGCAGGAGCGATGCGACGCAATTTTGGAAATTTTGGTGCTTGCAATCTTACTTAAAAAACACACTGCTAACAGTAATTAGTAAAATTTCCATTTGGCACACCTCTAGCAGACATGATACAGGAGATGATCAGAGACTGCAGACACGATACAAGAGATTGACGCAGCCTCGCCAGTGCATGTCAGATGCAGCCTCTCATCAGTGCCCCGATCAGAGTGGCAATCCTCCACTGTGTCATGGAGCTGGATTTGAATTGCCTGGGTCGCAGTAACTATGTCCCAGCATTGAGGATCAGTGTGCCATCTATCACAAGAGGCGGGACATTGTTACTGGGGCCCAGGCAATTCAGCTCCTTGACACAGGAAGATTGCCGCTCTGCAAGGTGAGCGGGAGGAAAGGAGGGAGAGGACCTTGAGCCGCCAGGACACCCAGCAATCAGCACCTTAGTGGCACTTTTTTCTTTTGGCAATATGCCGAAAACACCATTTCCAGCCGATGTTTCGGCCGCCGAAATTTAGAAATTCTTTTGAGCATTTTGACCCCTACTAAAGCTGGCCATACATGGTTACAGTTTTTTTTTGGTTCTGCCAGCAGGCTGAACCAAAAAGCCAGAGCCAATTTCCCCATCCACACATTGGAGGTGCAGAGGGAAATTCTTCCCGCTGGGTCATTGTATTCTGATAGCGGAACTCCCCTGCTGTCAGAACACACTGATCAGCGCTGCAGCCAATTGGCTGCAAGCACTGATTGAGCACAATTTTGCAGCAGGACAGTTTATGAAAACACGATCAATAGATCAACCCCTCATGAATGGAAATTCAATCACATATGGTCAACTTTAAGTTTAGAAAATATAACGAAAATTTTTGAAACACAATTCTACTAGTGTATAGCCAGCTCAAGCTATCTATATAATAGTCAACGTAAATGTACAAGTCTGCATTAAACAACCCTGTAAATCTGATCTTATGAAGGAGAGGGGGTATTACTACTGAATGGCCAGGAAAACTCATCCCAGCCAATGGCTCCTTCCCACAAGCAGGTTCCAGGGCATCGGCAATACTCGCCAGAGTGTTTATATTTAAGTCAATGCGAAATAAAATGGGAACAGGCCGAGGAGTTCCCTGACACCAGACCCCAAAGGGACTGGGCAACTTATTCCCATGCCTACGAGTTGCTTTAGAGGAGGTACAAATGGGTAGATATCTGAACTAATGCCTGCCTAGAAAATATCTTCACCCTCAATCTCCCCGGAATCAACCAACTTGCATCTTGGCCAATAGGGAAACCATCACAAGTGCAGCCAGTTACTTCCTATCCTTTTCTGCAATAATTCCACCTGCAATAAGTACTGCAGACATTGCCAAATACGTGTCTGACTGGCACATTGTGGGTAAATTTTGACTATGCATGGCCACCCACTGACTTACTGAAGTTTGAAGATTGCAGTTGGAAGATCTGACCATCTAATGGTTGATGCTTAACCCTGCAGGCCTGTAGAGATAAATAATGCTATGCAAACTCCCCCTGTAACCTGCCTTATCTTGTGTGAATAGCAGCAGTTGGTCTGGAAAATCTATCCTAGCTGACGGATTTTTCCCTGGAGATTGATTAGTCAAAGGTGACTGTCCAGAATGCATACTACCAATATACATGCAATTGTCAACCAATTTTGTGGCAGTCATCTCCTGCCTATAGCAACTTCTACACTTACCACCAAAATTCAATATGCAAGATGTCATGGTAACCAGTAAGACAACCTCTCGCACTGTAACACCTATAAGTGAAATCTGACAGATCCGTAAAAGTTGGATGGTTTCAGGGGTTCCACAATAATACCAAAGATATGATGGGCACTCTGTACGGTTTTCTTGCATAATTCTAATTACAGGACAGGCAGTATTTGGTTATTATGCAAAATTACTCAACTTATAGCACACTGTATCATCTGCCTTTGGAGAAAGCAAGGAGTAACAAGTCAATGGATGCTATAGAAACACTGCAAGGTTTCAGCATGGTGAGATGACAGATAAGGTGATCAATAAGTCATGAATGACTTGTGTAGTCATGTGAGATAACTGCGCCAAATAACAGAAGTGGAACAAGCTCTATTGTATGCTATGATCAACCTGAAAGAATTGGATATATACCACGAATATACAAAAGCCAAAAAAAAAAAAAAACCCACAGGAAACCTTTTAAGCATCCTTAGACAATTATAATTTCTGCACCTTTCTGATAAGGGGTAGGTAAGGGGGATCCACTAGCTTGGATAGAATGTCACTGACCCTTTGAATATTGCTCTGCATACTTTGGTGCAAGAAGGCATCTGATGAGTATATGGATATACACAATGAAGTAGTGCAAAACAAACAAACATACAGTATATGCTCAGTTACTAGGGTTGCACTGACACCGTTTTTTTTTTTTTTCTTTTTAACGGAGAGTAGGAGTACCGATACTTAAGGTCAAGTACTTGCCAATACAAAGTACTCATAGTTTGCAATGTAATTTGCGTCAATACAAAAAAAATTGGCGCAAATTGCACTGCAAATAAGTGCGTGTGTATAAAAGGGATTAAAGTGCCATCTAGTCAGTTTAAACAAAGTTAAAACTCAGAGTACATATCTGGTAGAAAATCAGGGCCGCTGGAGGTGCTCAGAGGGCTGGAGAAGTTTCGGGACCCTGTGGGTATAGGGTGGAAGTGATATCAGCTTGGGCGCGGACCGCCTCTACATCTCCTCCAGCGGCCCCGATTTCCTACCAGATATGTACTGTGAGTTCTAAACTGCCCACTAGATGGCGATGTAATCTTCACTCACACACACACCAGTGGAGGAAATCGGATGAGATTAGGACAGGAATTGTACCCCATTCCTGTTGGAATCACATGCGATTTATTGTAATGCAATTTGCACCCATTCATTTTGTATTGGCGTAAATCGCACCGCAAAGTAGCAGTTTTGGTATTAGGAGCATTTGGACGTACACCATTACTCACTCAAAAGCCTGGTATCAACATCTGTGCATCCCTACCAGTTACACTAAAGAAAAACAACACCTTTAAAAGCTGCAATAAGGACACATTCTTGCAGCAGTTAAGAGGTCCTCAGGGCCTTTCATTTTGGGCTTGAAGGGCACAACCATGACTACATTTGGGATTTTTTTGATTAAAGATCTGCCTGTTCCTGAATCATTGTTCCAATGACACCTGCCAACCTGACTCAGCTGAAAAACGGTAATGCTGCAGTGAAAAGGTTACTTTCCGTGGCTTCACAGAAGAAGCATGGACCAGCTGTCTGCTAGAGAGGTCAGAAATCTGTCACTCAGAATCACTAATTAACCCTTACGTGTCTCGATCATCACAGGTGATGCATACATTTCAGGGGTACCTGGAATAGAGTGCTCTAGTGATCTTGCTAATCCAGTGGTTTCAGTAGATATCAATCTGAAACAAGTATTAAGATTTTTCGAGGTCAAAGTCTCCATTAATGAAGCCAGAGATGTCGAAAACAACTACTGTAGTATTTTCAGGGAGGTCGGCAATGGCAACATCCGTATTGCTCTTTATACAAGTTTCTGTTAAGAGCAACAAGGCATTTCCCCTGATCCATTTCAGCGTATGCGTTTTCTCATCTATAGGCTACAGAAATAGGTAAATAGTGTAGGCAACAATTATTGTTTTGAAAGAAAATCTAATTTGACTTGAATGTATATGCAATGTTTTGCTTCTTCTGACATGTCTTCGCCCCGTGCTGAACTGCAACACTACTTAATGGCAGTAAAGAGCTTGTCGAGGGGTGTGATGAGAAAACAGAGTTAGCGAGGGGCACAAACACCCTGATTTGCATCACACTAGCCTGGGGTGAAGCTATTCACTTTCGTTGAGAGGTGGGATGTGTTGTATTGTGTTAGAAATAAAAAAAAAAGCGTGAAATCTTGTGACGGGATGTCTGTTTTTGAATGGAGTAATCCCAAGAGTTCCAACTCACAATAGTTAATGCAATGTACATATTTTTCAAAGCTCTTGCAACCAAGAAGACCCACAATGCAAAGCTCCACAGGAAGGGTTCAATAAAGACAGGACCCTGCAGGGCCATTAAGTATTATAATAGAGAAGAGAGAGAACACTGCTTGTGTGAATTAACCCGATTGTTTAACTGGAGGAAAGTCAATTTTGGGCATAATTGCAACGTAATTCCCCTATTACAGCTGCAGCCTCAGCTCAGGCTACGTCAGCCGATTTCAGAAGCTACAGTTAAGCTTATTGCGGAGGATGGAACAGACGAGAGTAAAATGTACAGCGCACAAATGGAGGGTGCCAAATGCACTATTAGAAAGAACTTGGCATCCCACTCACCACCTCCTCCTTAGCCTGTAAAAGGGAATGTCCTTTGGTGCCAGCACGTCCCCCATTATGGTATATATGTCCAGCCTGCCTATATTGGCTATCTCCGGCTCAAATCCCAAGTCATAGAATAGGATAGGCAGTTTATGAAAACTTTTATAACTACCTTCACTTTACTGCTGTGTTAGGTATCTAAATATGACTAATCTAAAAGGCTCCGGATTTAGACCTAGTGCATTCAGTAATCAGCACTCAGGAAGAGCTGGTCTGACACATGCCCCCTTGTCTTCCTCTGCAGTACAAGTCTGTGCAATGGCAGCACAGAGCACTGGAGCTAGAGACCAGGAAGATGCATTTTTCATATGTACTTTAAAGTAGAATTCCAGCTTTCATTATGAAAAAATATGTTTGGGCCAAGAAAAAAAAATTTCCATCACATTTCTATGCCACCATTATGTGTGCTGTATCATACTGCTGTAGCGTTATCTACATACAGCATGTGAAAAGGTGTTCCAGCTGCAGTATAGGCGACTTCCCATCTGCTGCACAAATACAATGAGTTGGTATAAAAACTTCTCTGCCATTCAAAAGAACCCTTGAATTGTTATCAATGAATCCTCTGATGGCGGACATTGAAATCGAGACATCATTCATTCACAGAAAACCCCATACCACCCCCCCCCCCCACCCCTTTAATTCACTGATAAAAATACAAGGATTCTCCTGAATGGTGGAGAAGCAATCAGGTTGACTCAATTTTGTTCCGGTAGCCAATGCAAAGTCATCCATACCGCCGCAGAAAAAAGAGCGTTGTATACTGTATGTAGCAAATGGGACAATGGTATGATCTAGTGCCCACATCAGTGTATGATAGAAATAGATTGTAGAGGCCAGCTTGGCCCAAATGCACCATTTAAAGTCAAATGAAAGCTGGAATTTAACTTGAAGATTTTTCCAATTGCATATGGGGTACAGGACTATAAAGAATAAAAGTTTAATATTAAAAATTCTGATTGGAATGCACCACGGCCAGTGCTCATTATCAATACAGTCTAAAACCTAATATGCAATATTTTTTATCCCCAAATCTAGAGCAGGGGAAAAGGGGAAAAGGGGAAAAGGGGAAAAGGGGAAAAGGGGAAAAAGTTCTCCAGCTGGCAGGTCTATAGGGTATAGCAAAAAATATGGACCATTAACCAACATCTTCTACTTCTATCAGGTGTTACAAATTACACAAGATATCCCATAGGACTTCTAAAGTTCAGTGATCTCAAGTCATGATTAAGGTGGTATGTAAAATAAAAATACATTGAGGTTTCTTTTTTATACCATGTGGTCATATTAACAAATGCTGCCAAAAGTCATTAACTGGTCTTTTATGCTTCCACTGAGGATGGAGCAAACACCAGAAAAACTGAAAAAAAAAAAATTCTGGCAGGGTAAAAAGGTGAACTCTCAGAAAAGAGTGTCAGGCTATATATATCACGCCACGGCGAGGGACATCCACACAAACATTGGAGCTGGATTCGTTCTGCGTCGCTGTGTCACAGTGTATGAACTTCTCTCTCTTGAAGATGGAACGGCAACGCTCTGCAGGCCTTGTGAGCACTGCAGAGAGGGAGCTGATGGGGCATTTGATCAAGTGGTTTTGCACTTCAGCCAGTCACTTCGGCACGCCTGAATTCCTGATGCATTGCTCCCTCTCCACAAGCCATCCCCATTTATTCTTAACTCTCCCTGCACATCCGAGATTTATGGCTTACAGGGGAGACCGAAAAGAGTGGAAAACACGCATTTACTCAAGTGGCAAAGATACGTAAAATAAGCCATCATTACATGAATAGCTTATAGCTAGCAAAATAGGCTGACCACGAGCTTCCTAATATTAGCAAACAATCAAACCATTAGGAGCAACGCTTGCAATGAAATGGACATGTCAAAATCAGGTGATGAAGAGGTGGTTTTAGGCGTTTGTCACAAAGTTTATCTCCTGAGTCTTGACTAGCACTTAAGCCTAGTACACACGTCCGAAATATCGGCTGGTTCAACAGAAACCGGCCAACATTCAGCTTGTGTGTAGACCAGCCTGTCCGACAGAACCTGGCCATAAATGTGTATGGGCATACTGGAAAACCAGCATCCGATCAGTGCTGGCAACCATTGGCTGTTCTGGAGGGGGGGGGCGGGGGGGGGGGAGCAGTACCCCTGTAAAAACACAATAGCTCAGAGGGGAGATCAGATAGTACAGCGAGCTCCTCTGGAGTGTGTACCAGGCTTTAGCAGAGTCAAAATACCCTGGTTCACATCTGAGCGATGTGAAGTACTTTTCTAGAAGCACATCATGGCTCGACATAAGGATTCCCATTGTATCCTATGGTGCTGTGCACACTTGAGCATTGTGTCACATGAAGCCATTTGCTCAAAAGCTTGAAAAAGTAAATGAGCTGTTTTGGGGCAGAGTTGCATATCTTTTGATCCCTATAGACTTCAATGAGTGTGCCTAAAACCATGTAAACTGTGCCTTTTTTGTGCAATTTCTTGCCTAGTAACTAGCTTCCTATTCGTAAAACAAAAAAGGATCAAGGCTAAAAAACACCTATGAAAAATGCTTGTTCAATTTCACAAAAAAAACAAAACAAACACACACACACACACACACACACCCCCAACAACACACCCTACCCCACCTTAAAAGGATAAAGGAAAGAAATATGAACCTAGCCTATAAAAAGATTGTACATACAGCACACCCATAAGCACTTACATAGTGTCAACCATTCCCACAAAAAAAACCCCTGAAAAAAAACTTTATTGTAAGGAGGAAAGCACAGCGGCCATTTTGCAGGGTGGGACAGTTCGCTGCATGGGGAATGGACTTGCAGAAAATGGGGGAATATTGCCAGTTCAGTTCACATGGGAAAAACTGGCAAAGAGGAGAACAAGCAGCTCTCGAAAGATATGCCCACGTAGGGTTGCCCTAGCTGACCCATCCTAAAAATGGTTTTGCCCATAATAATCAGTTATATTTTACATTGAACACGCTGTGAAAGTAACAGGAGTATCTTTCTAAACAAAGGGCCAGTTTACTGTCCTTCAGACTTTGGTTGGGGCAGACTGTGGCCAATAGGAATAGAAAATGCCCCAATGTCAGTGGGAATAATGCCTCAAGGCTTGGTAGCCAATTAGAGTGTCAGTGGGAGGAAAAGTGCCCCAAGGAACAGATAAAGGCAAATAAAGGGCCCTCTTTAGACTGTGGACCTCAGTTTGGGCACCACTGCTATGAAGCACAACACATACAAAGAACATAGAACGATTCTCACAAATTCTACAGCATCTGTACAAAACATTTGGCCTCACACCTAAAAAAGGACCTGCACTAAAAAACCCGCCTTGTCCACATGAGTCTTAATTCTCCAGTCTGTTTACAGGGTTTTGTGGGGGGGGGGGGGGGGGGGGGACACACACCACACACACACACACACACGAATGGTTGCTATGAGCAACAGACATGCATGCACAAGGTTAACTGCATATATCCAAGCTGTAGCAATTACATTCATGTCACAGGACGCACAGCTTCTGGCTACTGTACAGCAGGGGAAATGAAAAGGAGCTGGTTTTGTTTGAAATAATATTACAGGAGACCTTTACACTGCACACCTTTCCCCACGAGCCTGGCAGAAAATGCAGACACCTTTGTAAGCCACGGTAACACAAAAGCCTTGTCTATTACAATGCAGCCAAGGTCTATGTGGGCAAAGTCCCAGTTTGCACAGCACAGAATGGTATAAAAGCAAAAAACACTGGAGGTCAGTGCCTACAGCTCTCAGGAAAAAAAGCTAATTAACCTGATTTAAGAATGAATAATGTTTTATTTGCAATGGTGTCACCAACTGCATTGTCTGGGCACCCAGGTGACTTCACCGCCATACCGTGTTCAAGAAGCCTAGAAGCTAAGAGAGGACATGGGAATCATCAGGTAGCATTCCAGAGGCAGCCATTTGAAAATTGATAAAATAGGCTTCATCTATTTCTGGAGCCGCGGGTGAAATAACCTCAAACGCTCAAGTATATATATCATACATACACACACTTATCGAACAAATATTAAGAAAAACACACTTTCAATGGCATATTTAGGCTCTTCCCACTGCTTCCCAATTGCCCATATGCATCAGTACAGTGCATCAGCTGGCTCTACTGTTCCATTTAGTGACTGAGCTGTCACTGTTTTCAGCCAGGAGTTGGTGAGCGGTGCTCCCCGATCATGTGAATGCTTGAACGACCAACCACAGTGGCCACACGATCAAGATTGTTTAACTCGACCTCCTGTCTTAGTACCCCTTAAAAAAAGGCAGGTGGCTGCACTAAGGGGTTAAAGCAGAGTTCCAGTGGTTTTTGTATTCATTAAGGCTTGGTTTACACCTATGCAGGTTGCAGTTTGCATATTCCAGGTGCATTTTTCAATACATGTTTTTGATCCACTGAAATCTATGGAACCAAAAACCAGGAAAAAGAAGTCCCTGGCCCTTTCCATAAAATGCACAGATGTGAATAAGACCCATAGCAAACCATGTTAAATGGACTGTCCTGCTTATATGCAAAACTGAAGACGCACAAAAAAAAAAAAAAAAAAAAAAAAAAAAAAATGCATAGGTGAACCAGGCCTAAAAGTCAGCAGCAACAAAAACTGTAGCTGCTGACTTTTAATAAACAGACGCTATCCATGATCAAGTGATGCGGCCGCTCGAAGCTTCGGTTCTCTCCCTCGCCTCTCCCCAGCATCACAAGCGTGGGCACCCGCGGGTGACAGCTTGCAGCTTCACAGCTGACTGGCCGGGCAATCTTCTGGGGGGGGGGGGGGGGGGGGGGGAACTTAGATCTCTGGTCTCTTAGATTGACATCTGAGCGTGAGGACTGTAAAAGCGGCAACTTGTACTCTCCCTCAGAAACCCATGTGACAGAGTGAGAACACGGGAGCACGACTCGAAAACCAGGACAGAGAGCAGATTATCCTATAATAGGAAGTGCCTGCACAAGGACCTTAATGGCAGGACCCTCACGAATGCTGCACATTATTAAAAATGAAATTATATTAAATATATAAAAAAGTGTACATGAGATTTTTGTGATTGGGGTTTCATTACTTTAATTGCAGTTAGCAGAGTAAAAAAGCGTAATCTGATTGCCCTAGTTTATTTCACATTGCATTGCCTTATTGAACGCTTTCATATCAATGCACCCATAATCAACCTAATTAACGTGCTGGCGTGTTTCAAGTGCACCAATCCAGCTATTCGCTAAAATGTTCTAATATGTAATCCCAGGATCTTATATGCTGTTCCTTGTGTAGATAAATTCCAGCCATACCAAAGTCCACCATAAATCAGTCACAGCAGTATGGCTGGAGTATGCAGTCACTAATATCTAAAGGATTTAGAAAAGCTTTGGCAGTCTCACAGTGAAATACCGGTAGATAAGACTTGTAACAGAGTCCTCCTTGTGACCTTGGTAGTAAATGCCGCCTCCAGTCCAGAGCCTCAGGTATTTGTAAATGACTCTAGGAAAGGAGCCCTTACTAAGCTATAGCTTCACTTTGCTGCAACAGTGACTTCACAGACAGTTACACTGACACAATTACAGGCAAACAGCTCTGTCTTTGTAGCTTCTCCTCCGGAAGAGCTGTGTGGACATAAAAACAGATAACATAGCTGATAAATGGCTCCATTTATGCATTGATGTTTTCCCCTATATACCGGAGTGGAGGAAGAAAAAAAAAAAAAAAAAAAAAAAAGGAAGAGCTTAGGCTACTTCCATTGAGGCGCTTTACAGGCGTTTTAGCGCTAAAAATAGCGATTGCGGGACGTAAAAAAAGTCCTGCAAACTGCATCTTTGGGGCGCTTTAGAAGCGGTGTATTCACTGCTCCTAAAGCACCCCTGCCCATTGATATCAATGGGAAGCGCCTGCAAAACGCTTCAGCAGCGCCGCTACGCGGGCACCATTAACCCCTTCGACCGCTAGCGGGGGTTAAAAGCTCCCTGCTAGCAGCTGAAAAGCGCCCCTAAAAATAGCGGCGCTTTACCGCCGACGCCCCCACTGCCTCAGTGTGAAAGAGCCCTTAAAGTGAACCTATTTTTAAAGAGTCACTTTTACATTACAGCTCAACTGTAAAGGAGGCATGGATAAACATAGCTTTGTGTTGGTTACTCCTGACAGTTTGTATATCACTACAGGATGTACAGACCAACAGGAGGAACAAACTTGCCTGCCAACAGCAGCAATCTTCCTACTGGTCAAATTTTCAAAGTTAGGCAGGAACCAATGTTGCAGCAGGATTTTTTGTAGTATTCCTTCTCTTGGGTAGAGTGACTGCAACTTTGCTTGACTGCTGAGGTGCATAGGCTTAAAGCCATAAACCAACCAAAAAGCCTTGCCCAGTAAACACCACAAGACAGGTCAAGTTTGAAAGGGCAAGGCCACGGCTTTATTTATTTAATTTCCAACATAAACATTTTTTTTTTTTAACCAGTGCCAATCACAGTACTATGAGCACTCTTGAACCTTCATTTGACCTAAAAGGCCTGTCGTTACCATGAGTTCTGGACAGCCAGACTGATTGAATTTCACTCAAGGGCAAAGCCCATTACAAAGAAACACTTAAAGCTGGCAAGGAAGCACTTGAAGCTGTGACAACCAACCTGAAAAGAAAGAATGGGATGGGCAGGCAACTTCTTACTTGCTCTTCAGCTTCAACCCCCTCACCCTGTGTCAAAACAGCTAATCTTAGGACACTCACATTCATACTCTGGCTCTGTTACCGGGCGTGGACAATTCTTCCTGCAGTCAATGCTCCCATTCCCTATGGAATCCAAGAGGCCTTCATTCAAAGTGGCTACCTGTGCACACCAATTAGAAGGCAGCAATGAACAGCCCCCACTACCTCCTCCTGGTAAGAGATCTGTCCAATGGCCTAGAGTAGTTGAATTGGATGTTCCAGTCAGCAACTGGAGAGATCAAAAACTACAGAGCAGGTTAGTGACATGGGGGCTAGTGTTGGAGGCCACCTGGGCAAGGGGATCCTTTTTAGTCATGGAATTCTACTCTAGCACAACTACTGGATTCCAAGAGCATTCTTATGTGAATACAAAATGTAAAAAAGTTGAAGAAATACGATCAGAAAATATTTTTAAAGTGTGGACGGGGAAGAAGATTTTTTTCAGTCAGCAGCCCCACATCAACTCAGTTTCTGTACAGGTGTGGGTATTTCTACATATTGTTGGGATCATCTTCAACTTTCACAAAATGCATGGAATGCTATCTTTGTTGGTGTGAACACCGGGGCTCCTTTAATGCACTATGGAGGCTTTTCAACTGTCAAACAGACCTAAGCATGGTAATTTCCGATGACAGGACCAGAAATAGTGCATCTGGCTGACAGGGATGACCTTTGGCAATGTAGTCAGCACTTCCAAGCTTGCTCAGAGAGCTGACAGGGGAAGCGGGCTCTGTTTTCTATCTTTACTCTCTGTATCTGTGCCAGTCGCCAGCCTGCACTTTAGCTTTGCTGTTTTGGGAAAACTTAATGGACCCAGAAGCAGACAGACAATCTTGAAAATGACATTCTGAAATCTTTGCAACTGTTAATTGTTGTAGTTAATAAACTGTGCAACCCTGACACTAAAGTCTAGCTGTAAGCTCAAAAACAAAAAAACAGCCCCAATGCCTTTCGCTTGTTTCCTATGAATTCCAAAAGTTGCCAACATTGCCCAACTCATGTGTCTCAAGGGCCTGCTCCACCCCTTGCAGGGCAAGGGAGCTCCAGTCAAGAGAAAGTTCATCTGCTTTTTAATGCAACATGCTTATGAACACACAGATTTCCAAACAGAATGTCAATCTCTTCAGCCGCCCACAATCAGATTTACAGTATTCAACCAATAGAAACAATGCAAGCTATAAAATTGGCAAGTGCAATAAAAAGGTCACATAGACAAAAGATATTCACATTCACTTGCAAAAACCTTGTCTAAAAGTTTCTGTGGTAGACGTGAATAATTTTATTTTTTGGGGGGGGGGGGGGGGGGGGAATATAATATAAAAAAGCATGAGGCAAAAAACGAAATGTTGGCTTGGTAGGGATTTAAAAAAATAAATTAAATAAATAGGAGAAGTCCGTTTGCGGCAATACACAACCACTTTGTGTTCCATCTTCGCTCTATGACCAGTTAGTATGGAAGACTGCAGAATTGTCCATAGTGCTCGATCATGGGTACCAACAGTTATTTCTGATGCAGCTTTATTTAGTCTGCAATTGCATGTAAGTTATCAATTTTCATGTGAGCCCAAAGCAAATGTACCACTCAGCAGCCTTCCAGCTCCTGGGCAATCAAAGAATTGCCCAATAGCTCCCCAAGAGTAGGGATAGTTGCATCAGTGCATGACCTGAGAATTTACTGAAACTCAGCAAGAAATATGGTAGACCACATATAAAAGCAAAAAGGTCCTAGATACAATACCTTTTAAATATCTCCACCTTTAGCTTTGCAGTTATACAAAGCTAGGAAGACATCCTAAAAAGAGTTCGAATTTCCACTCTTTGATGTCAACCATTCTCTAAGTACTACATAAACAGATTCTTTTCCCAACACCCTTTAGCCCAGATTTGTCAAGCTTCAAGTAGCATTTAATGCATCTTGAAGTGTACTGAAGGAATGACCCATCAGTCAATATTCTGGTATAGCATTTTAGAATGCTATCATACTATTTAGAAAACCTTAAATTGCCAAGGGAGCCTGGTGAATCAGGGAGGGCCTGTGAGTAGAAAACACCCAACACGTTTCCCTTCCAGTTATAGCAAACTAAGCATTTACTACGATTCCTAACTCCATGGCCGTTTTGAATTAGTTGCCGTTTAAGATATCAGTTTTGGAAGTCTGACACAAAAGTCTCTCTGTATGAAGAGTATGAAAACTCAAGCTTCAAGAAGGCTCTACCCCTCGTGGATTTCGAGGCTCATGTTTCCTCTGGATTGGACCTTTAAGAAATTGTCAGCAGACAGGTTTGAACAAACCTTTTATTTCCCCGATTACTAGCTTTGTGAGAAGTTTACTCAACAGAGGATTACATTCCTTGTAAATAACAGCACTCCCGCTGAAAACCATGACCTTAAATCCATGTAATGGACTACCAGAGGTGAAAGGTCTGCTCTACAGTACATGACAATAAAAGCAGAAGCAACTGTGTAGGGGATGAATGAGAGATCAGTCACCGCGGCTCACCTTCAAGCTGGACTGTCTCTACGTGACTATTCCTAAATTAACAACAAGACCACCTCTAAATAGCTCCCGGAAGGATGACTGATTCACTATCTGTCTATTCAGAGGATCTGGGCTACAGGCCCATTAACAGATAAGGAGACAGCCAATAAAAACAGAGGTCCCAAAAGGTTAAAAAGAAGCTGGAAGTGACAGATTACTAAAATTAAAAAAAAAAAAAAAAAAAAAACACAAACACAAACACACACACACAAACACACACAAACACACACACACACAAACACACACAAACACACACACACACAAACACACACACACACAAACACACACACACACAAACACACACACACAAACACACACACACAAACACACACACACAAACACACACACACAAACACACACAAACACACACACACACAAACACACACACACGAGCGGCCAAATCTCAGCATATCTTTCTAAAGTGGCTTTGAAGGGGTTAATTACAGGACACTTCAGTGGGCGCTTCTGAAAAAATGTGCAGCCAAATGGCACCTTTTCTTCAATAAAAGAGGGAGCCGTCTCTGAAATGTATTTTTAGCCAGCTATATAAACAGACAGATTGGGGCAGGACGTCACAAAAAAAAAAAAAAAAACCTGCACACACGAAAAATTTTGAATCCTATGGGGCCCAGGGAATCAAAGGTCCCAGAACAGTCTGGCTACACACAATTTAAATAAAGTGGGGCAAAATGAATGTATATCAATTTCAGAACATCTACACAAGACAAAATGTAAACCCTATTCTATAGATCAATGGAAGGACTGCTTTGATTTGGAGAATACAATGGCGACATCGGGACCATTTAATGGTTTTGCTACATCACAGTTACAGCTCTCCATGTTAGCTTCAGCGGAAGAGCGACCTGTCTCTGCAATGTATTTTTGCGCCAGCCAAGCGATAGACAGAGATTGCAGGATTCACAAAACCTGGAAATCAGAGCAACTAAGCACTTACTGTACGTAGATAGTATGTATACACACACACACTATATATATATATATATTTTATATTCAAAATAACTCCCACACAGCCATTAAAGTCTAAACCGCTGGCAACAAAAATGAGTACATCCCTAAGTGAAAATGTCCAAATTGGCCCAATTAGCCGTTTTTCCTCCCCGATGTCATGTGACTCGTTAGTGTGACAAGGTCTGAGGTGTGAATGGGAAGCAGGTGTGTTAAATTTGGCGTTATCGCTCTCACTCTCTCAAACCGGTCACTGGAAGTGCAATATGGCACCTCATGGCAAAGAACTGGGGAAAAAAAGAATTGTTGCTCCACATAAAGATGGCCTAGACTATAAGAAGATTGCCAAGACCCTGAAACTGAGCTGCAGCACGGTGGCCAAGACCATACAGCGGTCAGGAGAGGTTCCACTCAGAACAGGTGCTGCAGAGGATGAAAGGGGGGGGGGGGCAGCCTGTCAGTGCTCAGACCATACACTGAATCAAATTGGTCTGCATGGCTATCTTCCCAGAAGGAAGCCTCTTCTAAAGATGATGCACAAGAAAGCCCGCAGATGGTGTCAAGCGTGTGTGGCGGCAACCAGGTGAGGAGTACAAAGATAAGGGAGTCTTGCCTACAGTCAAGCATGGTGATGGAAGTGTCATGGTCTGGGGCAGCATGAGTACAGCCGGGACTGGGGAGCTACAGTTCATTGAGGGAACCATGAATGCCAACATGTACTGTGACATACTGAAACAGAGCATGATCACCTCCCATTGGAGACTGAGCCGCAGGGCAGTATTCCAACCTAACGACTCCAAACACACCTCCAAAACCACTGCATTGCTAAAGAAGCTGAGGGTAAAGGTGATGGACTGGCCAAGCAGGTCTTCAGACCTAAACCCTATTGAGCATCTGTGGGGCATCCTCAAATGGAAGGCGGAGGAGCGCAAGGTCTCCAACATCCACCAGCTCCGTGATGTCATCATGGAGGAGTGGAAGAGGACTCCAGTGGCAACCTGTCAAGCTCTGGTGAACTCCATGCCCAGCTGGAAAATAATGGTGGCCACACAAAATATTGACACTTTGGGCCCAATTTGGACATTATCACTTAGGGGTGTACTCACTTTTGTTGCCAGCGGTTTAGACATTAACGGCCAAGTTGAGTTATTTTGAGGGGACAGCAAATTTAGGCCTCATGTACACTGCTGCTGGTAATCGGACATTTAGAAGCAGTTGGGCATTTTTTTCAACTGCTCCTGAACCCTCCTCTATGTTATCTTATCAGTACATGTACACAGGGTCATTTACAGTCCTTTCTAGGCAGTTGAGTTTAGAGGCTTTTTTTGGAACACAAAAAAAACAGGTTCAGAAGCTGAGTTTAGAGGCATTTTAAGCGGCAAACGCTTCTTAACGTGGCTAAACGAGACAACGCACGTTTAGCCGCATTTTGTTTACAGGCGTAAAAAAAAACAAAAAAAAAAAAAAAAAAAACACACACACACACACACACACACACACACACACACACAACACACAACACACAACACACACGCTTCTAAACGCAAACGCAGCATGTAAACGTGGAAAAACTGACCTTTTAAATGTGGGTTACTGTCAAGTTAAATCGTTCAGGAGAGGTTGTAAAAACGTCCCGTGTACATGAAGCCTTACACTGTTATACAAACTGTACACTCACTACATTGTAGCAAAGTGTAACTTCTTCAGTGTTGTCACATGAAAAGATATAATAAAATATTTACAAAAATGTGAGGGTGTACTCACTTTTGTGAGAAATATAAATTACATATACACACCTGCACTTTAATAGCTTAGTCTGTAGGGTAAGGGTTGAGTTGGCCCACCCGGTTTAGGAGTGTGTCTATGGGAATGTTTGACCATTCTGCCAAAAGCGCAATTGTGAGGTCAGGCACTGATGTGGACAAGAAGGCATGGTTTGTAGTCTCTGCTCTAATTCATCCCCATTAGATTGAGGTCAGGACTCTGTGCAGGCCAGTCAAGTTCCTCCACCCCAAACTCACTCATCCATGTCTTTATGGATCTTGTTTTGTGCACTGGTCCAAATCATTTGGTGGAAGGGGGGGGGGGGGGTAAATTATGGTGTGGGGTTGTTTGTTTTTCAGGGATTGAGCTAGGCCTCTCAGTTCCAGTGAAGGGAACTCTTAAGGTGTCAGCATACCAAGACATTTTGGACAATTTCATTCTCCCAACTTTGTGGGAGCAGTTTGGGCAAGTTTAAGCTGGCCATACACTTATAGATTATATGCAGATTTTCTATGGTTAGATGGAAAAAGTGCACCAGATTCCTCCATGTATGCTAAACTGTGTGGATGGAGGAATCTCCCACTGGGCCAAGCTTCAGTAACTTGCTAGTCAGCCCCGTTGGCTCTCAACCTTAACAAAGCCTGCACCCAATCAGAATGTTCAGGTATTGTGATAGCCAGTGGGGCCGACTAGCAAGATATGGAAGCTTGGTCCAGTGGGAGATTCTTCCATCACACAGTTCAGCGTAGATGGAGGAATCTGTTCCACTTTTTCCATCTGACCATAGAAAATCTGCAGATAATCTATAGGTGGATGGCCAGTCTTAGGGCGGAGAGCGCACACACACTTACTATATATTATACACATCAAAAAGATGTAATTAAAGACAATATATACACTATATATCCCCATAGTGTTAATTAAGGGCAAAATATATCACAAAATATAAAATATATCACAATAGAGGTAATTATGGGCAAATTTATATGCCTTTTTCAATCTGAAGACTAAAACAATAAAAGTTACAGTCGCTGACCGCGACAGACATCTTAACACCTTCTAAAAATACTTTACCCAAGGATGTATTACTATTGATTATAACATGTTTAAAGAAATAAAAAAGCATAAATGCAATGTTTTGGGCAATAAAATGTCTGGGAAGAGTGATGGTTTGCCTTTCAATAAAGAGCAGAACAAGCAGAGACTTTTAAAGGAATGGCACCTGCTTTAGAGACATGAAGGACGCCATAATAAAAGGTGCTTAAAACTGAAACAGTTGTTAGCTTTGGAACACAATCTTTCTTGGCTAGAATTCCCCTTATCCCTAGACTGTTGGTTGCTCCTCATTAAAACTAAAATTCCAGTCAACATAAAAATAAAAAAACTATTACGAGCACTTACCTTAAAATTAGGTTTAGAGTGCCCCACCTCTGCAGTAAATTTTTAAAAAGTTCCCAGAATACATATCTTTTTCAAGAGGTCTTCTAGATGGTCATATGACATCCCATATCCTTCCTCTTCATCTAGTGGCAATGGATGGTCTCAGAAGTGTTCTCAGCATTATTGTACTGTGGGCCCAGGCTAAAAGTACTGTATATGATGTACCCTAGTAGGTGTGCACATGACAGATACCAGGAAATGGGATGAATAAAGTTGTCATTCAATCCAAAAGAGAACCAGTGCTGAGAGAGTAGAGGGTCAGGGGACAGGATATAAAAAAGAAAAAAAATTTAGGGGCATTGGGATTTTATACACGATGTTGGATAGGACTTACATTTTCACAAACGTACTTTTTCCCATATTCATAATGGCATTAAGCCTAGGTTCACACTGACGGCGGGATTGAAATCAGCTGAACTTGCACGATATCATACCCGCATGTCAGTCTGACTTCAGGGGAGATTTCAGACATCTGTGTGGGTTCCTGCATAGATGTCTATTGAAATCGCACCTGAAGTCACCAAAAGTAGTACAGAAACTACTTTTGGGAATCGGTGTGGCGTCGCACCAATGCGGGCGGTGCAGTTGCTGGCAATAGCTGCCTATTTGGCATGCCAAATCACATCAATGTGAACCTAGGCTTAATAGAGAATTGCAGTTTGGCCACTAGATGGAGCTCTCAGTGGCTTGATGCAATTACAGTCTATTTTTTTGACAATTGTTGAAATTAGAGATCACACAGGGAGTGCACTTTTTGCAACTCATTGATTTGAATTGAGAGAAGGGACAGTAAGGCACAGCCACTGTGTAGTGCAGGAAGCAGAATCTATCTATCTATATCTCTATATTTATTAAAAAAAATTAAAAAAAAGGAAAAAAAAAAAAATATGGCTTTCCTCAAGTACACAGAAAAATACAAAATTTGACATGGGGGGGGGGGACACCACACAAGTCCCTTTTTTCCCAAAATTATCACTTTTACATATTTAGCTAAAACACACCAATAAAGACCAATTTCCTTTATAATGAATTGCCTAATTTGGGTGAATGCACTTTTCATATCATCACTGCTGTTAAAACATCCAAATGAAATAACGAATTGCCTTGAGTCTATTTGTTCCCCTATATAGTAGACGGAGTGGGTAACATATTAAATTGCCAAACAATCACCAAAAATAGGTGGGCTTGGGTGGGCAACGGGCAACACTGCAGCTAATAAAAACTGGACCATACCCTGAAGCAATCCAGAATTCCTCTGTAAAACCAATTTCTGTAACAATTCATCGACATGGACGTCTATGTGCACGGATTATGCTTACAATATTTTCAATTACATACAAAGTTATTCATTATAATGGACCAAACTGTTAGCTTGTCAAGACTAATTGCTGTGTCTTTATGGACAGAGATATGTACAAGGAAAAGGCAGTAATTCTAGAGAGGGAACATATACATAGGTTTATAGAAAAAGAAAAAATGGGCAGCATCGGTCTTATCAGTAACCAGAATTTCCTAAAAACAGGCAGATAAATCCACATTTATACAAAGATATGCTGCTTTTTTAAAAAAAAAAAGGCGGGGGGGGATGGAATGCATATAGCAATCTGATACATTACACGCCACCGATTACACTGTCTAGGATGGGTTAACCACTTTGATGCCAGTATGCCGACATGATCTCCTCCTAGCGTCAAAGCACTGCTGAGTTTCCATGGCAACATCTTATAAAGTCTCTCTTGCTGGATAGCCCCAGAGACCATCGCGTTTCGCAATGACCAGCTTCTCTATACGAGCTTGATCAATAGGCTGTGTTCTCCTATTTCTCTAAAATCTTATGTAACTGGGTAGTGAGCACACGTTTGCTAGAATTCTACACATATTTTGTTTCAATAAAGAATACCGTGGCAGTGCAAACGGTATTCTGATGTCACATTCGATGTTACGGTATTACTTACACTAAAGAATGATAATACAGTTTTTACCGCAACATTACCACACAAATCCAGGCAAGGGTCTCAAAAATATATGAGAGAGAGAGAGCGCGAGCGCAGAATAGAAAATGTTTTGCTTTGCAGCCTGAAATGAAGACAGAATCATTTTTTGTTTTATCTAGCTGTATTTACTTGACATCCAAGTGAAAGATCTAACACCAACATGTCAGAAAAAAAATTCTGAAACAGAATCACCGAGTTGGAAAAAGGGTGATCCCTTTTGTCAGTATTTTGTTGAACCACATTTTGCTTTAATTACAGCCTTTTGTCTGTTGGGATATGTCTCTACTAACTTTGCATATCTAGACTTATTTGCTCACTCTTCTTGGTAAAACTGCTCAAGCTCAGTTAAATTTGATGGTGACCATTTGTGGATTGCAGTCTTCAAGTCATTCCACAGATGTTTAATGGGATTTAAAGTGGTTGTAAACCTTTACAGACCACTTTGACCTACAGGTAAGCCTAGATTAAGGCTTACCTGTAGGTCCAAGAAATATCTCCTAAACCTACATGGTTTAGGAGATATTTGCAAAAAGACAGGCACCGCTGTCTATGGTGCATGCGCCGTAGACAGCGGCACGCAGGCGCACCGAGCATGCCGCTGCTAACGACGATATGCCATTAGTAGCGGCTCCCGTGCGCATGCGCGGGAGTGACGTCATCGTGGCTCCGGCCAATCACAGCGCCAGAGCCACGATACCCTGAAATAAGATGGACGCTCTGTAGCAGAGGGGACAGCGGTGACATCGCAGGCTCCTGTGTCAGGTAAGTGACACATAATGGGCTACTATGCGATACATAGTAGCCCATTATGCTTTACCTTTGCAGGGAAACAAAGAAAGTAAACCCATCAGGGTTATTTGCCTTAACTTACTGTATAGAGAAGCAATGAGCATTTCTCCAAAGATAGAAGAGCAATACAAGCATTTTACTCTGCTTGACTAGCAAGAGAAATTCTAGTAGGAGAAATAGACAGCATTAAACACATACCAGAAGCAACAACCATCCCTCTATCTAAAAACAAAAGAAATTCGTTATTTATATATTTATTTTTTGAAAGCTACCGATTTACAAGTCAAATCAGTCCATGTTGTAAGTGCCCAGTATTAGATGTCCAATACTGTATTTATTTCTATACAGCAGAAAGAATGAATTATTCTGACAGCAACCACTTTAGATAGAGGCTTAGAAAAAAAAAAAATCTGCTGCACTGTTATATAGGGCTGCCAAGTAATTTTCAAAAAAAAAAAAAAAAAAAGTCTCCCTTAGGATGAAAAGCTCATTTTAAAAATCCAGTCATTAAAACATACACCTAAAAAGCATTTATATTCTGCTTTTTATTAAAAAAATAAAAAAAGTACAGACTTCTTATCGTGTACTAAGTTGTGATTCTCAAGCAAGCATTTGTAGATCAGTATCTCAACACATGTGCTGCTTTCAAGTCATAGGGGGTTATTTACTAAAGGAAAATCCACTTTGCACTGCAAGTGCACTTGGAAGAAAAGTCGCAGTAGATCCGAGGGGGACATGCAAGGAAAATAAAAAACAGCATTTTAGCTTGCACATGATTGGATTATAAAATCAGCAGAGCTTCCACTCATTTCAGATCTACCCCTTAGATTTAAAGCGACTGCACTTCCAAGTGCACTTGCAGTGCAAAGTGGATTTGCCTTTCGTAAATAACCCCCAGTGACTTTTTAGGTAGTGGAAGAAGTAAGGAAATTCCTATTTCTATAGGATGACAGATTCCTTTTAAATCCACTTTACAACTCACCAAAGTCCATCAGCCATTACTATCACCATGTTCTGAATGTGACTGGTCTTCATAGTTCAATACATTCTTTTCATTTAACAGCACCTGTTCCAGCAATTTTATATATAATAGAAAATACTAAGATACCCCAAATGTGCCTCTGAGTATTACACTGAATGTTCATCTTCAATTTCTGGTGGGACTTCTTAAGAAGTTTCGACAAGGAGGTCAATAAATCCTTAAGGCCCCTTTCACACTGGGGCGGTGGGGGCGACGGCGGTAAAACAGCGCTATTTTTAGCGCCGCTTTAGCGTCGGTATTCAGCAGCTAGCGGTGTGGTTTTAAACCCCGCTGGCAGCCGAAAAAGGGTTAAAACCGCCCGCAAAGCGCTGCTACAGCAGCGCTATGCCGGTGGTATAGCCGCGCTGCCCCACTGATTTCAATGGGCAGGAGCGGTGAATACACCGCTCCTTCACCGCTCCAAAGATGCTGTTTGCAGGAGTTTTTTTTCTCTCCTGACAGGCGCAGAGAAACAGTAGCGGCAGTTTTAGGTCGGTTTGCAGGAGCTATTTTTAGCGCAATAGCGCCTGCAAACCGCCCCAGTGTGAAAGGGGACTAAAACTCACCTCATTGGTTTCTCTATTACAATAAGGATTATAGAAAAGCCCTAATCCAGTGCAGTCCTCACATAAAAGACACCTCAAGATTGCAGTTTAGGTCAGATTTCAAACAGAAGCTCCACAGAATGAGCACATTCACATAGGACTATAGGTTAACAGTCTGGCCACTGAGAACAGCTAACAGAGTAACTGGCCAACCCTGGGGCTTTTAACCAAATGACTTTCTTTTCAACACGGAGAAACCCTTGAAATAACCTTTCGGTCTCAGGGAATCCCTGTTAAAAATTGCTATATCTACAACTCATGATACATCAGTGGGATGGAAGAGTGCTCCTTACATATGTGGTCTTGGGAAAGAATTTCCCCCTACAGATAGCTAAAAAGATCATTGGCATCACTGGGAACTTATCTGAGAGGCAAAAATTGGTCATTGTTTAAAGGAACCCCTAGCAACCATTGGAGGAACCCTGCCTTAGATGTATGAACCTATGCACAAGACAGACCCAAGATGCAGATAGCTTGAAGGTCGTTGCTATGTGTCAGTAATGTCTTTTTAGGGCCGAAACATTTTCACTGTGATGCTGGAACACCCATTATTCTGAATGGCATGCCAACGCACTGAGGAAATCTAATTCCAATGCACATGCACTGTAGCTCACCATAACACACTAATGTGTGCTGTGATGCCTCGTGTTGCCAAAATTTCTTGTATGTCTTTTTTTTTTTTTTTTTTTTAAATGCATGTGAATAAGCAAAAAAAAAAAATAAAATAAAAAAATCAGCTTTAGCGCAATGCACCAGGATGCCTTTCA